>NC_139802.1:21904086-22224086 GCF_963457635.1 Microchirus variegatus | reverse complement strand
CTGTGAATTAGAGTTAACAGTGTTGTTTTTGAAATTAGACAGTTGTATGATTACATTATTATTATTATTATTATAATAGGCTCCACTTATTGTTATTTTCTTCATGCTTGACACAAAAACTGCAGTAAAGTGAAGATATTTTGTGATTGATGAATTAATAAGTTATCAAAACAAAAGAAATATCATATTATTTAACGATTAAAAGGGCATTAACTTCATATTTTCCTCCATTTGTGACAAATAGTTGCTTTAAAGGGCAGATTTTCTTCATGTGTGCAGTAAAATAAGGTAATCATGTGATCAAGTTTCACCTCTTATACAGTAAATGTTGTTTGTTTTGAAATTAGCCAATGAATCCATGAACTATCACAACCAAATGATATGAAACACTGCAAAAACTGCACTAAAATTTAGTTATTTTGTGACTTGCCATCTTAAATTTTCTTAAATAATAATTTACTGTGCCCTAAATGTCTTGAATCAATAATACTCTATTCAACACTGATATTTAATAGAGGATTTACTCGAGTATGGCTGATTTTCTTCATGTTTGATCCAAAAATTGCACTGAAATGAAGTTATTTTGTGATTATTCATCTTAAAATTGTACAAATCTCTCCTGCCGTAAACGTCCTAATGAATCAATAAAACTATAGTAAACATTCATGTTTAAGTGTTAAAAGACAAATATTTGCTCAGTACAAGTGGTTTCCTTCATGTTTGACACAAAAACTGCACGAAAATGAAGTTATTTTGTGATTTTTTCATCTTCAGATTTTAAAAAGGCTAATCTAGTGTGCCATAAAATGTCCTAATTAATCGATAAATGATATAAAACACTGATATTTAAGTGTTAAAAGACAAATATTTGCTCAGTATGGCCGATTTTCTTCATATGATCCAAAAACTGCACTAAAATGAAGTTATTTTGTGCTTAAGATGTTTAAAAGATGAATCTAGTGTGTAAAAAATGTAGTAAATAATCAATATAGTTATATTAAACGCTGTTAAAAGACAAATATTTGCTCAGTACGGCTGATTTTCTTCATGTTTGATCCTAAAACTGTGGTAAAATAATGTTATTTAGTGAATTTCTTACAACTTTCAATGTCTCTGCTGTTGTTGTTGTGGTTGTTTTTGATAGCAGATGTAAGTCCAGCTTTAAAGGAGCGCTGTGTGTGTGTGTGTGTGTGTGTGTGTGTGTGTGTGTGTGTGTGTGTGTGTGTGTGTGTGTGTGTGTGTGTGTGTGTGTGTGTGTGTGTGTGTGTGTGTGTGTGTGTGTGTGTGTGCACATTTACAAACAAGCATTTTCAACTCAAACAGAGAGGATGTGTATTATGGTTCTGTAGCTTATTGCTTTAAATTCTAATTTAGAAAAAGCACACAGACGCTATACACACACATATGCACACACACACACAGAGAGAGAGAGAGAGCATCAGTGTGAAGCTCAGGATAAAGGAGTGTGTGAATTTGGCCAGGTTTCCGTGTCAGAAGCACAGTCTGTATGTACGTTGTTGTCGTTGTGTGTGTGTGTGTGTTTTTCCCGCCGCCTTCACAAGACTCTGCTTTATTTTTATTTAATGTTTTTTTTTCAGTTTTTTTCCTTCACACCCTGCTGTTTTCCCCTGATAATTTAATGTCCATATTCTCTCTCTTCAGGCATTAAAGCCGTCTGAAGTTCATTCTCTGCCTTTGTACTCGACGAGGCTGCACAGTGGGGCTGGGAAACACACACCGCACAACACACACACACGCTCCTCGCCTGCCGAGTGGCCAAGCAATTACTGAGTTCAAACACAACGCGCAGCTATCGCTCTGTGTTCTCGACGCTGCTGTAGCCTCTGATTTTGGCCAATGTTTGGACCAGAGTTTCACTCGTTTTTTTTGTGTCTTTTCAAACGCGACGACTCATGTGTCGCGGTCACAGATGACGAGGTAAAAAAATCCTCACCGTAGAAACTCTTGAATAGTGTCATGTCATGGTTTTGACACAGCAGTAAAACAGCACATCACATAATGAACACTCAAAGGGAAAGGGCTTCTTCTTCTTCTTTTATTTTTGTCTTGTATAAAGTACATATGTTACCAAAAAATGACTGTGTTAGAAGTTGAGGTCACTTTTTATGTCATATTACTTTAGTAAAAAGCTGTGAAAGATGTGTGAATGGGATAAATACAGACCATAATACCAACTTATGTAGTGGCGTGAAAAGTAAAAGTTGCTAGAATCATAACTACTGTTTACTCCTGGTTTCCTGTTCCTGTTGTGTAAATTTTTCTTATTTTCTACTTGACTCTTCTGCCTTTTTCTTTCACTCTGCTCTTGTTTTGTTTTTGTCTACATAACGAAACTTTTTGCAGCCATTTTGAGAAGGTTCTCCGCTGTAGTACATATGCCAGGCCTGTGTGTGGTGCTGTAGCTCAGCAGTAGACGACGTTGAGCAGTGTGCAAACTTTATTCAAACTTGTATACATTTACAATACGTATATAATCTCAGAAACATAGACAGGAAAAATCAAGCCGGGAATAAAAGTTACGTTAAGATCAAACACAAGAAGAAGAAGAAGAAAATTGCGGAAAGTGCGGATTCACTACGATTCGTTTTCTTTTGGACAAAAAACTTGATTATCCCGGATTTACTTCATTCTGTCTAACGTAATTTTAATGTATACTTATTTAAAAAAAAACAAAAAAAAACAGTTTGTTGTATTTTTGTAGCAGTGCTGCAGTGCCACATACAGGCCTGGCATATGTACTGCAGCGTTTAGAGTAATTTTTGAGGGGGTTCGTCTGGAGGAAGATATTTACTTTATTGAAAACTTTTAAAAATATGACATTGTTTACATTTTTGTTTAATTTCCGTGTGAATTAAGCTTTAGATCAGAGGGTCACAAACTTAAGTCAAGCTAAAAGTCCAGCTTTGTGAGTGGAAAAGATGTCAAAATAATATTTATGATGATATTTCACATCATTGCAAAATAAAAGTACTGTAATGATGCAAAAATATTTTTAAATAATTAAAAATAGAGAAAAAAGTCAAATAATTAAAGCTCACATAGAGTGGTCCTGTTGCACATATATGTTAGTTATGGAGGTCGACTTACATACACTTGTTTTTATGGTTTCCCAGCCGCGAGATTTAAGACTCAACTCTCACACCCAGAAGACAGAGTCTTGTGATTGGCCAGTACCCGGAAGTGACATATTCAGCACACCCGCTCTCAGAAGCGCAGCTCCCCCCTCTGGAACGGTGGATGCACTGCTCCTCATTATCAAAACATTGTTTTAACAGTGTTTAAAAATATCTTCTTCACGACTCCCCGCCGCAGTCCCTTGACGACCTTTGACCCGGAGTCGGACCCAGAGTGAGAAGACACTGTCGCTCCTCATGAAACACCTCCACAACGGACGTTATTCTTCTTCTGCGGTTCAATGTAGGCAACCAGATGTGCCCGGACCACGACGATCTGCTGTTCCGGAGAACCAGTGTTTGCGTAACCGGATGGGTTTTTTCAGAGATCTCGCTGAGCCCGAGATTACAATAAAACACAGCGTTCTCAGCAGTGGCTGAACTGTTTGTTTAGAACCTTCAGGGCTTCTTAAATGAGGTAATGACGCAGATACACACTAAAAAACAGCAACAATCTTTATTCCTCTGTCACTGTGGAGTGAAAATGTTCACTGTGACAGCAGCAGCAGCAGCAGAGTGGCTCATGATTTCCCTCAGCGAACGCCAGAGTGGCCTGTAGAGATATACCTGTCAGCACACCTGGGCTCCTCTGTCGGCACAATCCAAACTTTTTCTCGCTGACTCATGAGGAATGAAGTCAGTGGTTGTCGAGTGGTCGACTGATGTCTGATACCAACATGACAACATCATGTAGCTACAGATACAGACATCAGCCTGACATTATCATTTTACAACTTTTTAACAACAAAGTTGTGATCTAATCATCTAATGAACAAGTTAGCTACTTACACTAAGTTTGCGTCTTACCTACGATAAATGTGTTTCTTATTTACAATAAGTTTTCTACTAACAACGATAAGTTAAGTGAGCCACATATTAGTAAGTTAAAAGAATACTTCACTGATTAGCATGTGGCTTTGTATTGCTAGAATAGCATTATTATTTTTTGTAAAGTGTGCTTCCCTCCCTCAGTTTTCCCCTGATTTATAAAAAATAGTATTTGTGCTCGACGTTCGGAGTTCTGCACTTTTTGGACTCACCCATAGAGGGAAGAGACTTCCCAGAATGGACGAGACTTCATTCCCAGAATGTAAACAGTGTCCGCCATCTTTGCTAAAAGTTAGCACCGGCTCTCGCTCTCTTTAATTTGGCCTTGTAAACTGAGTAGACAATGACAGAATGTAGTTTTCAAACTGATATGGCTGCGAGGGAAAAGACCTGCTTTTTGGCGTTGCCCGTGGCCGCAACCGGGTACCTGGAGAACTTTTTGTGGGCACTTGAATATGCCGCCGCGGAGTGGAGCTGCACGCACTTCGGCCTGGCACTGGCCGGATCTGGAGCAGCTCGCTCCAACTCGGCCGGGCGGGCAACAGGGGTAGTGGCCGCCGGTCCGGTGGATGAAGGAAACGGGATTAACGGCCGCCTCAGTATAAAGTGAGTATTTTTTTTTTGATTTATTTTTACCACCGTATTTATCCATGTTTATATGTAACGCCAGCTGAGCTAACATTAGCATATTTACAGTTCATTTACATCTATTCTAATGTAAGAACAGATAATTCGATTCGATAAAAGGGTTGATAAACACTACAGAATTAGAGCTACTTTGTTTACTGATGACAACTACATCATTTTTTTTGTGTAAATCTAACTTGTCTAGTATAATAATATAATAAAATCAGTAACTATTCTGCTTCCTTCCTCAAGTCTTTACTTTACACAAGTGTACAAATGCATGCAGGGTGTGAAGGTGAAAAAAATAACTTTATTATTCACAAAGGAAAATGTTAATGTTAAATTAAAATCAACAACGATCCAGATCTAAAAGCATGTCTAACACAATATGCAAACAAAAAATAAATAATGAAACGTGTAGAGCGGTGTCAGAATCTGATGTGGGATTATAGACAACATTATAATGTTGTCTATATAGGATTCTTGAACAAACATGAATAACAATAAAACATTTGAATGACACTGACATTATTCTCCAGCGAAAGCAAGGTGACTTTACCTTGCTAACAGTTTACGTGTATATAATGTGTCTGTAATTGTCTATCAAACGTTACTTTTACAACATTGTCGCTTCAATGCCGACAACTATATCACATCGATTATGAGCAGAAATAGAGTGGAGTATTATTGTTACTTACCTGTCAGTGACGTCTTCCTGCTCGAAATGGAGATCATAAACCCTCTGATTTTACAGGTATGTCTTCGGTGTCTTCTCAAAAACTCCAAAGAAGGTTAGCATAGCTTAGCATAGCCGACTTGAAGCTTTCACCGCTCTGAATCTCTGATGGGAAATTACTGCTTGTCCTTTCGTTGTTTTTACTGCACGTCCCGGTACAATTTAGCACCATAGAAAAAAAAACCTGTAATTTGCAGGTCCATAATGTATTCGCCAACTAATTCATCAAGGCTATCCGACCGCTTCACTGTGATAATGGAGGTGGGCCATCTGTGCTGCGAGACTTCGAGCCGGTAGTGAGTGCGACGCGCAGAGCATTCTGGGAGTTGTTGTCGCTTGTGTACATGAGCGATAAATACATTTTTCTGCCTTTCTCGACCAAGAAGGCTCTTTCTTCACATTTTATTTCACATTTCTACTCCATAGATGACCCATTTTTAATAGACATTCAACTTCCCAGCAGTGAAATATCTCTTTAAGTTAGCCACCTACCATAAGTTAGCCACAAGCCATAAGTTAAGTTAGCCACATACCATAAGTTAAGTTAGTCACATACCATAAGTTAGCCACATATCATAAGGAAAGTTAGCCACCTACCATAAGTTAGCCACAAACCATAAGTTAAGTTAGCCACATATCATAAGTTAAGTTAGCCACATATCATAAGTTAACCACATACCATAAGTTAAGTTAGCCACATACCATAAGTTAAGATAGCCATATACCATAAGTTAAGTTAGTCACATACCATGTTAGCCACATATCATGAGTTAAGTTAGCCACATACCATAAGTTAAGTTAGCCACATACCATAAGTTAAGTTAGCCATATACCATAAGTTAAGTTAGCCACCTACCATAAGTTAGCCAGAAACCATAAGTTAAGTTAGCCACATACCAAAAGTTAAGTTAGTCACATACCATAAGTTAGCCACATATCATAAGGAAAGTTAGCCACCTACCATAAGTTAGCCACAAACCATAAGTTAAGTTAGCCACATACCATAAGTTAAGTTCGCCACATACCATAAGTTAACCACATACCATAAGTTAAGTTAGCCACATACCATAAGTTAACCACATACCATAAGTTAAGTTAGCCACATACCATAAGTTAAGTTAGCCATATACCATAAGTTAAGTTAGTCACATACCATAAGTTAAGTTAGTCACATACCATAAGTTAAGTTAGTCACATACCATAAGTTAAGTTAGTCACATACCATAACTTAAGTTAGCCACATACCATAAGTTAAGTTAGCCACATACCATAAGTTAACCACATACCATAAGTTAAGTTAGCCACATACCATAAGTTAAGTAAGCCATATACCATAAGTTAAGTTAGTCACATACCATAAGTTAAGTTAGTCACATACCATAAGTTAGCCACATATCATGAGTTAAGTTAGCCACATACCATAAGTTAAGTTAGCCACATACCATAAGTTAAGTTAGTCACATACCATAAGTTAGTCACAAACCATAAGTTAAGTTAGTCACATACCATAAGTTAAGTTAGTCACATACCATAAGTTAAGTTAGTCACATACCATAAGTTAAGTTAGTCACATACCATAAGTTAAGTTAGTCACATACCATAAATTAGCCACATATCATGAGTTAAGTTAGCCACATACCATAAGTTAAGTTAGCCATATACCATAAGTTAAGTTAGTCACATACCATAAGTTAAGTTAGTCACATACCATAAGTTAGCCACATATCATGAGTTAAGTTAGCCACATACCATAAGTTAAGTTAGCCACATACCATAAGTTAAGTTAGCCATATACCATAAGTTAAGTTAGTCACAAACCATAAGTTAGCCACATATCATAAGGAAAGTTAGCCACATACCATAAGTTAAGTTAGCCAAATACCATAAGTTGAGTTAGTCACATACCATAAGTTTAGTTAACCACATACCATAAGTTCGCCACATACCATAAGTTAAGTTAGCCACATACCATAAGTTAGCCACTTGTAGTAATTCTTTGTTAATTTTAGCAGTTGTTTTCATAGTTGAATCTGCATGTTTACAGTATCTTTTGGTTTAGTAGTTATTCCACAACTGTGTTTTTAATTGAAAATTTAGCGATCACTGCACTTTGACAAACTCAGGTTTCACCTTTAACAGGGGTGCACCCAAAAATAGGACAATGGGGGAAACGTACAGTTGGAAAAAGAAAGGTTCCACATGTCTGTCAGGTAAACAATGGACACCAATAATACATTTGCTGGAATTATACATATTATCACAGATTACAGAACAATAACTGACACTGTCACGTCAGTAAATATTCTCTCCGTGTCGAGAATGAAGTGTTTTTCTCTGTGTAAAAAAAATAAAACACTCAAAAGATGGATTTAAGGAGAAAGCGGCGGCACTGAATAGACCATTAATTTGATAAAGCTGAGTTTGAGCGCTTATAAACTATGTTGACAGCCCCGGGGAGTGTGACAGCTTCTTCAATTAACAATTGATGCTTATATAAGAACATCCGTCTCTAAGTTATTCATGATTCCTTATGCCAGTTGTTGTCATAAATCCATATGTAGGCAAGTTAATAGATTTCTGCCGCCGCGTGACAAGTTTCCTCTCCGGCGTGCACCTGACCTCGCCATATGCCACAAGACGTGTCTCTCTTTTGTCCACACACACCGTCTAATTACATCCACGCGTTTGCACGTCTGAGAAGGAAAAAAAAAACACAAAAAACACACACACCTGTGAGAAAATAGAATGACCAGAAAGTGTATCTGTAAGTATCAATTATTCCCATGTTTTCACTTGAAGGTTCCCATTGTTTCACACAATGCCTCGGGAAAAATACTGTTATTTTATCAAGTTTGAGTTTATGAAACATGATGTTTATCATTATTTTTTCTGCCCACATCTGGCATGTTCTGTTAAATATATACTGTCAATTAACTTGTGAGTTGTAAAAAAAAAAAAGAGTGGGATTTTTGAATTTAAGGAAACATTCTGTAATTTTGTCCCCATAATTCCTAAATTTGGCATTAAAAACAGTGATCATTTGTAGTGTAACTGCTTTTAAGTCCAATTTTATGCTGTATTTTTGTTCCAGACTGACATCTCTGGGAAATAATGAGGATAGTAATCCTTATTTATGTATCTTAACAGATAGAAAAATTTTAACATTTAAGTTATATCATGACATCTAAAATGATAAAATTATGTTTTATGTCAATAAAGATTGACTTTTGACATTATTTGTGGGTTTTAAGAAGAAAACGACAGATTTCACACATCTGAGGTCAAATATTGAACATTATGTAAATGTTCTCTTTTTTACATTGCTAATGCCACTGGAACTTAAGTGGCCACTTTATTAGGGACACTTGACACCTAATATTAAGTGTTCAGAGATGATCTTCATACGTTAGCCGTTACGGGTTGTTATTCCACTGAGTGTTTTGCTGGGTGGTCATTGACCTCTGACCTCTGGCATGAAGACATTTTCTCTGCTGCTCTCTACATGTTTCCTCTTTTTATAAATGCATGAAAATCCCAGTAGACCCTGAAACACTAAATCATATACATTCAAAGTCACTTAAATCACGTTTCTTCCTTGTTCTAATGCTCGGTTTAAACTTCAAAAGTTGAAAGGTGAGGACTGGGGCTTTTGTAAAATTGATTTTGGCAGTATGATATATATATACTGCCTATAGAATATTTAAGATACTGTTTAATATAGCAACTGACCAGATTGAGGTCAGGCTTGAGGAATGACATAAAAATGTTATGTTTACATTGAATGGCAAAAGTAGTAGTTATTTTGAAATCCAGGTTGAATGGAAGTGGTACTATATATATATATATATATAAATATATATATATATATATACATATACATAAACAAACTGTTTAGTACGAGTCTTCAATCATGATAATGCAATAATGATGAGTCTGAGATCTCTGAACTATAGCTTTAACAATTGTACCTAATAAATTGGCCATATAATTTCATTTACTCGGGCTCTTGGCACTTATGGCAGTCCAAATATTTGATTTAATTAATATTTTAACATTTAACATTTTAGCAAAATGCAACCTTATAATCATGGACAATTCATATTTATATGTGTTATGATATTTTACAGAATCTTGAAAAGAATTAAAAGTGTTGGAGGGATTAATCGGTCACATAATATAATCTGGAATGTAAAATTAATCTATAAATTGAAAAAAAAAACAGAAATAATTCATTATAACTTGATATTAAGTGGCGAGTTAAACTAAAAATAGTTTTCAACGAGCGTTTAAAGTGTACCTAATAATGTGACCATAATGTTTTCATTTACTCGTCCTCTGGGCCCTTATGGCAGTTTATAGTGGATTTATTGTGGGGTTTTTTCACTTTACAGTGACATAACCCTAAAAAGAAGCAAATTTAACATCGCTTGAACCTGAGGAGATGAAACATCTTTACAAAGTGACAAACACACATTAACATGCAGTTATATTTAAACACACACACACACACACATCCACCCACCAGCTGCATATTAACTGACGCTGCAGTCATTTCTCACCCCTCCATCATCTCTCTCTCTATTCTTAGGGAAATTATGTCACAACACCAGCATTTTCTTTTTCTTCTTTTTTTCCTCTGCTACTCGAGCGTGAAAGAGCGAGGAGTTTGACTCTGACACACAGTCACCTCACCTCGCACGTTATTAAACCATCATCTTTCCAAACTAATTGCGGGTCACACTTTGGGTTTGCGCTGTATTAAGTGGATGTGCGGTGGACAGGTGTGAAGATTAAGACAAAGGCGAAGACGTTAGACGTGGTGTTGCTTTGTTGAACACATCATCCGGAGGCTCGATGTGAAGTCAACAGGGAGTTGGTGCATCAGTCGATTCAAGTTTTTTATGTGTAAATATATTCAAATTTGAGTGTGTCTCATTATTTATATGAAATCTAGTCATAGAAAAACATTTTTTTAAATGACCTGCTGACTCCAAATCAATGTCAAATAGTGTAAAACTGTAGTATAGTAAGATAATAGAATGGTAGAAATCTATTTAGATACAAGTGGGTAAATAGTTATTATACAATTTAGGAAAATGATTAATATACTACTATATAATATAATACTATATTTTCAACATATAGACAAGAGGAAGGAGGTGGAGATGAGTGAAAAGTACATATGGTATGGTATAGTATAGTATGGTTTGGTATTGCATGGTACGGTACGGTACAGTATACAGTCAACTTGTTGACTGAGACTTAATCGTGTTACCTTAAAATTGCCGCCAAATCTGTAATCTTGATGGGACCCGGATGAGATTAAGTGTGCTGGTAGAGTTTCCGCTCCAACCAAATCCCGTTCAAATCTGATGAGTTTCCATGACGTCCTCACCACTGCATAGATTCCTACTTAAATTCAACGGGAACATAATCTTGCGCGATCACATCACATTTCATTTACAATGAAATAATCCAGATTAATGCGTAGACGCAAACTGTAGACAGAAAAGTTTCTTAGAGAAGAACAAACTCTCGCTGTTTAAAGAAGCCTTTCTTTGCTTTTCCTCCCTGAAATCAGCAGCAGCAGCAGTAAGCAGCAGTAAGCAGCAGTAAGCAGCAGCAGCATGACCAACTTTGCGGAAAACCACGTGCGTCTAAAACCAGAGCGTGACAGCTGCATTTAAATATGAAGTAGCTGAAGATCTGGGTTTCCGACACCTTGTACACGAAAGTATGCAATCGAACAAAGCCGACGTTTCCAGCCGGAGAAAAAGAGAATTTATTCAAAGCGCGTGAGGCTCTTTGTCAGAACTGTGTTCCCTTTGTTCCCGTTTGACTCTTTCTTTCTTTTATTTTTTGTTTTGTTTTGTTTTTAGCGCAGAAGAATGGGATGAAGTATTTTTAAACAGTAATTACCTGGCTGGATTCCGACATGCAGGGGGGATTAATGGGTGTGAGTGTAGAGCACCGGGGTTCGGAAGTACAGTTTTGGAAGGTTGTGTGTGTGTGTGTGTGATGGAGAAGCAGTGGTGGAGGTAAAGAGGGAGCCAAAGACTGGCAGAAATTCTGCTGCAAGTGTCTTTTCTTTATTCAAGCCGGAGTCACCGCTTCACGCCAAGTCCGTCGCAAATGAACACGACAGATTTAGCCTCCTCTCCTCCCGTCTTTCATCGCTTCTTCCCAAATCCATTTACAAAAACGTCTGTTTTCACGCCTCCCTGAAGAAAACAATATCGTTTACATGTTCCCAGTTATTCTTTTTACCTGCGTCGCTCTGGCCCTGCTCCGTCACGCGAGCTAAACCTGTAAACACGCTTTGTTTAGCGAAAATGTAATAGCTAGTTTTTCCCCGATCAAGTCATATTTTTATTTTTTTTAAACCACAAACGCCCCAAACTCAATTAAGCGTGTCCTTGGAGGACAATGTGTGTGGATTCTTTAAGTCGTCGAGGTGCTCTTACAGATGGCGAGCGACTCAGACTGTAATTAAACAGATCAGCGTCTAATACGCAGGCTAAGGTATCCGGCAGCAGTGCAGCATGGATCTCCTGTGGGAAAGAACTCGGGTTCTTCAGGAGCTTCTCAAGGTCACCGCGGTCGCCCTACAGTAAGACGACGACAGAGGGGTTCAGGGCAAAGTACAGTACGGTTATAAAAAGAGTGATTACACTTCTGAACTCAACTCCACTCAAATTTGGTTTATAGGGAACGTTTTAAACTAGCAAGATTCACCAGAGTGCACAATTCGGTTCAACCTGAGAAAATAGTATCACCAAGGCAGATTAATTCCCAATACGTTAATTTACTCCTCTCCTCTTCCTCACAAAATACTATATATTCTAATTATTATTATTTTTATTATACATTTTGAGTCCTGACTAATGCCAGGAAACTGGACCGAGATCTCACCGGCCCTCAGCTCACAGCACTGGCTTCCCGTGAGTCAATGGATAGATTTCAAAATCTGAATGGAGTCTCCAAACTACATCCTCGACCTTAAATCTAAGAAGGAACAGGTGTGTTTCGCAGAAGCAGGACCAAACAAAAGTGAAGCAGCATTTTTTCCCGCTCCTCGCCTGTGGAACAAACTTCCTGAATACCAAAAATGACAGTCGGCTCGTTTAAATCGGGCCTAAAAAAAACATTATTACTCACTGAAGCTTTGTCTTAAATGATCACATAATCAGCTTTTAAAAGACCAGACAAAACAATCGTGCTGCTAAAATATTAAAAGAGTAGATCATGTGGACTGAAGAAGGACCAGGGCCTCTTCTTCCCTGACTGTCCTCACCGTCAGTACCTTACAGTAAATCTGCTGCCTCCTGAGACTATACTTCTTCTTCATGCTTTGCTTTCAAACTTAGAACTGATGAAGAGAAGCAGCTTACACATAAATACCCTTGGAATAAAAGTCCACCAATTTGTGAAGACAAACTAACGTATGAAAGTGGGAAAAAAAATGTTCAAACGTTTTGCTCCAGTCGTCAAACAAACAAACATATTTTTTAGATTTGTGATTTCACCGCAGCCATGACAACCACGCACCTATTGGACAATACCACACCGGTGTCCTCTCATTATGTGCTTTGAAATTGGACAATAATTGACAAAATTGACACGTTCTGTTGAAGAAGCGCTGGAAAAGGCCGTTAGCTTCTCGGAAAAATGGTTGCTGACGTCGTCGAAGCTCATTTCCCCACTGACTTTTATTGAAATGTGGGTCCTTATTTGTGAAATCACCCGAAAATCACATGACAATCTGTCCCTCCCTTAAATATATGAATGTATAACATGGTATAAAAGCAGTGTACCAGCACTTACTTACTTAAAACTATTTACAAGCAACACCATATTTTTACTGGAGTGCTGCCAATTAATCAATTAGCCTGAAGGCGTAAATTCAAAAGATCTTGAGAGTTTCAAATGTAAATAAATGTGAAAAGAAAAGGAGAAGAAAACAGAAAAAGATATTACATTTTCTTTAAAAAAAAATCAAAGTTCAAGTTGGCGACTCTCGATACAATGACTGACACTCTAAGATGAATTTTTAAATTAATCGCGTAACTAAAGCCGCTTTATTTGCCTCGTGTCTTCAAGGTCAGTTGTGTTTTTATTTTTGATGATGAAGGGGTGAGGTTAAACCCGATAAAAGCTTTCCTCCTCCAAAATAAATGCGTGCGGAGTGAACCGGTGAATGATGCACTTAGAAAAGCAAGGTTGGAGCTTAATGTCTTTGTCATCTGTAATTCCACGCTAATGAATCAAAGTCATTAATCATTTTACAGTGTGAGATGACGGGCATATTTTCTTCTTCTTCCTCCTCTTCTTCTTCTCCTCCTCTCCAAATTTCCATTTTCATTTTCTTGGCACAGTTTGAAAAGGCAAAAAAACAAAGCTGCTGAACAGAGGGAAATCAGAGCACATATGGCTGAACTGTTAAGACTCGTCAGAACGTCTCGCCTGTCATTTGGAACAGAGCGTGGCAGAAGATTCAAGGTTAACAAACGCACCGCGGAGCCTCAACGCCGCAGTTCAGTGGGAGTTACGCTGGGTTTGTGTGTGTGTGTGTGTGTGTGTGTGTGTGTGCCTCTGTGTTGTAAACAGCTGCGGTCTGTGATTTTTTATTTTAGTCTTCAGCTTGTCTGTCCATTTTACTTACTGAAACAGAAGAAATTGATTTAAATTTAGATTTTTAAATACAAGCAACAACAGGGAACTGATTCGCTCAATGGAGTGAGTCAGACTCCGCTACACTAGGCGGCGATATGTCCATTTTCTGCTTGTTATTGTTATTATGGTGCGTTCCCAGATTTATCCAGTTCCTTCACCTGGAATGCCTCCTTAAGTCGGATTTTTAACTCAAAAAGTTGGAGCAACCTCAAAAAAACATTCTAAGATTCTAAGACGGCTGCCACTCACATCTTTATTTTAAAAAAACGGTCTTGTATAAAGTACCTTAAAGGTGATACTTGAGTAAAAGTACAAGTATGTTACCAGAAAAGTCACTTTTTATAATATTACTTCAGTAAAAAGGCTTAAAGTATATGACATTAAATCAAATTCTATCTTTACCCATTTGCTCGGCTCTTTATGTGTGTAAAACACCATGCTGTTATGGACTAGCATTGCTAGCAATGGTTAGCGCGAGATACATTTGCATTCATGGTTTTGTTTCAGATTTCTCGTCTCTCAACTCTGAGTTGAATTTGTTTACCTGTGATGTCACAGAACAAAACAACTAATTCTGGTGGCTAGCTGTTAGCATGTCAGGCACCACTCTTTCTGTGTCCTTCTATCATCCGTTAACTTAAATATTTAATTCTCTAAGCTAATAGAGTACAAATTCTCCTCTAAAAAAATTACTTTTGCTATGTTTCTCTCATTGTTCATTGATCTTAAGTCTGCCTCACACTTGAGAATAATTGTTTAGAACCTTAGCTAGTACAAGGCAAGTTGATTCCATCTTCTGCGTTAGGGTTAGCGCAAAACATTGCACACACAACAACAGCTATTAACTGATGACACACGTTTAAATCACGTAAGATTCTGTGAGATCCCAAATCCCTGGAATATCCTCCCTGAAATCTTTTGAAAAAACGGCAAGTGTGTGGTCCTGAGTCTTGACTGGATCGTCTAATCTGTGTTTTCTCCAGATTAAAATGTTGAAAATAAGTTTTCAAAATCAAGTCAGATTTCTAATGTGGGACAGATTTGTCCAGTTGATTTACAAACATATCATCGACCCTTTTAATCAGACTAACACAAAAAAAAGTGTGTTTTGTAATGTCATGACACATTTTGTGAAGTGTGAACCTGGTATTTTACCTTCAAGAATCCCTTTAAATGAGTTACTCAGACTAAAGGTCCAGACCTCACTACACGTTTTAGACCTTTTGAGTTAAATTTCATTTAATGTTATATAAGTCTGGAAAAACAGTGTTGTATAATTTAAAGTCCATCATATTTTCATGTCATATTGATGTGTTTCATAACCATCAGTGTTTCTTTCTTTCTTTTTCCTTTTTTTCAAAAAAGACAAGTTTTGAGTACTTTAGTTCCAAGTAAGTTTTTTTATTTTATTTTCCTGGTCAATAAAAAACTATTGTTGTTCATCGCAGAAGCGGGATAAATATTCTGGATTTATGTCGGGTGATAAACCTGCGAGTCTCATAACACGCTCCAATAATCTACCTGCTCTAATTACAACAGCAATCATAAAATGTCAGAATGAAGAGCAATATAAACAAAGCATAACATTTAAGATGACAATATTGCACTGATTAATACCACGGCGCTGGTGTTTGCAGTCATTCCTGTATTTAATATACGTACATACCCCAAAAAATAAAGAATAAACAACTGTCAAAACTTTGAAAAGTGATGTTATTGACCTAAAATACCGCATTTTTTATTGTTAAAGTGCTTATTAAAGACAATGGAGACGATAGAATCTGACGACAAAAGAGGAAGCAGATGTTTTTGTATCTGTCTGCCTGATACCATCCCAGTAATACTTTTATTTTTAAAAGACAGGGTGAATAGAGATCAGCATTAATGTGATCTGTGTTGCCATATGTTAGTTTGACTCTTAATAGACTGATAATCTCGTGTCTCGCTGCTGGTGGAACCAATTCTGTGTGCGAGATAAGGAGCTCGCATACAGCGCTGATCCGACGCTTCGTCACATCAGACACTAAAGAAAATATCAGCGACGAGATCTGGGAAACAACAAGGAGACGCTGACGATCTGAGGAGAAGGAAAGAGATGCAGAGATAACACTGTGACAGGTGATAACATCTAACATGTGCCCGTGAGCCGTTTAGTCTCCTTATTCACGTCTAAAATGTCAGTGTGATGCTTTAAAGCTTAAATTAAAAGGAGGAATATATAAAACTCAAGATCATACTCCCAGAAATGTAACACGTACTATCTGTTCACTATCTATAACTTCACCTTTTATTTTATTTCAGATTGAAAATCTCTTCATTTGAGTGTTCTCAATCATGAAATATACATGAAAATCACCAAAAACAATGATTAGTTCTTCAATGTGACTGCACAGTACAGTGATACAACAACAATTGTGGTAAATTGTTCCAGTATTCAACAAATAAACCTACAATTTACACTTTAACAGCAGTCAAATTCAAAAGTGATTGGATTGGTTTACTGTGGCGGTTGAGAAACTGAAAAATCACTTATTTTTTCTGCATTTTCTTTGGTAACTGTGCACAAAAACTTGTCATTTGGTACGAAGTTTGTTGGGCTTACTTGCAAAGTTTCTTAAGGATTTTTTGGTTAATTTTTGACGTGAGCCAAAATTGAGCTAAATGCCAAATTTGAATACATTTTTCTATCGTGTCTAAGTTGTACATAGTTGTTTCCGATTTTAACCTAACTCGGTACACTTGTTGCTCTCATGACTCCAAACAAATTTCTAATGTACTTCCATTAGCTCCGCCCACCCAATCAGTCAGCCATTTTGGAAAAACAAATATTTTCTACACATTAAACTAACTGGCCCTAGCACGATTGAGCTAGCTACATCACACTTGGTCCATATGTTCCAGACAAGTTAATGATTAAAAGTTACCAAAGGATTTTCTCTACGTCTAAAGGTGTGGCCTCAGCACTCTGACAGAAATGATGTTTCCAACAATTCCAATTCCCAACAATTCCAATTCCATTTTTTTTGAAAGCTTTAACTCAAACAGAACTAGATGAAATTACTCACAGTCATTGGATATGAGGAGTTGCGTGGGGCGAGGGCCCGATCATGACTGCGTGCAGTCCTAGTTGTTATTATTAATGTTATAAAAATAAAAAAAAACAGGCTCATCACACGGTGTTTTACATCCACGCAGATAAAGAAAGAGAAAAGCAGCTAAAGCAGCTAAGACGTGATCATTAGCATTAATTGGATAGTGAGGGAGGAGAGGAAACTTTGTTGCCATAAAAATCAAAATAAATAATTGCTAGGTGAAACTCCGGGAGAATGCATCTTCTATGTGGTCGATCATAAATCCTGGAATAATGGCATGCTTACCCATAAATGACTAAACAAGGGGCCATTAAGACATGCATGACTTCTCCTGATGTCTGTGTAGCAGATGTTAATAATTTTCCATAATGGAAAAGGAGAGAAGGAGAAGGAGGAGGGGTGAAACTGCTCTGTTCCATCATATCAAAGAAAATGTCAAACAAGGGTCAGCGGTGTAAACAGATGCTGAAGGTACCAGGAGAAAGACGGGGGAATTACCTACTTAAGGATAAGTTAGAGTTATATTTCTGTGAACAAATTAGATATTTGTCTTTTTAATTTAAGCCGGAGGAAAAAAAAAAAAAAAAATGGTGTCGACAGTAAATCGTGACTTAAAGGAAACTGTGTTGTAATACAGTTTATGTCACCAGAGACTGAGGAAACATAAATTAATAATTCAGATTCGGACAACTTTATTTGTCCCAGATGACAAATCAATTACAATAGTCCCCCCAAAACCATATGTTGGAAATCAATTAGTAAATCATAAACAAGGAGAAGAGAGGACAGGGCAGGAGTTATCTACATCACATCAAAGACTAATAACGCAACCACTTCACTCACTATTCAAAGTTATCTTCTGCTGCTTGATTTTTGGTCTGTTGCTCCACCCACTCCCACCCACCCAATCAAACGACCAATCAGTGACTGGAACACAGCAAGCTGCAGCTATTGGACGGAAACGCATTCCAAAAGTGTTACCAAACCTTAAAAAAAAGCCTCATCATTCCTCTCAAAAATGTCTTGACCATAGGAAATCTTTCGTTCCCATTCACACGCTGATGTGTCCATGTAGACTAGGGAAGCTGGGAATTGAACTCGCATCCTTTAAGTTAAATGACGACTCGCTCTTCTGTTGACTTACAGTCACCCTATATAATTTTAAAGGCTAGTGGTAGCTGTTTCATTTCTTTAGCATGAATCATTTAAATCAATTTTATTGGCAAAGCTGCTGTTCGGTATGTATTTTTTTTTTTTTGTATTAATTGTTCTTCCTCATTAGGACCAGGTTGTTGGTCTCCATGAGGACTACTGGTCCTGACAAGATCAGTGTTTTTGACAGAAAAAAACATCCCAAAGAGGCAACAAATACCCTTAACTTTGAAAACCTGATACAAAAATCCTGGGTTAATCTTCTGTTTGAAAAGTTGTTCCCACAGGTTTATTCGATCACAGACCAACACACACACACACACACACACACACACACACACACACACACACTCGCACATTCACACTCCTGCACAAACCTTTCCTGACGTTCTGTCCCCATGCCCTGGAGCAGCCTTGAGGAAAACTGCCTCAGATCAAGGTCATCACGTCACCGTGTCCCTGAAGCTAAAGTCAGTGAATGTTGAAAGTGCTGAAAACCAAACACACAAACATACACACCTTCCTACCTACAGATGACAAAGTTTCACTCCAAGAAGAGCCTTGACTTATGGCGGTTTTTCGACAACACTTTTTTACTTTTCCATCAGTGATGGTACCTGTTCATAAAGGTCCTGGTCTGACACAACATGCGAAGAAGTAGTCGCCAAGCATAGTCATCCGAGCCTCGATCTGGCAACCCATGAACCGGAAGACACCATGACTCCCCTACCCAACGACTTTTCTGCCGTGTGAACTGGACATCCGCGAGGGAGATGAAGTTCTCTTCCTCTTTGGTAGGAATGCGTCCTATTCCCTGCATCCAGACTTGTATCACCACCCGATGGTGAAGTCAGACACTACACTACTACAGGACCCTGACGCGCGAGTATACCAGGGGCCCACGATATGTAACGTGATGCACATGCTGTGCGCACCGAAGTGCGCGGGAGTATACCAGGGCCTTAAAGGTCACATAGAGTGGTCCTGTTGCACATATATGTTAGTTATGGAGGTCTACTTACATATATTAACTTGTTTTTATGGTCAAAAACCTCCTAGTTGCTGTAAACGAGCCGATTGAAATCCTCTTTTCTGACGCTCTTCGTCAGCCGCGATGTTTCAGAGTGAACTTTCACCCCCAGAAGACAGAGTCTTGTGATTGGCCAGTACTATTCAGCACACCAGCTCTCAGAAGTGCAGCTCCCCCCTCTGGAATGGTGGATGCACTGCTCCTCATTATCAAAACATTGTTTTAACAGTGTTTAAAAATAGCTTCTTCACGACTCCCCGCCACAGTCCCTTTTATGACTTTGACCCGGAGTCAGACCCAGAGTCAGACGACACTGTCGCTCGTGAAACACCTTCACAACGGACGTTATTCTTCTTCTGCGGTTCAATGTACGCAACCGGATGTGCCCGGACTAGTGCCCGGAGCAGGACGATCTGCTGTTCAGGAGAACCGCTGTTTACGTAACTATTACGGGATTTTCAGAGATCTCGTTGAGCCCCGAGATTACAATAAAACACAACGTTCTCAGCAATGGCTGAACTGTTTGTTTCGAACCGTCAGGGCTTCATAAACAAGGTAATGACGCAGATACACACCAAAAAAACAGCATTAATCGGAAAAAATCCGGTCGAGTTCCGCTTTAAGAGGTGCACGTGCTGGGCATGTTAATGTTTTCTGGTCAGTCGTCATGGAAACACGTCATGCGTTAACGTGCGTTAATGTTGATGCCGTTAACTGCCGTTAACAAGTTAGCGTACAAATAACTGGATGTTGCACATCTGCCGCTCCTGAAAAATGACAAACGTTTGTGATTTCTGATTCCAAAATGGACCCAGATTCTCTGAGATGAATTTGTGAAAATCACGTTTGGCAAAAGTTGCACAGCACAGACGAAGCCTCTCTGTGCCGCCGACTGTGTGTGTGTGTGTGTGTGTGTGTGTGTGTGTGTGTGTGTGGTGGGGGTTTCATAGCAAAAGCCACCATCTGGTGTCAGCGCGTGGTGTTGCTCACCATGACCAATTGTGTCATTAGATTATTGAATAATTAGAGCGGGGATCATGTCTACCCGAGGAACATGCCTTTCAAGTGTATTAATGTGTGTGACTGAGGTCTTGATCACACGGAGCTGCAGGATCCTGGCAGGAATCTTGCTTTTGGAAATTATAGCCAAGCAAACTTTGAGATGAACAAACTTCAAAATGACAGTCTGGTATTTTATCAGAATATGTCTTCAAACCTATTTAATTTAGGGTAAAAATTGAAAATGAGAACCTAAATCCTACGTATAGTCACCATATTTTCCTGTAAGTAGAGTGTCCCCGCTGAGGCGAGGAAGGACTTTAAATGATGTGAATGTCGCTCTTGGGGTTGGAGAATCTTTTATTAAGGAAGGCAGCACTCAGTCTCCGGTGATATCGTCTTAAAGCATCCAGGGAGTGCCCTTCGCGCCACCCACTGCCTAAACACTGGGCTAAGTGGGTTTCCTCCCTCGTTTGGATCACACGTTTGCTGTTTATCTCCAGGAATGTGTGGTTTAGGGAACTTTCTTGGTGACCAGGTGGGACAGCAGAATGGAAATATATGAAATCCCAGACTCCTGTGACGAAAACGAGATTAGCGCAGCGAGGTGGTTCTCACATTTAAGTCTGAGTCAGCCCCAAATCTCAGAAGGAGGAGAATGATCCCAAAATGAGATATGCACCCTTTTGAGAAGATTGTACACCTACGGTACGCCTTCTAAATACTTGTTGGCACGGAAATAAAGCACATTATGAATGATGCATATGCATGTATGCAAAGCACAGTAATATATATATATATATATATCCGAGGAAAATGCAGAGAACTATTAGTGGGTGAATGGACTTTTTGTACCAGAGACAAAATAGTTCACAAGTTCTATTTGATACAAACATTTATTTATTTATTTCTAAATGTGTGAGCCAGATAATACTGCATCAGAAACAGGTGTGTCACGATATCGTTTGTATATCGATTGAAACGACATCACAATCTGGACCTTTGGTGGAATCAAGGATCTAACCACGCTCCCCCAGTGGTATGGTTGTAGCCATTGGCTAGGCGTTAGCTCCTCCCGCTAACCTGAAGCTGCTGCCAACTAATTGTAACCATGGCAACTGCTGATTTTGGGTGACACATCTTTCCAAACTTGAACTTTGACCATGTGACCTTATTTAGTGGTGGAAATCCCTGGATTTAAACATTTGATTCGTGTACTGGAACCACTCTACGGAATGCCAAGCAGGTCACATCTTACAAAGGTGTTTCCGTCCATGTATGATCATGTTATTGGAGGTCAGAGGTCAGATTTAGTGATTGCTGGACCTTCAGATCAACACAGAGCTATATGACTCTTGATGACTTCTCTTCTTTTTACACTGCGCTTACAATTGACTGTTTATTTGTTTCTTTTATATTGTTAATCAATTATTTAAATAATGACAATAAGGCCTTAGTGTGGTACATTGTTAAACAGATGATGGACATTATATCACTCATGACACAGTTCATAAATGTGTAATTAAAAAATGTATTATGACATCAATCCAATGAGCCAAGACTATACTAGACAAGTTTAAAAATGGCAGACCCGAGAATCAAGTTGTAAAATTAAAATTGAAAGTCCAATCAAATCCAGGAGAATCGTGACAATCGTGATATCTCGCTGTCCAATATGAATGAAGCATTTACCCTGAGTTTCAATAGCTTGCCGTAGCTCGGAGCAAACAAAGCTAAAATATTTGCCACAAAAGAAGAAAACCAGTTTCAAAAATACATTTTGACTTAAGGAATGCAGAATGTTTTGGTTCTAAATGGAATCCAATTTGCACAGGATGTGGTGCAGCAACACAATTTGGACATAACAACACATTTGTCCAAATAATTCCCACTTAAATGACAACAATCTGTTCATCGCCAAACAAACAGTGGAGTTACAATGTGTGTGTAATTTAACTCATTATCATACTCTCACATCTTTAATTTTTTTCTTTCTTGAGATTATATTTAACAATACAACGCATACTGGCAATTAAAAATAAAGTTTCTTGCAATAATTTAAAATGCAATACTTTAATGAGATAGCACTGACATGGGAAATATACATTTTCATTTTCAAAGCAAAAAAGAAAAACAAAATTCTTATTGTGGTTTGGCATTCCACACATAGCTCTTCAAAATGGCGGATCGGCTCGCGCGCAAAACGGGGCGTGGCCGCGCGTTCGCGTCGTCGTCTCAAACAAACATGGCGGAGAAAATACGAGAATGCGCGCGAGGTCTGAAACGCTGCCAGCAAGTCGAAATTATTTCCAGAAAGTTCCAGCCTCATGGATGTCCAGCCTTCGTTTGTAGCATGTTAGCAACAAGCTAATGTTGTGAAGTGTTTCAACTCTGAAGAAGTCTGAAAGTAAATTAGTTCGAAATATACTCACCAGGAAATCCTGCTGAAGCAAGAAAACCAAAACGTGAGTTGGATTATAAGTTTACAAACAATTAAATAGTGGATTGTTTGACACTGACAGGAAGGAAACCTGGACCAGTTTGTGATATAAAGATGAACATATGAAGAAAAAGAGGCAAAACGTGGATGAGAAAGAGGTATGTTACAAAAAAATTCATTTGAAAAGTCTATATATGTTTGTTTTCTTTCCTCCTGATGTTTAAATCACTTTAATAGATGTGTTTATTCATATTTATGGTGTATTTTTTGAGGCTGCTGGCTAGTGGCCACTTTATTAGGTACAGCTAGCTCAGCCAGAGTCCTAGCTCAAGTGGCATCTGGTGTGGTTTTCTGCTGTTTTAGCTCAAATTGCTGTTTTAGCTCAATTTAATGAGTAGTTACTTGCTTAAACTGTTGTGCCGTATAAAACTAGTTTGGCTATATTTCCCCCCAGGTTATGGCATTAACAAGGCAATTTTAGCCCAGACAACTGCTGATCACTGGATATTTTCTCTCTTAAAAAAATATAAATACCTGAAATACCTAGACCAGGTTGTCTTGCAAATGCCACATTTAAGTCATTTAAAGTCATTTAAAGCCATTCTAATGCTTGGTTTTCACCTCACCTTGTCTTCTTGACCATGTTTACATCTGTAAAATGCATTAAGTTTTAGATATTTGCGTCAACAAGCAGTTGAACAGGCGTACCTGATAAAGTGACCGGTGTGTGTTTATTAAATCGTCAGAAAATACAAACACGACTATAAAAATGAGCTTTATTTTAACATAAATGTAAGAAAACAATAGATTGTTGCACTGCAGTGTGAGTTTCCTTGCCCTTCAGCCACACGTTTGTTGATTTACGATTGTGTCTCAGATTCTTTTCTCACGTTTTTACCGTTTGTGGTTGTTGATGTTGTGCAATCGTTGAAGTCCTGTCGCATATGTGCAATCCAGGAAACACAGGAAGCAGTAACCCTAAACCCACACAGTGACCTTTGAGTGTGTTTCTGATGTGGCTTTGGCAAAAGCGGCACACGTGAGTATAGATTTTAAGAACTGGCGAAAAGTTTAAAGGTGTCACAGTTGATCACTGCTTCACCTCCTGTTCTGAGGCTTAGTGTGAAATTCAACTTTCAGTCGAGTTTTATTCATCACGCGTCGTAACATTCTGGTCATGCGCTCAGCTCTTCTCTTCTCTTTCCCCCCTCCTCACACACACACACACACCAGTTTATTTAGAATGTTGAATTAAAGTGGCAGGTCTAATGTCTGTTATCGTGTCATCCACGTTTGCCCTGAGATGCATTTGACAGGCTCTCTGACTCCCAGTCACACGGGGGTTTTTATGGCGTTTTCAAGTCTCTCGTTGAAATGATTTATGTGGTTGGCACAGATGTTGCTCAGATCCTGATTTTTCATTCAATTACTGAATCTATCTTGCTGTTTTAATTATGGCTATGAAAAGTCCCATATTCCTCCTCTTCAGCTGCACTCCTCAGCCCACATTAAGGCCCCGAGATAATGTGACCATCCATGCTGCTGTCAGGCACCGGCACCTCGTCTTTCCTCGTCTGCTTTAACCGAGTAGGTAGGTTCAGGTAGTTGTCGCAAATACATTATGTATTTTTGAGTTGGTTATAAGTTAACGGCGATATTTCTGCTGTTTTAACTGTATGTGGGGTCCTCGAATCCCTGTCATTATTATTACTTTAAATTACTTATCTGAGGAGGGAAGAAAGGGAAGTTGACTCACTCACTGCTGCATTGGCCAAAAATGTGTGACTGGGACAGTTTGATTAGACTAGTAATGGACAGTTTTCATAGTTATGGCTGCTTGAATTTATTTTCATTATCGATTAGTTGTTTCTTAGTCGTCCACATTATGTCAGATGTGGTGATGTTGTCAAAATGCCTTGTTTGGTCCAAAAACCCTGAAAAATGATTCAGTTTAAATGATTTATTTGTTATTTGGATCAACAAAACCAGCACATATTCACTTTTAAGAAGCTGAAAACTCAAATCGCTGAAACTGATTTAGAGCTGCAACTAACGTTTATTTTTGTAATCAATTAATCTATCTGTTGTATTTTCTCAATCAATTGTTTGGTTCCAAAACATGTTCTTGAATGTCTTTGTTTTGTCCACAAACCAACATTTCAGTTTAAATGATTTCTTTGTTATGTGAAGCAAAGAAACAAAGAAAATATTCACATTTAAGAAGCTAAAACGATCAGAAATCTTGTTTCAATCATGAAAAAAGCTTCAAACCGATTAATATCAATACATTGTTTCAGTTCTAAACTGATTAATCCACCATCGTTTCATTTTTGTGAGACAGTAAATGGAATACAATACAAACAAACAATAAAAAATAGATTTTAGATCATCCCAGATCAACGTTTGTCCACCACTGATGAACCAATAATCCAATCTAATTATTAATAAATGTATCTATTTTGTTGTTATCTTAGTCCAGAGTATTGTATGCTGGTATACAAATGGTGATTTTTGATTATTTGGACATCAAAAAAATTGTATTGTATTTGTATTTCCTTTGAAATAATTGCATGATAAGTTGTTTGTTAGAAAGCAATCTATGAATGTAACGACGATGTCGTAGCCCTCACTTCCTGCTCTTTCTCTTGCATTTCCTGTCACTGTTTCAGTCAATTATTTTCTCGATTAACTACGTATCTGTTTGGTAAAATGTGGATACATGTTGTTTAGTGTTTGTTAAACCTGCAAATGACGATGTTTCTTGATTTGTCTTGATTCAGTTTTAATGATTTCTTTGTTTTACGGAGCAAAGAAACCAGAAAATATTCACAAAAAGAATAGTTTCTAGCCCTAGCTCAGAGTTTTATTTTGTTTTTGCCGGAGCAGATACACTGGACTGGAATGAGGCTCTCACTTTCTTTCAAACGTGGGGGAACAAACTTGTTTGGATGCTAAATTTTTACCGCACGCCCTGTTTGTCATTCACACTTTGGCCTCTTTTGAGATGAAAATATTCAAGCATCCGCTGAGCTTTAATTCTTAACAGTCAAATGGCAGCTTGTGTGGCATAACGAGATCTTTAGTTGATAAGACGGATAACAAGATGCACGTCCTCGGTTTCTCGGAAGTGCACACCAGCAGCAGCAGCCGTATAGCGGTGCTGCAGCTCTCGTCTGAAGCTTCACTCTCCTTGGTCCTCGGAGGATCGGCTTGGCGACGCACTCCACCTGCTTTTTTTCCCTTCCTCTCTCCTTTCTCTCTGAGGTTTTGTTTTTCCTACTTAAGTGGCTGAGCTCTCCTCCACAGCTCCAGCAGACCTCATGCATTTTTATTGCCATCTGGAGAATACCAACAGGTCTTAACAAGGGGGCTCTCGTCTTAAAAAGTGCTTACCGTTGGAGACGCACTCCAGAGTCGACTTAACTCGTTTGACTGCCCGCGACCTGGTGTCTGTTTGCATGTCCCTCAACTCTTAATGTGTGCATGTTCTCATGTACATTTATTCTCTTTTTTTGTTTGTTTGAGAGGGAATAAACGATTATGAATGGACGTGAATATTTTCAGGGCAGAGATGCAGGATATTACAGGCACAATATCGGCGCTCAAAAGATCCCTACTCTGTTTGACTAATGACTAAAACAGTGGGCTGAATAAGCTGCTACCTCCTTGACTTTTATGCATCGCGTGCTCTCTATTTATTATTCCTTTTTATGTTTATTTATTTTGCGCACTAAAGAATGTTTATGTCTACATCTGCTGTGACACGAGTATGGAAAAATATGATGTTAATTTTCACTACAGAACAGCATAAATCACCTCCGTCGTTATCTGTTCGAGCACTCGCTATGTGGTTTTTCCGTGGGTTTTTGAAAATCACCACCAAATAGACATGGGTCCTTGAAAGTGCTTTAATTTTGTGCAAGGAAGAATGAAGTTGATGGCTTCCTTGTTTGTTACGATGCCACCTACAGCCATATTTACTAGCGGTCTCTCTCTCCGGCGTTGACGTGAGATTCCATGCAGAACAATGAGCACGTAAAGTTAAGCCAGAAAGAGTAAATTTTACATTGAAATTAAAATTCTAATATATTCTAAGTCTTACCAAAGACAAATTTACAAAGACCGACTTTGACCAAGATCTAGAGCTGAAACAATTAATTGATTATTAATCGATTATTAAATGAATTGTCAACTATTTTCATGATCGATTAATCGGTTTGAAGGTAAATCTTGTTAAAACAAGATTTCTGATTGTTTTAGCTTCTTAAATGTGAATATTTTCTTCGTTTCATTGCTCCACATAACAAAAAATCATTAGAACTGAATCATTTTGGTTTGTGGACAAACAAGACAGATCGAGAACATCGTGATTTCCAGGTTTAACAAACACTGATCAACGTTTTTCTGACTTTTTATGGACCAAACGATTCATGGATTAACAGATTATGAAAATAATCGTTAGTTGCAGCTCGACCAAGATCCCAAAAAGGACAATCACTTGTCCAGATGCAGAGCATGTGCCACAAATCGATAAAAGTGGACGCCATCGTGGTCGAAGACGCTCTTACAAGTTTCCCTCCCAATCTTAAAGCTGTGTCAGCACATTTGGGCCTTGAATTTGAGGGAATTAGTCCTGGAAATGTCCTTAAATTGAAACTTGATTTATTTTCCATTATTTTCTCTCAAAATCATCTGGATTACTATGACCTTTGTGTAGTCCTTCTTAATATGTCCTTATAGCTGCGTGAGGCAGAGTGATAAATTATTATTAAATATATGAATGGTTTCCTCTGAAATGTTCTGCTCCATTTCAGCAGATCGTTGTCTCTCTATAGTAGTAGTAGTATGGATCGTCAGATACGCTACGTTTTCAAAAGAAGACATATATAGATCAAGATGCATCAATAATTGTTGCATTGCGATAATCAGCAATATTAGAAAGAAAATGGACATTGCAATTTTGTGATATGTTTTCAAATACAGGAGCTTTCCCCTGACAACTTTTCTCTGAAAGATTTAATCATTGCAGATTTTCTTATCTCCTACAGAACAGAAGTAATAATGGAACATGATTCTAATTATTTCTTTTTTTTTTGGACTTGCAGGAAGTAGAAGAGTATAAAATAACTGTCACATGAGTGATAGAATGTTATTTAACACTAAAGTTGCCAAAACATACCTTCTTCTTCAATCCTGTTCATTTTCAAGTTGCAGTTCTCGGCAAGCTCAGCATTTGGTGTCAAAGTGAAACTGATTAACAAAGAATATGATTGGTGGTTTGTTGTTCTTGCAGTTTGCCTGTCCCCCACCTCTCCTCTGTCCCACATTTGTCCTTTGTTGGGGAGTAAAATGGTATGTTATGGTCTGGTTCCACCCCAGGCGGTCAGCTGATTGTAGCGACTGAAGAACTAGCAGTCCAGTCTTGATACAAATGTTGATGTGTTATTGAGACCAACAGCCACAAACAAACAACCTCCATTGTTGTCTGTTGTGTCGTGTTCAACGTCATTAGCCATCGGGCACCGCCCACATCCCGTCCTACCAAGTAAAGGTACCGTTCTCTGTAAAAAACGAAAGCCTGACCCAGGATTTTACCATTCCAAACTGTACCAAAGTGAGCCGTAACATGATGGTAACACAGTTTTAGTGTTGCTTATTAAATTGACTCTTTTATGAGAGCGCATTCACACTGCAGAAGAAACCGTGCAGAAGATAGAAGAAGAATGATCACGTCGTCCGTTTTGAGGCGTAACAGGTTCACGTTTCACACATGTTGGATTTTTTCAGGCATCCTGGGAGATGATGGGGAATAAGGTGGATGTGGATCGATTAATTATGGGATGGTATGACTGTGCTGTTTTAGTTTGAATGAAGCTGCAGAAAAAAAACTTGTCGCATGTCATGTTCGGATCTAATTGACCTTAATCAACGCTGCTTGTCGTCATTGTGATGTGATTAATGTACTCGCGCAGAATTATAACGACGAAGCTGTGGAACGCAGCGCCCTCATTGATATGTTTCATCTGTGTTTGACAAACGCACATTTTCCTCATCGTCTCACTCTGTCCTCCTCCCTGTTTTGTTCCCCCACTCCCTCTCCCAGGAGCACCAGGAGTTTGATGGGCCATCCCAGACGCCAGTTGACATTTCGTCCCCAGTCCGACCGGATGCCACATAAAAAATTCACTCAGGCGAGAAAGCCAGGAGGACTTCACCCCCTCCCTGCCTCTCGGTGGGGGAGTGCAAGGTGAGCAGAACTTGAGCTTGTCATGGCTGCACGCCTCTGACAAACAGAAGTAGATGCTAATGGCAAAATCGTGACAGAGCAGAGTCCCACCACCATATGGCTAATTGCCACAACAATATCCTCCGTGTTATTAATCACGTTTTCATAGTGTGCCATGATAATTGGAATAATTAGGAGGGGGGAACAGGCACTGGGATGCCTCCTCAACATCCCTTCTTTTGGGGGGGAGGTGTTGGGGTTTTGGGGAAATAAAATGACAAACCCTGCACTAAATGTGTCACTACCCCTTCCACCTCCTGCAGCCTTCTCCTTCTTCTCTTCCTTTCTTCCATCCTTTCTTCCTTCCTTCTTACCCCTTCGCTCATCGCCTCCTCGCTCCCCGTCTCCCCATCTTGTTTACAATTTAGTGGTGAAAAATGGAGTTGATAATTAATGAAAACAGTGACTTGCTTGTCAAGGGGAACTTGGCTATGAGTAGTTTTTTGGACGTGTGATGGTGGTGACATTTCGGCGAGCCGACTGAGGCTACAGGCATCGGTTTCGATTACTTCAACATACCTCCTCAACGTGGAGGTCGTGATGTCGTTTTGTATGCGACACAAATGCAGGACAAACGGTGTCAGACATTGAAATGATTGTGTACTTGCTGCTCGGTCTGTGGATGGACCACGGTGTAACGCTCTTGCTGGTTTTTGAAAAATTGCCAGTTTGATTCTTGGCTCCGACGTCGGGCTCATGACTCTTCTTGTGACATTCAGTGGCCGTCACATTGTAGCATTGGCTCATCTCGCTCGGAACCTCGACAGAGCAGGCACTAAAACAAAAACACCAGGTACTATCACTGATGGAAAAGCAAAAATGTATGTGTAGTGCGAGAAGTGTACAGTGGTAAAGCCCTGTAAGTTTATAAGAGTCCGTTCAACCTTTAATTCCTATCTCTCGTGACCTGTTCAGCGCAGGGATCATTGTTCCACACGGACCGTTTTAGCAGACGCACACCGCACATCTGGACAGGACCATTTCACGCTTAAAATAAGAAGCCAACAAGGTACAAGGTAACCACTGCAAAAGACAATTGGCATACCACAACAGCACGTCCTCAATAATTCAGCATCTGAGCCGAAAGCATCCTCGATGGTTGGAATATGTAAATATGTAAATAGGTATCGATTGAAAACTGATGTGTGTGTTCATGGAGCTTGTAGTTCAAAATCTTGGTCCATGTGTCAGATTTGGTCAGTATGTTCTCAGTTGTCTTTTCAGTAAAGTTGGGCAATGTCTGCCATCTCACTTGTTGCACATTATCCTCATTTCACCGTTTTCTCTAATCACTCCGAAGGTCTTGTCTCCATCATGATGAGACTCTCCATTTAAGCAATTAGCCTCTCCGGTTAGCGCCGTTCACAGCGCCCCTCAGTGTCGCTTACCAACACTTTTCACATGACATCGACCAAAGACCAAGCTATTTATTTTCACACTCAACACTTCCCACTCATTCACTTCTATTTTCTGTCATTCTCTCACTCTGTCATACGCAGACATGAAGCCCACACACACACACACACAGAGCCCACACACACTGACACACTCACACACTTGCAGATTGAAGCTTTATCTTATGTAAAACCATTGCTTTGAGACCAAAAAAACCCACTATTTTTGTTAAATATGAATGTGTGCAGCAAGAAAATTATGATTTTCAGTTCTTACAATATTTCACCTTGGCTACAAGCAGAAATATTTTAAGTAGGTTTTCCCAGTTGCATATTATGGATATAGCTTATAAATAATGGTATTTTTAGCCTATATCCCGATATATATATATATATATATATATATATATATATATATATATATATATATATATATATATATATATATATATACATATATATCCCGATATATATATATATATATATATATATATATACATATATATCCCGATATATATATATGTATATATATATATGTATATATATATATATATATATACATATATATATATATATATATGAGATAATATCGGGATGTAAAGCTGGACACAGGAGGTAGTCTCTCCAAACTCATGAAAGCTTTTCTTACTGTAACTACACTCTAAAATAAAATGTCTACTGTTGATGACCTGTATTACATCCCTAAAATACTTTTACTTTAGATAATATCTAGTTTATTTCTTTGGCTTTTTAAAGCGGCACTAGACCGGAAGTTCTTATTATCGCTGTTTTTTTTGGTGTGTATCTGCGTCATTACCTTGTTTATGAAGCCTGACGGTTCGAAACAAACAGTTCAGCCATTGCTGAGAACGTTGTGTTTTATTGTAATCTCGGGGCTCAACGAGATCACTGAAAATCCCGTACTAGTTACGTAAGCAGCGGTTCTCCTGAACAACCGATCGTCCTGCTCCGGGCGGTAGTCCGGGCACATCCGGTTGCGTACATTGAACCGCAGAAGAAGAATAACGTCTGTTGTGGAGGTGTTTCACAAGCGACCGTGTCTTCTGACTCTGGGTCAGACTCCGGGTCAAAGTAATAAAAGGGACTGCGGCTGGGAGTCGTGAAGAAGCTATTTTTAAACATTCTCAAAACAATGTTTTGATAATGAGTAGCAGTGCATCCATCGTTCCAGAGGGGGGAGCTGTGCTTCTGTGAGAGGGTGTGCTGAATATACTGGCCAATCACAAGACTCTGTCTTCTGGTTGAGAGACTTGAGTCTCAAGTCTCGCGGCTGAGAAACACCGTCAGAAAAGAGGATTTCTATCGGCTCGTTTACAGCAACTAGGAGGTTTTTGACCATAAAAACAGTTGTAAAAAAAAATGTATGTAAGTAGACCTCCATAACTAACATATATGTGCAACAGGACCTTTCTAGGTCCGCTTTAATATTTTATTGAAATAGTCACAGTAACTGATTGACTTTTTAATAATCAAGCGAATAAGCGTATATCATATTTAGCCGCAATACAGCTTTTAACTTTAAATAAGAATTTCCTTTCCCTTTTCCTTTCCCGTTGCCACCTTGAATCTAAAATTTCCTCAGCTCTGCCCACTCAGTTTTCGCTGAACCGTCCTAATTATTTGGGTCTCTGCAGCGAATGTTAATAGCCTGCCTGCAGCTCCAATCTGTCACAGAGGTATCAAATGCACTCTGTGATGTGATCTGCTTATTGTTGTCTTACAAACAGGTGTGATATATGCTGAACAGGCAGAAAGGGAGTTATGGTTTTCTTGTAGGGGATCGGGGAGGAGGAGGAGGAGGAGGAGGAGGAGGAACCCACGCTGTGTTGTCATTTCAGACGGTTATGGATCCAGAAATGGCAAAAAAGCAGCTGCTTCTATGACCATAAAGCCCCCCCCCCCTCCCAGTCGAGGACTTAATCGTTCTTGTGCAGGAAGAGAGAGGGAATTATTTCCACGCATGCCCCGTCCTGGGAATCAGGAGAACGCGAGCAGGCAAGGAAAAGGGGATGTGCAGGTTGGCCAGAATGGCAGGATGGTTGGTGAGGTGTGGGCAGATTCTGGCACAGCCGTGTGAAGGAGTGGGCGGCAGGTTGAGAAGTCTCCCTCATTCACACACAAGCTCCTCAAAAAAAAAACTCCAGAGTAAAAACTGGGTCATTACTGGAATCACGTTGTCGGCTTTTGGATTTTAAATGTGTGTAGGCTGGCACGTTACAGGTTTATTCTTATATTTTTAAAACCTTAATTTATTCAGGTTAATTCTATTCAGAGAGTGCTTTCTGAAAAGAACTGGTGTTTTCTCATGGAAAATGCCACTTTTAGTTTAATCGATGACATACTTCGAAGGAGTATTGGGGCCAAACTGAAGACGGTTTTAGAATTAAGTTGTAAATTTACAAGAATAAAGTAGTAAAATTGCGTCAAGATGAGGAACCTGGAGGATTTTGTCAAGTTATGTTTCGATTTAGGCTTCACAAATAAAGAAATACTACATATTTTTGGCACATTTAAAAAGATTGACTGAGTTTTGTTCAGAAGAAAGAATCACAAACGGAGACTTGGAGGGAATCATCTCTTTTGTGGCGGAGGGAATGGCTGCTAGTGTTCGACTGTAAGACTATCGCTGGTTTCATCTGTGTTCTAATATTTAATAAAAATACATTAGATAATGAGGATAAAGAATCTCATCATATTCCGACATTATTCTTGTAAAATGATGACTTTTTTTTGTAAACTTATGACTTTATTCTCATAAAATGATGACTTTTTTCGTAAAATTACAACTTTTTAATTGTAATTTTTTTGACCTTCGTCGTAAAATGATTACTTAATTCATGTATACTTACGACTTTATTATTGTAAAATTACGACTTTATTATCATAAAATTACGACTTTATTATCATAAAATTACAACTTCTCATAGAATTATGACTATTCTCGTAATATTCTGACTATATATCTAACTTTACCCCTTTTTTCTTTTAAAATTACGAATTTACCGGAAAATGATGACTTTTTTTCTAAAAAACTTTTTTCTTGTAAAATTGTATTTATTGTTGTAAGTTATGACTTTTCTCATAGATTTATGACTTTTTAACATTACAACTTTATTCTCGAAAGATTAAATATTTTTTGGTTGCTAATTTTTCTTGCTTACACATACATTGAAGTGTGTTTGCTAGTCTCTCTCTGTTTCTCTCTCCGTCTGTCTCTCAGTCTCTGTCTCTGTCTCTCTATCTGTCTCTCCATCTCCCAGTCTGTCTCTCTGTCATCTCTAGAGGTGAGCTCTAGGTTGCTCCTCATATTAGTTTGCTTCTCACTTAATGAGGCAGCGGAGCATGAAGGTCCAAGCACTTCTAAACGCCGCGTTCATTAAACCAATGGTGCTTAATGATGACGGCAAAGGCGCCCACGACCCACCGGCTCCTACTGAGGGGCGACCATTAGTGTTACAACCAGCCAGCTGGGGGGAGACGGTCGCTCGGAGGGAGGGGGGTACGGGAACGCTTTCAACTGTCAACAACACTGTCACAAGGACGCTTCAGCTGCTGGTAAACAGTTGCAGTCAAGCTGGTGAAATCACTCTTTTACTCCAAAATTACGGCATGTGTCACTACTTCATGTCTCCTCGTGGTGGCTCTGTTCAAATGAATGAGGGAAGTTACCTTACTGAAGAAGAGGAGGAGGATAACGGTGAACAAATATCGCGAGGTACGCTGTGATTCCCAACCCCAATTATTGTAGTAATATTTGCTATATTCTTGCATTATGTTGAGGAATCTTCATCCATTGTTTCCTGCCTCTTCAAATTGGTTTCATTTGTTGAACATTCTCAAGTCCAACGCATGAGGGCAAGTGAAAGTAATGCAGGGTTCACAGTGTGTTGAGCTTAGAGGAGCATCAGCTTCAAGATGCATTCAAGAAGTCTTGTAAAATTACAACTTTATTATCGTAAAATTACGACCTTTTTTTGTAAAATTTAGTCAGTACAGTCTTTATAGGCCTTCTAAATTACAGTATGTTAGTCTATTAAGGAACTTAACTACTAGGCTGTTTAAGCCATTACTTCCGTTTTAAAAACATAAACACAGCTCACAGCAGTGTTTCAGATTGGATTTAACATTTGTCTCAGATCCAGGGATTTTTGACCATTTTCGTTCAAAACATTTTATGAAATGCGAAAAACTGACGGTCACTTTTCTATGTTTCACTTTTACTCTTTCGTTTTTACGACCATTTAAGAAAAGTGTAGGTGTCTCGTCGTCTGCAGAAGCAACCTTTTCCCCACTTGATTTTAAAAGAATTTGCTGAAAAACAAATGTTGGTTGGAAAATATCAAGCAAATGCAACAAGTAACATCAACAGCCCCTGTTGTTATCTTGTGCTTTTATAGTATTTTACAGTATTGACTCATGGAGGACAGTCTGAAATCAAATGTTTTACATGGTGATTTCTTATGCTCCCTGCACTGTTGGGAATCAAACACACAACCTTTCTGATGAAAGGTGGCCCACCACATTTAAAATGGGTCAAATAGGTTCTTATTTATACCTTCTAAATCTGCAAATATGATTATTTTATGACTTTTTAGTGTATAGAATGATTTAAAAAAAAATAATTATAATATTCACATTGAAGAACCTGGAAAAATAACTGAAACCAGTTGATGAATTATCAAACTTATTTGATGATTAATTTACCAGCTGGTTAATAAAACATATAAGCTCACAATTGCTCATGTTGTCATGATGGAGTTAATTTAATGACCTTTAACAGTGAGCCTTTTGAATGTCATTTCAGAATCTACCTCTCTTATTGTATCTCATCCTCTATATATCTTTTATTTTACTTTACAGGCAGAAGTTTAATGTTGAAGTTCCCTTCTTCTCATCTTCTTCATGAGGTATTTAACAAAAAAAGCCTGCAGGCAAGAAATCGAAGAAGAAGAAGTCGTCCACTATTCAGACCAAAAGCTTGGTGCTTGAAAACTGTGTGTGGCCACTTCATCGTATAAATGAAACACACACACTTACACACACACAAGACCGCCTGTGATTTCCCTGCATCCCTCAGAGGACACACTAATGTATCCAAATATATTTACAACAGATGTTGCATTTTATTTTTCATGATAAAAACCCATTTCAGAAAATCTACTTCATAATGGGCAGAGCAAGTTTTTCCCCCCCCTCTCTCTTATTTGTCCTCTCCTGAGGTCCCTCCCATGTACAGTGAGAGAAGTGCTCCACCTAATGGCCGCATACGTCTCTCCTCTGTCAGACTTTCACTTTTACACACTGTATGGATGTTCTCTATAGGAAAACATAACAGTTGGACTGTTATTATGAGTCATAGAAGAGTTGTGTCTGCCCACGCAGCTCTCGACTGCTGCTGCTGCTTTGTTCACTGACTCTTGATGATGATGATGATCATGATGAAGATGATGATGAAGAAGTTGAAGGCAGGGCAGAAAATACTGAATATTAAAGCGCAGAAATTAACGTTTTAATATACAATGCAAACTAGCTGTGGGTGTTTTTGTAGTTCTTATCAACGGCACCAAAAAAAACAAAGAGATGAATGATAAATGAAATTAGGATGAATTTTAAAAAAACAGTCAAATGCTCGTTTCACACCTGACATTTAATAGAATTAATTGATAATTAAAACAGTTTAATGAATTTCCCGGTGTTAAAGTTGCATGTTTTCCCTGTGAAAACGGCAACGAGACGATTAATATTAACTGCTAATTGTATAAAGAGCAAATTTAATTGTAAGAAATAGTCATGTATTGAATTTTTAATCATTGGAAAATCATGTACGTGGGTTTAGTCCAACTTCCTGTCGATGTTCCCCTTATTCTGATAAAGTCCCTATATCTTACAATGAGCAAAACTATAAAGAAATAATCACAACTCTGTCAAAACGTAAATTATTCTACTATAGTATGATTTCTTTGTTATATGGAGCAAAGAACCCAGAAAATATTCACCAGAAAACTTGTTTTAATATTAACTGCTAATTGTATAAAGAGCACATTTAACTGTAAAAATAGTAATGTTCTGACTTTTTAATCATTGGAAAATCGTGCATGTTGGTTCATCTCTAAGTTTGTCCAACTTCCTGTCCATGTTCCCCTTAATCTGATAAAATAGTCCCTATGTCTTGTCATGAGCAAAACTATAAAGAATTAATCACAACTCTATCAAAACTCTTTGGATTTGATGGACATGTATGAATGATTTGAGGATCTATCATCAGACTAAGGTTCATCTGGATGTGATCCAGATTACAGATTTGGCGGCAATTTAAATTGAACGCACATTTCATTTCCATTTGACACTTTTTAGACGTTTCTCAAACCTAGAAAGGATGATGTTCCTCGATTGTCTTTGTGTTGTCCAAAAACGATTCTGTTTTTAATTATTTTTTGGTTCTATGGAGCAAAGAAACAAAGAAAATAATCACATTTAAGAAGCTGAAACAATCAGAAATCTTCAAACCGATTAATTGATTGTCGAAATAGTTGACAATTAATTAGGTAATTGATTAATGGAGTCATTGTTTCATCTCTATTTAGATGTGTAGATGTTTAGATGTTCTATACAGATCCTGAAAGTTCTTCTGGAACCATGGTTCAAAATGTAGAAATGTCAGGTGCTGGTACTGCAAGTAAAAGACAGGCCTTAATGGAGGACTGCAATCCCAGGTTTCTTCATTTATACCCATAGAACAGTGTTTTATCCTCTATTTTTCCCTCTAAATGGGAACATAATTCACAAAATTGACGTCCTGGTGGAGGTCTGGCCCATAGAATGTCTTCCAAAAACCAGAAATATTCAAATAGCTGTCGTAAAGGATTAAAAAAACATTTAAAAAGCTGAAATCTACTGATTTAAATATGATTTAGTCATTAGCTACTTGCTGATTAACTGTTTCCGGCTTTAGTTTTTATTAATTTTGAAAGTTTTTTTAGTTGAAATAATTTGCTTATCTTTCCTCACTTTTTAAAAAAATTAAAATTTGCAAAGTCACACTCTGAGTCATCTTTAAACCACTTTTCATTCGAGTGTGAGATGACGGCGGAGATCAGGGGGAGGAGGAGGGGGATAAAATAAATAAATAAATACATTTAAATGTGGCCGACAAAAATCGGCGAGAGGGCTCGAGCTGGAGAAAAGGGCGATGAGGAGGATTAGGTGAGGAAGAGGACAAGAGGCACTCTCCCTCTCTGCCAGCCGGATGGGAGGAAAGAAGAGTGACAGGAGCGAAAGAAAGAGGAGGAGGAGGAGGAGGAGGAGGGCGTCGCAAAAGAGCTGGAGAGACTGCGAGGGCTAAGTGAGGCCTTTATAAATGAAAGCAGATGCCTGGCATTATGAACTTGTCGGGTCGCAGATGGGGATGGCGGTGATGGAGCACTTGACTCCCCGGATGGTTATCACTCACTCGCCTCCTCTTTGCCTCGACTGCCTTCCCCGAGTGCTTGCGAGGGGTGAGAGGGAGAAAAGAGCGAGGCACAGAATGGGACATAAAGAAGAAGAAGAAGAGAGAGAGAATGTCCTCACGAGTGTGAGGGCTAAGAGGAGAAAAGGGTGGACTTCTCCTTGAGTGATTAGTGGGCCCTATTTAAATAAAGACCATGAATACAGTATAACGAGAAAAGCGTCAAGTATTTTTCTTCTTCCCTCTTTTCGCTCCTCTTTTTTTCCTCACTTGATTGATCTCGGCGTCGGTGTGCGGTGATTGATTGGATTGCCTGCGGAACATCATCCCGCTAACTAGTCGCTCCGAGAAGGGCGTTTGTCACTGCCATTGATCTTCTTGTAAATGAAATGTTCCATTTCCAGTGCATTTTATTGTTAAATGCAGTTCATTAGCTACTCTGAGATTTATGGCCATGTCTCCTCTCCTGGGCTGGGAGAAGAAAAAAGAAAAGAAAGGCTTGGAAGAAACAGAGAAAGAGTGTGGAGATGGGGGGTTTAGAGAGGATGAGGATGAGAGCGTGGTGTTTGAGACGAGTGTTGCTGCTGACTTGATAAATGTGGCCCGAGTTTGCCAAGAGATAAGAGATGATGATGGAGAAGCGGAACTGACACTGAGCTTCCTGATACGCAGTAGTTATGCTTTTCCTGTCATCGGCGTGTCAACTTCTATTTTTTAGAAGTCCTGAGAGTTGTCACGCCAAGTTTGACCCAAAATTACACGATTAATTCCCAGTGATGACCCTCGTAGGCATAATGCATTCTCTAATCCACCAACTCTAACCTTAATGCATGTCGAAATGAACCCTTAACTTTAACTTAACCCTAACCAACACCCATTTCTTATCCTTACTAGAGATAGACCAATATGTTTTTTCACGGTTGATAGCCATTATTAGTCGTCAAGAAGGCAGATAAATGATATTTGGAGCCGATACTCATTTGCAGTAAAGTAATTTATTAAAGTTTATTAGACAGCTTTTCAGATTTTTATCTTTAGACAATAGGCATCTTTTTTGTTTCAAAATAGTCTAGTAGCCAACTAGGTGAGTAACTTTGAGTACCCCAAAGTTTTTTTTGCAGAAAGGTAAAGTATGGGTCCCCAGTATACAGAAACTGCCGGATGCTAATTTGCATATGTTGGGTAATTTGCATAATTTGCATTATTAGCTTAATCTTCCAATTTGACCACATATTTTGCACTGTATGGACAATTTCTACAATATTGGAGTCTTTTTAGAGGTTTTAGAGGATGCTGAATCCAATTCTGACACTTTCATACTTTCAAATGGTAATTGTATAACAAATTTGGATATATTTAGACGCATGTTTTATTAATTTTGGAGGAAAACTAAGGTTATTTTCAGGGTAAACACAATTCTCATACATTTCAGAATCATGAGTGCTCTTTTGAATGGTAAAGCATTTTTGTCAGGATGTAGTGAAGCTGAATCCCCTCCTGATACTTGACTCCTGATTCAAATGTGCATTTCTGGAGGAAAAAGCAATAAACTGCCCTAAACTCTTTGGGTTTAAACACCCTGTTGCCTCACGTGAGCGAGTCACAAAGTTAACACCTTGATAGTGATTGATGATCATTTCTGGCACACCCGCTAAACGAGGGTAAACTACCTCAAAAGCTGTTGGGCACCGGTGTGCATCGTGACCACCAACCACATGACGAACCGGTATGTAACGTAACACTGTTGAATGTCCCCCATGTGTGATCGAATTATGTACAAATATACACTATATATATGCCATACAAGACAAGCCCCGCAAGTTGCTAGGGCCATGCTCAAAAGGCAGAAAGGCTGCCCAGGTTTGTCCGCAAGTCGCCAGATCCAACGAGGACCCAGTTAAAACACCGTGAGACACAAAAGTTAAAATTGAGTCTGGGCAACCCGGGTCAGCCCGCCAGACGCAAGGCTAACCAATGGGTCCTCTCTTCTGCACCACAAAAAGCACTCACCAACTACCAGCCTCCTCATCTTCACTCATCATGAGTGTCAATGCTGTCAGCTTTACTGACCATCATGATCTTACTTCCTACATTGAACGCACACAAGAGTTGGCTCAGCTTTCGCTTGTTGTGCTTGTTTTTCAAAACTTTCAAAACGTTTCAACTAGGTAGAGGTGTAGTCAATGAGAGCTAGGGTTAGGGTAAGTTATGTTGTCCCAAAAATTCTTGTTCCTTAACATTTTGGTGTTTTGTGATTAGCTTCTTCGATAGGGCTATGAGTTCAATAACGCCAGCTTCCTGCTTCAAGGGAGACATGCTTATTTGTGAAACTACTGCCTTTGTGATTTATTTACATACATTTTTAAATGTTTCAAGTCTTTTAAAACTAGACTATGCTCCCTTGCTTTACAACATGTTTATTACAACAGCTAGCTGCAACAGCTTATTTGCATTAAAACATGACCGTACCTCAAGAAATGTAAACAAATTTAGGCTATCAACATTCACATCTAAGAGAAGCTGTTATTCTGAAATGTGAGTTTATTGTGTTCACCATGGAAAAAACCTTAAATTTTACTGAAAATAATAAAAAAAATGTGTCTAAATGTATCCAAATGCGTTATACAATTTCCATTTTGATGTCTGAAAGTGCCAGAATTGAATTCAGCATCCTCTAAAAACTCTTAAAAGACTCCAATATTGTAGAAATTGGTCACACAGTGAAAAATATGTGGTCAAATTGGACGATGAAGCTCATAATACCAATTATGCTAATTGTGCAAATTGCCCAACATATTCAAATTAGCATCCAGCAGTTTCTGTATACTGGGGACCCATACTTCACATTTCTGCAAAAAAAATTGGGGTACTCAACGTTTCCGGGTTCAAAATGGGGCTCTATTGGCTAGCTACTAGAGTTTTCTACATTAAATTCCGGAACTCCAATATAACTGAAATGTTATTTTATAGGGATGCACCGATTGCCATTTTTGGGGCCGATTCCGATTTTTTAAGAAGTTTGACCTGCCGATACCGATTTTAGCCGATTCCGTTTTCAATTTTTTAATCCACTTTACAGCATACAGAAAGATATATATTTTTCCATATTTTCTTAAATAGAACATTTTAACATACAATCAGTTCACATCCAATATCCAACTAAAAATACAAAAACGATTCAGTGATTTAAACAAATATATAAACATGAATGAAACGTTTACATGCAGAGCGCTCACTCACAAAGCAGCCCAGGGCAATTACAAGAGCAAAGTTTGCCTACACTCCTCTCGCTCGTAATGAAACGGAGGTGAGCGCGAACATGTTGTGTACAAGTCCGCTTACTCGTGTGCAAACAACCAATGCAAGTCATTGTCCAGTGTGTTTTTAATCAGCATTCTCTCACACAGGTCACATGTCTCTGCAGTGCACATGGAGTAGTACGGCCACGCATTAAGAAACCTTCAAGAAACGTGGACTTTAACCCTTCTGTGAATATTCCGTCATCACCGACAGGACTTGGCATGCATTGCATACTTCTCATTACCTTAACTCCGAGACGGTTTTCGATATCTAGAACATTTACTTAAAGGGACACTGTGTAGTATTTATGGGTTTATATGACCCAAAATCCACTTTTGTATACATATTGCTCCTGCATTGTCTAGTAGCTGTATAATATTCTTTGTTTCATTTTTCTAGTGTTTCAAAAAGTCATGTAAAATAACATGGTCGCGGGCCGCTACTGCATTGCCACGACGCCATGTTTCTACCGGAGCCTGTAATGACAAACGCGAGAGAACAAATCAATTTAATTGCAGCGAAAGTCCCGCCTCCTCTCTCTCCGCTTTGTCTGCTATGGCCGCGGTAGCTCGCCCTCTCCCTCGCCTCACGAACCTCATCTGCTGACACGGAGAAAGACGACGAGGACGACATTTGACCGGCTGAGGATACCGTAGCGCTCAGGGAAGGGAGGGGGTGAGCAGAGCAGCAGTTCTTTGTTGAAAATTTCAGCCTCTCCTCTAGATGGCACTATAAACTACTTACTTCACCTTTAACTATGGACTGGCGATCTGTCCTCCCTCATGTGGAGGAAAAATTGGTACTGAAAAACTGCGAAATAGACTATACTTGCCATTACGGTAGCCCCTCAGGACTTCCGTGGAACGACTAATCACAGATGTCACAGGATTGTGACGTCAGCTTCTCAGTTCTGTAATACCTAAACAGTTGAAACACTGGGGCAACTAGGGCTGTAATCAACCAAAGAAACTCTTGGTCGACTAAAGCCCTGAAATTTCGACCAAAAATCGACTAATTGACTGGGGATACTTTTGCGGTTGCGGCTCTTTTATTTTTTTTTTTATTTTGCACCCGCAAAGTACCTGTGCGGCAGCGGCTCTTAATTTGAAAAGACCCGCAGCCGCGGCTGGAGTTCAACAGAGTCTGAAGGCTCTGACAGCGTTTTGCATTACGTTCATCTGCTCAATATCATAGCCCGTGATATCTGAAAATAACTAGTAATATCAGCACAATAGCTGTTGAGGAATACAGAGCGAGACTGAACAGCGCAGCGAAGCTGAGACACAAATAGACCGCGGGACGCTGCCGCTGTGGGCAGGTGCGCCTGCAGTTCGAAAACCAATCAACGATTATTAGACTAAAACATTGAAATATGCTAATAATTCTCATACTCAAAACGGACGGAGCAACCTTAGCTTTGCGTTTTTAAATGTTATGTCATGTTTGTAGTAGAGCTGTGAAAAGCAAACTGTTGCTTGCAAAGTTTGCATTCCACTTTTTTACCGTCATCTACTTTTGAAAAATGCTGCCACACTGATGATGTCTTTGACATGGATGTGACAGCAGGACTGACTGTAGTCTCAAATGAAAAGTTTAAAATTCACGTCTAATTAATGGCAACGCTGTCTGTCGCTTATGAGCCACGGAGCGACAACAACCCACTGGGCTGGACTAAACCAAAATAGTGGAAAACAAGGGGGGTGTTCTCTGAAGACAGGCTGTTACCTGTGAAGCACGGGTGCTGTAAAACACCCCTATTAGCATGTGGTGCTTTCCTCCTAATGAAATTCACCATAAAAAAAATAAAATAATAATAATAATTTAGTCGACCAATCACAATTTTGGTCGAGCCAGAGCGTGTCGACCAATTAGTCGTCCAGTCGACTTTGACTTTACAGCCCTTATGATAACGTGGCTAAACAAGGAAACGCAGCTTACGAGGAGTTGTAGAACTCCTCGTACGAGAAAGTTGAGAGCTTTACAGCGCCACATACAGGCCTGGTTTTGTGTGCATGAAGACATTTCTGTGTTTACAGGATACTTTTGAAGAACGAAAACATGTTTTACGCTTAAATAAGACCAAATTAGCTACTTTATTATTTGCACTGGGAATTGTGTTAATCACAAATCCTGGGTGTAAAAGAGGCCTTACAGTACATTTCCAAAGCTATAGAATAAGACATTGTGATGGTATTCATAATTATAGCTGATTTTATAGTGATGTCACCTCCTAACCCAGTGGGGTCATTTACTCAGATCATGTGTTTTCCCCTGAGACACCGTTCCGTGCAAACTCTCTTCACCAGCGATGAAGCTGTGAGAATATAAAGCTTTATTATCAAGTATTTCACGTATAGCAGCTTTAGCCGCCATGTTAGCACCGCCAACATCTGGCTCCCACTGTCCGTGAAAAACACTTTGCGGGAAAACATGTTGTTCGATGGATAGGTCACCGCAGCTGCTTCTCGACACATCACTTCCTAATAGTACGAGTGCGTACTGTGACAGTTGGTCCTTCCAATATTTATTATGACACAAAATGTGTGTTTTTTAACAAGTCGACAACACCAAACAGCACGTGGATGAACATGTAGTAGATATGGGTTTATTTAAAGCTTGGTCTGATGTAAAGAAATTCTCCTGCTCACGTTGACTGTCGAGAGAGTGCTGGAGTTAATCCAGGGTTGTTTTTCTGTGGAAGGGAAAACCTCACTTTAATCCCATTGACATTAATAAAAATGCAAATAATATAAGAAATGCCTCCTTAGACCAAAGCCTTAATCAACATTATGTTGCGCTTCTCTCCCCAAATGTCTCAATGGAAGCTATTTATTTGTTATCAATTAAATATTTTATTGTTTAGCCGCCCTTAACATATTTGATTTCCCATAAGTCCTAGCTCTTTACAGTTAATTTCCCTATAAGCAGAGGCTGTGTGTGTGAGTTTGTGATTTTCACTGGAAGAGATGTGTGGTTTAAAAAAAATAACAATCCGAGGTTTCTGGAGAATTCTGGTGTTTCAATCAGGCTTTGGGCGGCCTCTTAACTCCAATGAATGCCAACCAATACCAAGACTTTTTGGACAATGCTATGCTTTAAACTTTGTGGCAACAGTTTAGGGAAGGGCACTCTTCTATCCCAGCAAGACTATAAAGACATGGTTTGCAGGGTTTCCCCCAGTGTATTATACAGGCGCTAGGCTTTACTTGCCCCCCGCTTAGCGTTGCTTGTTTATTTATTTAAAATAGATTTTTCTGTACACCACAGATTTTTCTATACCGTGGAACAAGAGCGCATTCGCCCCCATGTAATCAGCGCAGCGCACGCTTGTCCAGGTGCCGACTGAAACCCAAGTCACACCATCAAGTGCGTCATTATTACGGTTACATTGTTCTTGTCAATAAAGATGTTATATTTAGGGATGCACCGATAATTCGGCGGTCGAAACACAGCTACAATACGGTGGAACAGCACCTGTTAAACGCTGGAAAAACAAAACTTGGCTGCATACGGAGCAGATTATGAACTCCCCGCGATATTCACTTCACAGCAGAGAACATTCTCTCTCTTTGAGCAGTTAACTAAAGACATCAGCTCATCTGATTCATCTGTTATTCCCTTAATTGCAGCGTGAAAGTGTCTTCCTTCACAAAGATTAAGACCACGGAGTGAAAACGATGAACCGTGCGCTCTGCGTCACCACGTTTTACTCAGATCTACTCGGATCACCTGCACTTCATCGCGAGTGTACTCCATCCTCGTCATAAAGATCATTATTTTTATGTGGGGATAAAACACGTAGAGAAATGATCCAGTTTGCTAGATATGAAATGACTGCTTGGAGACGCAGGAGCGACGAACGGCGCAGGAGAGGGAGAAGGGAATAGCGCAGGGGCGGTGCGCAGAAATAAAAGGGCTGTTTGTCTGCAGCAGATGAGGGGGCACTACCACTTTTTTATTTATGTAGATTTATTTTACTCTTAAATGTAACCCTTGCATGGATTGTTTTAAGATGCACTGACCGATTACTTAATTAATATTTAACCGAAGTGAAAAAAATTATATTATTTATTTAATTTCAAGGCTGTCTTTTTGTAAGACTCTATAGTTGGTGTTTAAGTATTGTTAATAAATGTCTTACGGGGCATTGTTTAGCTCAGATGGTAGAGCACCTGACCTGCCCCACATGCTGAGGCTGTAGTCCTCGCTGCAGGCGACCCTAGTTCGAATCCCGCACCAATCGGTCTTTCCTGCATGTCATTCCCCACCTCTCTGCCTTCTGTTTCCTGTCTCTCTCCACTGTACTGTCCATTAAAGGCAAAAAGGCCCAAAAAATATATTACAAAAATAAATGTCTTACAGCAACACATAATAGTCATGATTAAAATTTCCTGTGAACTTTTAATTGTAATTTTCTTTTTTTTTACAAAAACACATTGGGCCCGAGAGGTACCACCAGGCTTAGCAGGTTTTCTGGGGGAAACCCTGGTTTGGCTTTGACTTTGGTGTGGAAGAACTGGACTGGTGCGCACAAGGCCCCTTACCTCAATCTCAACAAGCATCTTTGCGATGAACTGTCTGGAACAGAGATTGTGAGCCTTACACCTTCTTGTCCAACAGCAGTGCCTGACCTCTTGAATGCTCTACAGAATGAATGGACACAAATTCCCCATAGAAACACTTCATTACTGAATCCAGGGGTTTCAATTAGGCTTTGGGCTGTAGGACAATGCTGTGCTTCCAACTTTGTGGCAGCAGTTTGAGGAAGACCCTTTTATATTCCTACATGACTATAAAGACATGGTTTGTTGTGGAAGAACTTGACTTGACAGAGCCCCTGACCTCACTCCCAACAAACACCTTTGGGATGAACCTTCTGGTACAGAGTGTGAGCATTGGACCTTCTTGTTCAACATCAGTGTCTGACCTCATGAATGCTCTACAGAATGAATGGACACAAATTCACAAAATCAGCATAGAAACACTTGAAAACTCTTGAGTAACATCTTCCAAGAAGTGTGGAAGCTGTTATAGCTGGAAAAAGAGCGACCAACTGAATATGAGAACCGTTTATGTATTTGAGTATGTCTTGTCTTTACAGTCCATGTTGGTGTTTAGCCGTGTTTTTACTAAACTAAACACAGTACAGTTGTCCATATGTTGTTTTTTATTGTATACTGTGTATCTTCCATATAACAAACACTTTTACTTTGAAGTTCTGTGAAATATCATCATAAATATAGATATTGCGTTGTCGTGAGGGACTATTGTGATACGATTCTCAACTAATTTCCCATGACCCGCCCTGTCGGGACCCGACTGGACACTCGTTGGCCCCCAGGTCGTTTGCATTTGAGAGCCCTGCTGTTGGCAGAATTTATGCTTTTTAGTTTTTCTCTATATAAAAATGGATATAGCTTAGATTTTATGCCATTCTCCAGCGAGCTGGAAACCACAATTTTACCTCAAAGTTGTTTATAAAGACCAAAACTTACTGGCTTATTGACTGGAAAGTGGTGTGGAAATCATGACAGAAATAGCAAACATAAGTGAAGCTGCAGGACAATATATACATATATTTTTCCTGAAGCACAGTACATGAGATTAAGCAAATTGTGTTGTTTATGAGCAAATACAAGTGAGCAACACACGCCTTTGTTAACGTAAGTGTAGTTGGAACCTTGAGGGTCAAGTCTGCACTTGAAAACAGCAGCAGCAGCAGCAGCAGCTTTTTGGTCTGAAAATCAGAACAAAAAAAAAAATTGAGAAAAGAAAGTTTCTTTCTTTGCTGCATTTGAGCAATCATTGCCTCCAGTAATGCTTAACACATCCTTTTCTTTTATCTATGATAAAAAAAAAACACTAGCCACATGTGCCGGTGAATATCTTCATCTGCTCATATGGTGAGATGTTTAGGTGTTGATTGCTGTTGTGTTTGTGTAACATACTTCCCAAGGAGCCAGCTGTCAATCAATGACGGTGAGATGTGCTGTTAGCGAACTGTGACGCTGATTTCCTCCATATTTCCCCTTGATTAATCAAGCGAAATATACAAAAGATGTCGGAATAAAGGGGGAGGAGGCAAAACATTTAAACAAATACATACCATCCGGAACTTAATATGTAACTGAAAATACATCAATACGATGATCAGAAATAATAGAAGATTTAACAGTAATTAAATAGTAAAATAAAAAAAAATTAAAGAAAAAAACGCTTCGAAAGGTTCAAGCGTCAAATATTTAGTGCTCTCTTAAACCTGGAGTGGAACACTACAAATTATAAAAGCTGAATTGCCCAAATAGTGTTTGGTCTGTTTGTGATTAAATCAAATTTTGCTCATATTTTTATAACTTTGTGAAAACACCACACACTTGTTCTTGTTCAAATAACCAAAAATCTCTGTTCAATCTCCATTTTCTAATTCCTGATTCATCTTTAAAGTCACACTATAAACCAACTGACATGTTAAAAATGAGCATATTTGATGGATTGTTATTAAAATCGACTTTTTTGGACTTTTATGGCCAAAATATGTTTAATCCTGCCCTGACTGATAAATAAATCCTAGAGGAGGAAAACTGTACTGTACATGAATAAATCTGTTAATTATAACATAAACAGGAGTTTAACACTAGATTTTCTCAAGGAGTCATCATTTTATTGGGGACGCATTGAATTTCCCAGAGACCCAATCAAAATTACCACCTGTGGCTTGCGTACATTGAGACATGCGTGAAAATTGAATATAATCGTTTGGACCATAATGTCAGAAAAACCTTAAAATGTGGACGTTTTCAATGATTTTTCTGTTATACAGAGCAAAGAAACCAGGAAATATTCACGTTTAAGAAGATGAATGTATGTGAGAGCTTGTTTTAATCATTGGCAAACAAACTCAATAGTTGACGATGTATTACGACTAGAGCTGCAACCAACTATTATTTCTATAATCTGTCAATTATTTTCATGAATGTCTTTTTTTGTCCACAAACCAAAATGTTTCAGTTTTAATGATTTCTTTGTTATGTGGAGCAAAGAAACCAAGAAAATATTCACATTTAAGAAGCTAAAACAATCAGAAATCTAGTTTTAACAAGATTTTAAACTTTCAAAACGTTTAATTTACTAATCCATTAATTGTTTCAGCTCTAATTACGAACACTCGGAACACTACCTTTTACTTGGTAGATAGGTTGTGGCCTTGTCGGCAAGATAATGTAGCGTGATGTCATACATTAACGACAGAGTGACGTTTTTCTGACCATTTACTGAAGAGAATTGTGCCAAAAATGGAACCTAATGGTATCAAACCAATCCGTTCTAAACGGTTAACTTGGCTGAACCCGCCGATATGTTTGTTTGACAAAACTCAGAAGTTCACCATGTGACTAAAATCAAAAAAGGATTTAAGTGTCGTCTCATGTCGTCTGCAGTCACGATTCTTTTATGACAATTATACACTCAGCGTATCTTGGTGACAAATTTTAGAAGAATAAAAAGTAATGGTCCAGTGAAAGAAGACATGACGAGCACACTTCATGCTCAGAGAGAGCGAGAACTCCTTTTGTCCTTTTATTCAGATGCACTATAGCAGAGACACGAGGGTCAAAGTGGCCCAATCACTTTTATCTTCATTACAGTCAGGTTTCTCCACGCGGCTGTCTGCAGCTCCACTTCCTCACTGGATAACAAATGAGCGCCGCCGCCGTCACAGACTTAAACCTGCTGTACCGGTGATGGTGCCAGGACCCCGAGTTGTTTCTCATCCATATTCAATCCCTCTGAATTGGGGATGGTGACATATGGTCGGTACTCGCGTTGCGTCTCCCCCTCCTCTGCGAGAGTGATACAAATTCAGAATTAGATTTAACACTTCAATTCCCCACTGACCAACAAGGCTGACACAATTACAATGCTGAAGATGCCACACACACACACACACACACACGGGTGTAATCCAATTAGAACACAGCCAGTGTTTATGCTGCTGTGTGTGTGTGCACTCTACACACAGTTTACTACAAATTCATAATGCAAAAGTTTTCATTATATCTGCGTTTTTTTCTTCTCTCTTTTCCAAATGGAATAAATTAAATTAAATTAGAGTTGAACATAATTGCCAAACAGAAATGTAGAGGAAGGAAGTAAAAATTAATGTTTTCCCCTTCGTCATCCAGCAAAAAAACAATCAGGCGTCGATCGGTTGCAAAAAGTAAAGGTCAAAAGTCTGAAAAATCACAGCACACTGAAATGACTTAACTGGTGTAAAGTCCCATTGACGGAGATTGAAATCGCCTTAAATATAAAACTCGTTTTGGTTTTTGTTGCATTAGATTTATAGGATAAGTTAAGGACCCTGGCTTTACACATTTCTACAGAAGCCTGAATGGACAAACCAGCCTGATTGTGCATTTGTAGACGGAAACTTAATCTGAAATAAAAAAAACATTTGTTTGGTGTTTCAAGGCCACTGTAGTTCCCTGACGCACTTGGGAAAGAGAGAGTATGAGGTCCAAGTGACCAATATATATGTATATAATTGAAGGTCTATGCTAAGAATAAATCATTAAATGAGTTAATTTTATATTTATCCATTTTCTGAATAAAAGTTGAACAATTCCTGGCAGAATGTATGTGCCCCATCCCTAAGTGTAAAGAAGCAAATGAATAGCATCCAACGCTAAATCTGCATTTTGTTAAGAGGGTGCATGAGGAAAGTAAGATTTTGCATCGCACCTGTTACCCGGTTTAGATATAAATCCTGGATGTGTTTAAAAGCTAAAAGGAAATGTTTGCTCATATTCAAAACTCCAGTGCATGAAAGCTATGGTGTCAGTAATGCAGGGTTGACGGTGTGTTGAGCTAACGAGATGCATTCAAAAACACCAGTAAATTTCATTGTTTTGTCAGCTCTACAAGCTCGTTGAGATTAGAGGAGCAACATCTTTGAGATGCATTCAAGAAATCTGTTCAATGCATGCATGAAGTCCAACAAAACAAGTACAAAGATTTGTTTTTATAAATGCAGTCATAGATTATAAAAAAGATTGTTTCATATATTATTAATATATTACCAATAGAACCAGTAACTGATAGAGCAAATAATCATATACTCATGCCCATACATAGATATATCATCATGTCAATATATTAACAAATGCATTCATTTCTCTTTTCTAATTGTATTATTTTTATTATTATTAAGTCAAATTCCTTGTACTGAATGTGTAAATATACTTTAACATTACTGATTCTGTTATTACGAAGTCTCTCTGAGTCTACCGTGAATGCCCATCAGGGCATTACAGGGTTATTGACCTCTGACCTATTCAATATATTGACCGCAAGTGAAAGTATCAATAACTGCGACCGATCAATAACATTTTGGAACTTTTATTAGGTGAGAGTGTGAACATTTTTGTTTTTATTCCCTTGACGTTTCGGCAAATTTTTCCAAAGTAGCAAATGAAACATTTCCCTTTTACAGTATTTCCTTTTATACTTACAAGGACATACATGAAAAACATAGAAAGTAGACTGAACTTTTCCGATTTGGAATGTGAGACCAAGGCAGTGGGATGGAATTAGCTCCTCTGGTTGTGTAATAACTTGATTTATTGTGTCTGTAAACCTTTTCCTGAGGAGTCAGTTGTCTAAATTGTGTATTTCTGGTCTTTTTCAACAGACCTTATGTCAATTTTCAAAATAGATGACAAAGTATGGCTCATATGAGTGGATACTCGTGTGATTGACAGAAGACATCTGATAACATCCTTATTGTTTTAAAAAATGGGGAATAGGATAACTGTCGAGATCAATGCTGTATTTGGATCGATCAGTCCTCAGCTGTCGGCTCAGGAACTACAGCAGCAAACGTGGATGTGAATAAACAGAAATGTGCTGATTTAAGGAACTTTACTGCCTGTGCTGTTTATAGTCACTTCATCTTCTGCTCAATCCCCATGGCGGCAATTGTTTTACAGGCGAATCGAGCACCAAATCTAGCAGCAAAGTGCGTTTTGACAAACTTCCCGTTGCACACGCAATTTAATAGCCCACGCCCGCCGCTGATGATCTACGGCCAGTATATTGCGAGCAAGTCCCACACTCACACAAAGTTCAGTTCCCCCGCTGGGTGATAAAAGACGCCACTTAATTCCCGTCTTAAAAGTCACGGCGGAAGTGTCAGCGTCACGACTGCTGCTGTTTGGGAAAAAATCAGCCACAGAGGCATCAGCTTAGGTTTCACAACATTACATCACCTGTCTAATTGATCCGCTTGTTTGGGCTCATTTCATACTTGCATGGAAGTGCTGATGAAGGGGCTCTGGGTTGTGTGTGTGTGTGTGTGTGTGTGTGTGTGTGTGCACACGGAGGCAGGTATTAGCCCTGACAGATCGCACTGTTAATTGCTAATTGTGTTTCTCATTAGGCGCAGGGGTGACAGGTGTTGTTAGAGTGTTGTGAGTTCGGAGACTCTCCCATGAATTGTGCTCGCTCCCTGCGCTCCACATTGCCGATCCGCTCACTAATGGTTCCCCAGAGAACTCCCATCAGCCCCTGGGCTCGGTGCAGCGAGGGGTCGCCTTTAGATACTGTGTAGCAGCAACAACCGCATTGGGAGGTCTCCAAACAGAGAGCTTTGTCAACTCACACTTGTTTTTGTTTTTTTTTATCATACTTTGTGTCGACAGTGTAAAATATAGTGTTCTGTATTGAAATAAGGCTGTTAATGTAGGAATATTTGCACGTAGATTTACGCAAAATAAAAGTTAACCACACAGATGCTTTGTTGAGCTTTGTTGTGGGCGTGGCCTCCAGTCTAGAAAGATCCAATTTAGAGTTACAAGGTTAACGTTAGAGCTATATAGAGCCCGTTTACTTTTATTTTGTTGCATTTGGTCATATGTAGCACTTTCTATTTGCATCATTTTTTTGTGTTTATTATCGTTAAAATGGTTTAATTGTCCCACTATCATAAATGTAAATTGCATTGTCTCTCATTGGGCCTCACCTGGTGGACGTAGCAGGACGAAGAGCAACAGTTTTCTGACCGTAACCGTAACTTTAGTGTCTCGTCACTCACATAGTTTCGAGTAATTCAATTCAGTTAAATTTTATTTGTATCGGGCCAAATCACAACATACATTATCTCAGGGCACTGTAACATCAGTAACGCAAGAAACCGAACAATTAACACAGTGAGCAAACACTCGGCATAAGTGACCCGAAAAATCTGCCTCGGCCGGTTGGGGTGAAAGGAAAAATGGGGGAAGAGAAGAGAGGTGGGGGACAGAAAGGACAAGGGGGAGGTGAGGTGGAGATAGAAGAAAGAGACCTGGAGCAGATATATGTAACGTAAGTCATATTAAGTTATTAGTTTAGACGAGACCGTTTGTAACCGATGGCTTTGTGGAATTAACGCTCGGATGACAATTTTTTTGCCTTTTCCTTGGATTTAACGAGTTTAAATAAGGTTTAAAACACACTTTCTGCACTTATCCGACGCTTATCCAACATATATTATCAAGTTTGGATAAAACCGATGATTGCCAGTATTGGTGTTACAGACATTTCTATATAATGCCACTGATCTGGTTTTTCTAAATATACGTATTTGTCTATGACGTAGCAGACAAAGACAGAAGAGCCATCCCTGGAATTCACTAAAACGTCAAGCAGGCTAGTCCAGCCATTGTGAACAAACATGAGAGTTTTTCTTCTTATTATTATTACTCCAAATGAATCACGTTTTTGAGGGCCTTCGCATACCCCAAAACTCACAAAAATTTTGTGACCGTGTCAGTCCCAGTGAAAGTTTATGTCTGAAAGTGGTTTGGTGAATTGGTGGGCTAAAGACTGACCCCAAAAGCTTCTATTAGGTCATCTGGTGTCGGGTTTAACGTACATGAACGAAACTTGGTACACGTGTTTATTAGGTCGGGACGTTCAAAGAAGTCAGTGACGATCTATGCTCTAAACCCAACAGGAAGGGTCTTGGGTTGGGTTGGCTTGAATGCCAACTCGGACGCGATTTTGGTGAACAAACTTGTCCTAGAGCTATAATAGGATCATCTTCAATTTTATATTATAATTTTATATAACCGTATCCACTCTCAGCATGGTAAAACAAATCAACTAATATAATTCTATATTTCAAAATTCATCATGTTTTTTCATCTATTTTCCTCTATTTACTTCATTCCATAAAATGAGCTTGTCAGGACTTGAACATGTCTCGCGGTCGCTTCTCCATCCTCTCTACTTTCAATTTTTACCACATTTATTTCCACATAACAGGACAGAGAGGATTCTAATGTGATGCACGTAAGAACGCGTGTGGCATTCATATTTAAAGCTACACTCAGTCAGTTGAGGGTTGCAGGTCAGTAAATTCCACGACTCGGGGCCTCCTTCACTCCAGGGACAATGAAATATGAAAATGTGCGCTGTTTTATTGAATGCGGTAATTGCGTCTTAGAGCATCAGCGAGGACACAAATTGGTGTCTTGGTAAAGGCCTGATGTGTGTTTTTGAGGAAGGATAATGGGGCTTCTGCCTCGTTTTTTTTTGCGCGATTGCCGTTAAAGCATTTGCACTTGCCGTGCGTGCGCTCATCACCGAGGCTATTTGGTGTCAAATGAACAAACAGTGAGCTGCTCATATGACTCACGTCTTTGTAAATTGGGAGTCACGTTTGCCACTGACTTTTTTGTTGATGTTATTTCGATTTCAGCTGTGATTTTTTTACGGTTTTATAACCATGTTGGGTTTTATGAGAGATGCAGTACAACACTGAACCTTATCACAGAAATAGACAGTGGAAAATGTAAAAGTCTGGCTTTTAGATGCATTTGACACTTGTTTTATATTTGGTTTTAACTTTATGTACCTCTTTCTTTTGGACACTTTCTCTGTGTTTTTGTGGTTTTTAATATTTGAAATAAGCTCCCAGCTTCTTAAACATTAATATTTTCTGTGTTTTTTTGCTCCATGTAACTATGTAAAATGTAAAGTGTTCTTTAAGTTTTGCGTGGCAAGAAATTCTTAAAACTAGCCTGTAAAACTGCAGCCACTTTCAGACTGTTTTAAAGTTTAAACCTTTCTTACATGAAATAATAATAAAAACGAGTACTGATTAAGCTGAATTTAAGAATTTATACCTTTAAGAGTTTCTTATAAATTTGCACAGATTTAATTTAAGTCATTTATCGTTGGGTGATAATTTATGTTGTGCACGAGACGCAGCCGATGAGTGACGCAGTGTACATGCATCCAGGTGTCAAACTGCTTCCTGTTAAAAAAAGAAAAGAAAAAGAAATACCCCAGATTATTTTAAAGTGTTATGCTTTGTTGAGACTGTGAGTCGAGGTGTTGATAAAGTGATACGTTTTAATTTGATTGAAATTTCAAGGGAGACTTTTGTTCACGCTGCTGTATTGTTGGATTTCATGATCCACGTTTTTACTTTTAATCAGACGCGAAAGATAATTTTACCATGTGCATGTTAAAGTAACATTATTTTAAAGCTGCATTAGGCAAGATTGCTGGATAATGTTGATTTCTTTTGTAGTCTCATTCATAGGTATACACCTAATATGCAACTTTAGAAAAATAGTGACATAATAGCCCCGCCTCCTGCTCTTTCTCTTGCATTTGTGGTCGCCATCTTCATTGTGTTCATTGTTGACAGCGCCACATACAGCCCTGCTGTATATACGACAGTGTTTTGGAGTAGTTTTGGGAGGTTTTGAAAAACCAAAAAAAAAAAAGATTAAATCTTGGAATGTTTTTGTTTCCGCGCGGATCAGTCCTCAGTTGAGTTTTGGATTTTTAAAACCTTTTAAGCTGCTTCAATAGTGTCCATGCTTATGCCGGAGATCAGACAACACAACAAGATTTGGCGTCTGGGATGCTACGCAACAACCCTATGATCTGACATCTCCTATGATGTTAACTCACAGACTTAAACATGGCGATGGAATAGTGACACTGAAGATTGTTTTGTTGAGCTTTTCCTATTTTGTGTTTGAGTACCACACCATTAGCATCAGCCACAACTCGCCCCAGTGTCATGAACAATGATTAGTCGGCGGTGGTCTTGTGGTGTTGCCAGTCGCCCAAACAAGACACAACAAGAATCCATCCACTGTGATTGATAATAATCAGACATGGTGACCATTGTGAAAGACAAAACTATTGTGTAGTCTGATATCGGCAATCTTCTTTATTTCAGTCAAAAACTAGAATTAAATGTCAAAAACTTGATCTCACGAGCCTGATCTCCCGAACAGAGCTGAATACACAGGGTTCCTACAGGTCCTTGAAATTCTTACTTTTGTGAATATGAAAAGAAATGTTCTAAAGAGTCGTGGGTACTTGATGTACGTAGACTAGGCCTATGCAGAACAAACGTGGAGTCCTAATTACCAGTGGTGTTGTGGACACTGTCCACTGTCTCTCTCTCTCTCTATCTCCACCATTGACGCGAGATTCCGCATAAAACAATGAGCGGGTAAAGTGAACCTCTTCTTTAGGGACGCAGCAACAAAATCGTCATAAAACCATATCTAACTTGGATAAACACAGACATGCTGCATACCCACAGAAAGGTCAGAAACTCAGCTAAAAGCTGATGAAAAATGTTTATGTCCACCAAACATAGTTAAAACAGTGATTGATCAAAACAGCAGGAGCGGAAAACACCGTTACATCGCACACATTGAAAGGCGGCACCGGAGCGTCAGCTTGATTATGCAAACCAAAATAAACATGTCTGGCTGACAGCTGAGACTCCACACTTTCCAACGTTACCATTTGTATCACTCTACGACCAAGATTCACGGATCCAGCCCCAAAATAAGAGCAAAACAACAACTGACTTTCAAGAAATACAATACACCCTGATGAGTGGTCATTGCGCACATCGAGCATCGGCAATCAGTGGTTTTACGCTTTCTCTGTCCACCTTTGAAAAAAAGGCAAGCAGAAAACTCTCCGACAGTGCTGTGGAAGTGTTGGATATGCTTGTGAATGACAGCAGGGCAGATGTAATCCCTGAGGACTCGTCTTCATATGAAGAAGATCTCATCCAGCCGGAGCTTCACAGTGGCAGTGACCCTGACTACCACATATCATCACAGGAAAGGTACGTAATTTCACTAAAGAATACTTTTTATTGGTTTACTTTTTCATCGATTCATTACATTACCTAATTTTTCAAAAGTAGATGACGGTAAAAAAGTGGAATGCAAACTCTGCAAGCATCAGTTTGCTTTTCACAGCTCTACTACAAACATGACATATCATTTAAAAACGCTAAGCTAAGGTTGCTCTGTCCGTTTTGAGTATGAACATCAGAATTATTAGCATATTTCAATGTTTTAGTCTAATAATCGTTGAATGGTTTTATAACTGCAGACGCACCTGCTCGTAACAGCAGTAGCATCCCGCGGTCTATTTGTGTCTCAGCCACGAAGCTGCGCTGCGCTGTTCAGTCTCGCTCTGTATTCCTCAACAGTTAGTGTGCTGATATTACTAGTTATTGTCGGATATCACGGGCTATGGTATTGCGCAGATGAACAAAAAAATTGTGTTGGTTTCCCACACACGAACAGCAACAACTTTCCTAAAAAGCCTGAGAGGGGAGATATCCGCTGGATTAGGAAAGACTGCTTGCTGTTCGTGAAATGGGTGGACACTCGTGAGGTGACGACAGTTCAACAGTGTCTGTCTGTCTGTCTGTTCAACAGTGCATGAAGCCTTCAGTGGAAAGACTATACACCGCAAGGTAAAGGAGGCCGGGGTGTGGAGCACAAAAGCTGTGCCTGTTCCTGACACTGTGACAGATTTCCTTCTGCACAAGGTGCTGTTGCGGTTCAGGTCTGACCCCAGGTCAAAGGCCTACACCCAAAAAACCTTTAGGGAGACCCTAGCTGCTGATATGCTACATTTTGCAGAAGGCTCAGCACCACAACCATCAGCATCCACACTCACCTGCATGCCACGTTACTATGGCAGTGATGCGACAGTGTCCAGGAGGTACTGCAGGAGGTGACAGGATGTCGGCATCCCAAGAGTGAAAACACCTATTTACTGCAGAAAGTGTAATGTCCCCGTGTCGCACATCACAGAAGAACTGCTTTGAGCTGTGGCACGATGCACTTTGAGGTATTGAATAAATCTACTCCAATTGGAGACAATTATAATCCTTTTGTATGGTTTTATTTGAATGGGGAAATATGTGAAGGTAAAACAAAACAAGTTTTTTTAGACCAACAGTGACATGTAAATAAAATGAAATGGGTTTTAATAATGTGGTACCTAAGAAATCTTAAATGGTACAGATGGTGCTAAAATGTGCCGAACTGTGCCGAACAAGGGAACGCCTAGACATCTCTTTACTAAAACCTCTGTAATTTTACTCTGGTAACATTCAGCAGCATCATACTCTGCACAGCTCATGTCCATGTTTTTTTTTTTGGCGAGGGAAAAACAATCCTTCACTTATGCTTACTCTGACACAGTGGCATCTACAGTTAAACTTACACCTCTGGTGGAATCTCACAAGTGTTGTCTTTATTTAGATACCAAGATAATCCACATAGAGCATGCAATTGCAGAGATATACTCTATTTTGTTTGGGCATGTCATTTTCGAGCAGGGACTCCAAAAAGAGGGTCAGGGAAGAAGTGGTTAAGCAAATGATGTCCAGATGCAGCTTGTGCTGCAAATCAATAAAACTGGACGTCATGGAGGAAGACACTGTTACAAGTTGTCCTCCCAGCTTAAGCTCTGTCAAGTTAAGGGAATTACGGGAATGTTGAGGGAATTTGTTCCTGGAAAAGTCCTTGAATTGAATGTCAACCAAGGTATAAAAACCCAGTATATAAGTGATTTTGTTGATATAGATGTAAGTCCAGCCATTAATAATTAAAACAGACTTTATTTCTAGAATACGTGTCGTCATTGTTTTCGAAGCTTGAAGTAAGAATCGGGCAAACCGTTGTTCAAGAATCATCAGAAAATGCTTTATTGATCTGGGTTTTTGAATGATTCAGGATTCACCGCACATGTCGTGTAACTGACGCTGACATTAATCCTTAAATTTGAGGGAATTGGTCCTTGAAAAGTCCTTGAATTTGATGTCTACTACAGAACGCGAACCTCTTCAATGTCTTGTTCCACCCCGACAAGTTCCTCCGTCAGTCCAACATAATCCCTGTTGTCCATTTCTTTGGTTGCTGAAGTTCTCCGTCGATCTCTGTTGTTCCCTTTAACAAACTTTAACAAATACCATATGTAATAGAATACTCAGCAAAGGGCGTTGATTGTTTTGCTGACTGGTAATTATTATTATTGTCGTCGTGCAGCAGGCCCTTGTGTACCTGCTTGGCACGCTGCTTTTCCTTTGTTGTCACCGGCTACTAATTACAGCCCGAGGACGAGGGCCTCTGGACGGCCAGGTTTAAGCGAAGGAGCGTCCCCACGGTGTCACCTGCTTCGCTCCCTCACCGCCCGCTATTAGCTCCGTGTCGGCTCCTCTTGGCAGCCATTATTAGCCTGGGTATTAACGTCTCGCTGACTCACTCTTAATTCCTAGATGAGCCTGTCACAGCACCCGTGTGGATCGTTGTTCCGGAGGCATCATGGGAACGCGCCGCTGCCGCTCACACTGCTAATAATAATAATTACCCCTCAGAAGACGGTTGGGTCCCAGCTAGCGCCGCCATGTTTATAGTCCCCGATTAACGTTTTTGCTCAAGGGACAGTTGATATTTAAAGTGTCGTCGGGTCAATATCAGTATACCAATATTGATATTTTTTTTACACTGTGGATATTGATCAATGGTTATTTAGTGTATGTCACTTTATATTTTTATTTTTCTTTAAACCAAAGTTACATTACATGTCAGTCAGTCAGTGAATTTGACATTTATCGAAAATAAATGTGACATTCATTCATAAAATGTACAACAGCATGTCTATTGTTATCAACATTTAGCTGCTCATGTCAATAATAAAATAAATCCTGTCAGACCAAATAGAAAATAAAGCTTCTTTTTTTTTAGCTTTTCCTATTAAGTAAATTAAAATATTGGTGCCAAAATGAAATGAAAGTCTTCAAATTCCCAGACTGAACACATTTCTGATTAAAAACAACTTCCAATAATATTTTTCGAAATTAGCTACTGTCAAATTGATATTTTTTAATAAAATATTGACAATTTTGTCATAATTGTCTTCCACATCATCAGCCATGAGCAGTTTAACAGCGTTTTTCCCTCAAGTCGCTTTGACCTTTTGACCTGTGATAGTTTATTTTTCACTTGCCTCGTTGGTTCTTCAACCTTGACCGTCCTCTTTGACCTTTTGTGTCTCACCTGTCTCCCCGTCCACATCTGTTTCACGACATTAGCATTTACACGCACACACACACACCCACCGCCCCTCTGTCTCCCAGCTGGAGGTGAGTTCAAATCCCTGGGGAACTTTTTATTTTCCAGCACACACAGCAGATCCATCCAGTGCCAATTAGCTCATTATCTACGCTAACAACTTTACCAGCAACCCAAGCATTAGGTGAGTGATGTAGTGACACACACACACACACACACACACACACACACACACACACACACACACACACACACACACACACACACACACACACACACACACACACACACACACACACACACACACACAGCCCAGCTTTTGTTTTTACTCTAAATCCAAGCGGAGGACACCCGGAAACGTCACCGGGGAGAAACAGTCTTCTTATCTTTATTAATGACACCATTGACTCTGCAGTCATTGACACCTCTGGTCTTTATTGTTACTGTAAAAGTGGAATTAAATATTCCACTCAAGTAAAGTAGAAGTAAAGTAAAAGTACTCATCTGAAAATGTACTCAAGTTTAAGTATAAAAAAGTAGGTTCTTTAATATTTAGTTTTAAAGTTATTTAGTTCCTTTTTTAACAAGGTTCTTTCTTGTATCATGCAAAAAGACAAGTGGACACAAGTCTTTCAATTTATCAGTCAAAATGGGTCAAAGGTCACAAATGTCACTCACCCGGGGACCTTGATTTGACGCCTATTCACATGTCCTCATCATTCACCTGTCAATACCTGTCCTCATCATTGGCCTGTCCTTGTCATTCACCTGTCCTCATTATACACCAGTCCTCTTCATTCACCAGTCCTCATCGTTCACCTGTCCACATCATTCACCTGTCCACATCATTCACCTGTCCTCATTAAACACCTGTCCTCATCATTCACCTGTCTTTCCTCGTCATTCACCCGTTTGTCCTCGTCATTCACCTGTCCTCGTCATTCACCTGTCCGGATCATTCATTCACCTGTCCTCGTCATTCACCTGTACTCATCATTCATTCACCTGCCCCCATCATTCATTCACCTGTCCTCGTCATTCACTTGTCCTCGTCATTCACCTGTCCTCATCATTCATTCACCTGACCTCGTCATTCACCTGTCCCTATCATTCATTTACCTGTCCTCGTCATTCACCTGTCCACTCAGTAAGTTCTGCATATTTAAAAGCATGTCTACAGCAGGAATCTGTATAACGTAGACTACGTTGCTATGTAACAATTCTCTTTTTTTTTTTTTTTTATCCAGAATGATCCACACCTTTAGTTTTCTTGATGACTTGTTTCCTGTATTTAATATTTCCTTTAAAGGTTATTTATTTTTTGGTATATCACTGTACATAATTGCACTGCAGTGTAGACATAAAAACGTAGATTAGCGTCGTTCAATAACTGGTTAGCGGTGCACGACGACTTGGCTCGTGACAGAGAGCGGTGCTTATGAAGACTCAATACTTACATTGAACAGCACACGGGGGAAATTTTCACATGTCTACGATAATTTCCTTGTGTACATCAAACAGGCAAATTATATTAACACATTTTGAGGGAATCCTTTTGTTCAAATCCGAGGAGCGATCTGATTAAAAAATACTGCAAAAGTTGTTTTATGTTTGTTTTCGTGTGAGAAAATCTATAAAAAACTTGAACGGCAGGATTATAATTACACGTTGAGCCTTATACCTTAATTAGGATTTTAACGCCTGTATATCTTGATACTGATGATGTTTTCATCAATGTTTTGTAAAACAACACGAGAAAATGTAGTCAATTCTAGGTCAATTCAAGGTCACAAGGAAGTTTATAGTTGTGTAATGTTAACTTTAAAATATGCTTACTTTTATATGGATAATGGTATCTTTAACAGAGATAAACATCATATTAGAACTCTCTTTAAATAAACTAATACTTGGCCACCAGAGATGGAAAAGGAATGAATTACATTTACTGACTGTGGCTCACGTTTTAGCTCTTGTTTCTACTGCTGCTCTATAATGAAACGGTTAATGCCAATCAAAATGGGAACCCTGTTATTTTTGGAAGTTTGAATCAATTTAGAATCTTTGAGAATAAGAATCACATCTGTTTTTTTGTGGGTTTTTTTTTACACCTCTACTCGACTTTACTCTAACACGAAGTAAAATTAAACAGAACAAAGTGACACATTTTTTGAGTGCATTCAACAACTTGGTCCCAGATCTACAATCTACGAAAAACTATTTTATATATATACCCTGAAATCCTTGAGAGTTTGTGAATTTAAAAAAAATCTATTCAAGGCCCTTGAGTTTTGTACTTGACATTGACAAGTAAAATTAAATACAAGCAAATGTCAATATTAACAACTTGGCCCCAGATCTACAGGGTTCCCAGGAGTCCTTGAAATCCTTGAAAGTTTGAATTTGAAAAAAAATCTAAGTAGACATGTTCATTGAAAGGGCTTGAATGTTGTGCAAGAAATAAGTGACCTTGATATTTAGGTAAATGTCTGTTTGTTACAGTGCCACCTACTGTTTCACATCCCTGCATTGCATGATGCACGTAGACTAGGCCTATGCAGGACAAACGTGGAGATGCAATTTACTTGCGGTGTTGGTGACACTGTCCACTGTCTCTCTCTCTCTCTCTATCTCCGTCGTTGATGTGAGATTCTGTTGCAGAACAATGAGCGAGTAAAGTTGAGCAAAGAGAGCGAATGACTCTGTGATGTACCTGGGAAATGAAAATTCCAAGAAATTCCAAACTTACAAAGACAGACTTTGACCAAGATCCCAAAAAGGATAATTTTGTCCTCCCATCTTCAATTTGAGGGCATTTGTCCTGGAAAAGTCCTTGAATTTGATGTCAACTAAGGTGTGGGAACCCTGTTGATATAAATGCAAGTTCTGCCTTTGCTTAATACAAACTTTATGCCGCCAAAGAAACATCAGGAAAGACTTAAATGTTCTGGGTTTTTTTTCTTTGAGTTTTTTTTCTTTGACTGATTCAGGATTGGTGTAACTGACACTGACACCGATCCTGACACCACCACTGTTACCACCACATAGAAGAAGAACTCTAAGCCCGTTTTGTGTGAGGTGTTGCGGTGCAGCAGCAGTAGTAGCGTGCATGGGTGTGAACGCAGCGATCCGCTGATGGGATGTGACAGCAGATCCCAGAGCAAAGCAAGAGTGTCCACACACATCTTTGTCCCTGTCACAGAAAGACTGCACACACACTCCTCTGGGCGTGTGTGTGTGTGACTTACTTGTAAACACCTGACAGTTTGTGTGGATTAAATCAAACTTGACCATTGTAATTCTGCACAGGTAACGAGGCACCTTGCCCAGTCAGCAGCCTGCTCCGCTGCTCACTTGACGGACAGGAAATAATTGGCCAAAATGTTGGTTAATGAATTGATGGATTTATATATATTTGTTGCCCACAAGCCACCACAACCAGGCTTTTTAAAGGTTTAGGCGTGAGTGAGTGGCAGAAAGACATGACACGCTGTCTGCCATTTTAACACAATTTTATTCATTCATTCATTCATTCATTTATTCATACTCATGCCGACGTGACCTGCTGCTCTGTCGTGTGGCTCAGGCTGGAACTGGTATTTGTTTATGAATCTGCAACTATTTTGATCATCGATTCATCAGTTTATGAAAAAGTTTTCTGCTTTGATCATCTTCTTAAATTGCGAATGTTTTCCTGGTACTTTGCCTCATATATGACAACTTACATTCCTTACATTTTATGGACTAAACAAGTAAACCATTCATCAAAAAACGAATCAACAGATTAACTGCTATATCAGTTTTTAAGCATTTATGTTTTGTGTATTTGTTTTAGTGCTGATGTTAACGGCATTAATGGTAGCGCTTTTCCACTATGACTGACTGGTAAAAGACGTGTGACGTCATGTTTACGTGACTCCCGATTTTTCGTGCCGTGGCACCTTTTTCCAGTTAGCTCAATTAGATGTGTTTGCGCAGTTAGCATGCCTACAGTTGGACTTGAGCAGTCTGTTTTTTAAATGAAAAGAGCAGTGCTACAAATAACCAGCGTAGCCGCCCTGACGAGTGTTTCAGACAGAAATCTCGCCCTGAGAAGACAGAGTGTGTTGTGATTGTCCAGCCAGTGTAGAGCCTTCCCAACTGTCTTGTGATTGGCCAATACCCGGAAGTGACATAATCAGCACACCCGCTCTCAGAAGACCCTCTGGAACGGTCGATGCACTGCTACTCATTATCAAAACGTTATTTTAACTTTTAAAAAAACTTTTAAAAAGTTTAAAAATAGCTTCTTCACGACTCCCCGCCACAGTCTCTTTTATGACTTTGACCCAGAGTCAGACCCAGAGTGAGAAGACACTGTCGCTTGTGAAACACCACCACAACGGACGTTATTCTTCTTACAATGTACGCAACCTGATGTGCCCGGACTAGTGCCCGGAGCAGGAGGATCTGCTGTTCAGGAGAACCGCTGTTTACGTAACCGGACCGGGTTTTTTCAGAGATCTCGATGAGCCCGAGATTACAATAAAACACAGCGTTCTCAGCAGTGGCTGAACTGTTTGTTTTGAAACTTCAGGGCTTCTTAAACAAGGTAATGACGCAGATACACACTAAAAAAACAGCGTTAATTGGAACTTCCGGTCTAGGGCCGCTTTAATTAATATTCCACTCCAGTTCGACTGTAGGCGCGCTAAAAGTGCTAATGCAGATAACTGTGCTAACACAGCTAACAGAACTAATTGGTAAACGGTGCCTGGACTCCGGCGGCATGACAAACCGTGTTACTTTAGAGACTCGTTAATGCCTTTAACATGCCCATCACAAGGAAAAACTTGTCCCACGACAACGCTGTATCGCGTCCGCCTCACTGTGTCACTCCCTTCTCACACACAGGACCTTTAAAAGAACCAAGTTTGGTCACAAAACCTCCTCTTAAACCTTGAAATACCTCGAAATGAATAAATTAGGTTTCGTTTCTTGTGTTTTTTTTACTTCCACGTTCAAAATTTGGGGCCTGTCTGAGATCCTCCCCCAATCAACAGTCCATCCAGATTTCTCCCTCACACTGTCTCTCTCTCTCCCTCCTTCCAGCAAACACTGTTTAAACAACCCGGTAAACATGTCTGTCTTCATTCATTACCCCGCTTCTCATCATGATCAAGCCCTGCCGATTTAATGAGGCAAATAGATATTTCTGCGGTGATTGTCTCGCTCTCCCACAAAGTATTAAGACTATTAAATGGACACATCTGTTTTTAATTAGGAGCTAAAGTCACCTCGACACTGCCTTCCATGTTAATGGACTCTGATTCCATCAAGGCAAAATTCCTCCCTGACAAACAATGCAGCGTGGCCGCCGTTTTCCCAGTAAACAAAAGGAGGCCCGGCATGAAAGTGAGGAAGGACGAGGGACAGCAATACACTCAGGCGAGACAGTGTTTGTCCTACAAGTCCTTTGCTCATCAGTCATCTGTTTTCAGCTGTAACCGTAAGAGATGAGGCTGTAGAGGTTTGATTTGACAATAATGACATCTATTTTTATATTTTTTCCCTAAATGAACGAATCCTAATAGTGTCCCTGAATAAAAAAAAAATTCCATTTGTGTTCTTGAAAAATTGATGCTCTCAGTCGTTAAAATTGTTAAAATTATTCACTTTTTGTGATTTCTCTGTGATATGGAAACCAGGAAATATTCACATTTGAGAGGCTGAAAAATCTGAGAACTTGCTGTTTTATTTTTTACGATGAATATTTTCCTGACTATTCAAGTACTTAAAGTTCTAAAATGTCAGAAAATATTGATGGGTGTTTCTCAAACCTCCACACGATGATGTTCTCAAATTTATTTATTTTTTCGACAAACCAAAATGTATATTTTTTAATGATTTCTATGATATAGGAAGCAAAGAAAGGAGTGAATATTGACATTTAGGAAGCTGACTCAGATTGATAAATCAATCAAACATTTAAATGATTCTATTTGAGTCACAGTATAATATCATGGTAATTCTTCACTGTTCATTTTCATTTTCCTCCAAAACTGCAATTTTCTAGATTAATCTAATTATTTGGTCTTTAAAGTGCAAAGAAAATATAGTTTGCTTATGTTTTCTACATCCAAAAACCTAAAGTTTTTATTTTATTCTTCTTTTAATTTTTTTATTAAAATAAACTCGCATTGATTATTTTAGATTTTGTGGGGATTTTTTTTTTTTTTAGCAAAAAATACTACAAATTATTATTATTTGTTGACTATTTTAAAATCCAGTGCATGAGAGTGAGTCAAAGTAATGCAGGGATCACAGCGTGTTGAGCGAACTGGAGGATTTGGTCAATAACAAATTTGTTTTATATCTTTTTAATAGTCTAATTAATTATATATAATCAAGTCAACCATCAAATATCCCAGCACTGATCGATTAATCACCAATTTGATCGTCATTGCCTTTGTTTTTATCCGACTCATCTTCATGTGTGAGTGAAAGCAGTGAAAACAGCATTTCAACAAATCCTCCCTGCATGGCTAAACATTCGAAGGAGGCAAACATCTCATATTTTTCTCATTTAGTTAAATAAATCCTAATTACGTTAAGCTTTAATTAGTTTTCAGGTGGTAACTATAGAACTTCTGTCAGGGCTGATTGAGTTTCACTTTTGTTGCCGCCGTCGCGGTGGGTAAAAGTTTCCCAGTCCCAGTTTACGCGTGTTTACATATGAAAACGAGACGCGCCGACATTCCTCAGAGGACCAAAAAGGTTCCAAATGTGAGGGGAGGAAAAAAAAAGGAAGTGTCACCTGATGCCTGTCAGCGTTCACACACAGCATTTTCATCATAAAAGTTAATTTTTATTTATTTAAAAATAAATAAGTAAATAAAAGAACAGAAAAGTACCATATGCTCACAGCACCGGTGTTTCCTCGCAGACAGAGGGGAGCAGTGCATTGTGGGGAGCAGTGCAGGTTACTGCATTCCCCCGGCGTGCAGACGGAAAAGGGAAGTGGGCAGGTGTGATAGTGAGGGAGGTGGCTCCCAGAAGAATAAGACGTGATTAGATGGAAAAGTCATGAGCAGCTTCAGGGGCCCTGAAGTAAACTGTGGTGACGGACGAGTCTCTGAGCTCAACCTGCCATCTAGTGGACAAAATATGTACATGCACATACAGTAGATGTATTTATTACAAATATTTTGGCTTCAGGTTGTCTTGTCCCCTCTGCCCTTGTGTCCTCATGTCCTTGTTGAAGACCATGTTGAAGCTCCGTCTTCATCATCCGGTGTCTGATATAATCATAATCGCCAAACTCTTCAATCTAATCCTGGTCCATCCTGATCAATCTCAACCAAAATAAAATCTCTGCATTTTCAGCTCTGACACCTCCATCTCCAACGCTCCTGTCTTTCAGGGGTGTTGAGTGTGTTTAGATAAAATTACTTTGGAAGAAGTTGAAGTATCTTTTTTAAATAATATTATTCAAGTGAATGTCTTTTTCTGGCAATTTTACCAACAAAAATACTATTAGAAATATTATTTGTTGAATATTTTAAACTCCAGTGCATTAGAGCGTGTCTAAGTAATGCAGGGTTCACAACGTGATGAGCTTACAGAAAATGTTTGTTTTGTATCATTTTAGTCTTATTTATCATATTGTATAAGCAGTGTTATATAAAGTCCCTTAAAAAGGTGATACTTGAGTAAAAGTACAAGAATATTACCAGAAAATGACTTTGAAGTACACACACAACCCCTGACCCCTGTCTTCTTCACGTCTCTTGTGCACCGTCCGTTGCTTTTGATTTATTTATTACAAATATTATAGGTAAAAGTGGTTTTGGTGTTCAGACTGCAGGAAAATCCGATTTTTCCTTTCAAATCAGTTCTTTTTAGTCCACTTTTTAGTGATTAAAGCTGCAACTAACTCATTATTTTTATAATCGATCTGTAGATTTTCTCAAAACAAGACATTTGAGAACATCATCGTTTCCAGGTTTGACAAACGCTGCTCAATATTTTTCATAATTTAATTCACCAAACAAATACTTGATTAATCGAGAAAACAATCGCTAGTTGCAGCCCTAGTTGAGTTATAGTCAGAGTAAATACTGTATATTGAACAGGTTTAAAATGGTGCAGTGTAAATGCCAAAAAAACATGTACTTGTAATTAATCTTCTTAATATAAATCTACTATATAAATCTAATATAAAAGCTTAAATATTTATATAACTACAGGGCAGAAAAGTGATTTTTCTTTTTTACATTTACTGAAAATAACTACTTTATTTTAGATTAAGTGTTTTTATTTCATTTGCTGAAAATCACCTGCATAACAACAGTGCAGTTGATTTAACGTGTGCATTTGTGCTTAAATTGCATTACTCCTGTTCAATCACTAGGTGGCAGAAGATGATCACTTTAAAATGCATATCTCCTCACACTACTCCTATTGTTAATTTTTTTTGTACACAACTAAACTAAAGGGACAAAGTCATAATAAATAGGGAAATAGAGAATTTATGAATAAATAAAGGTGAATTTTACATTTAAATCAAATTTAATTAGATATAATGTGTTGTCAGTGGTGGTGGCATCTTTGTTCTTCTTTTTGTGTGTGTGTGTGTGTGTAGATTGTGGTTTATTTTGAACACCGAAAAACTTCCCGAATCTGTGATATTGACGGGTACAACGTGAGGAAGTGGAACGTTCTCTGACTGAGAAAGAAGATGATCTTTCTCTTTATCTGTGGCACCAAAGTCACAATGCCATCATTAATGTGCAATATATAGAATTTTCATGTTTTTTTTTTGGCACACTATTAGTGTCACTTTAAAACAGAGAACAATATATTTTTTTACATGTTATTGCTTTAATTTTAGATCACATTTTATTTCTGACGGTTTTTTTGGTAGACCATACATATGCTTTTATTCTGAAAATACATGTCATATTCTACAGATATCACTCAGTAAATATTTTAAAAGACGTCTCATTCATTAATTTAATTGAAAATTAGAAGAATTCTGCAAAGATTCCCTGTTATGTCATGAGTCATATCCCAGTCAGTCCAAAATTATCACAACGAGGGCCACACGGTGGGTAGAGCGGGTTGCCGGTCTGGGCCGTTTTTGCGTGAGTGACCAACATTTCACCCTAAATCAGCATGGATTGGCACCAGCAGTAAAGCCACAATCCGCCCTAACTGTGAGGTAAAAACGGTTACCTTCACATTTCTCTCTGCATTTGCCGTCTTTTCTGCGCAAACCAAACATTTGCATAACAAAAAGGGCGTCTGGGAAACCCACCCACACTTTGTGTCTCTTGTGTAAACACAGTTCTGTTGACTTCCTCTTTTCTTTTTTTTTCCTCTCTGTCTCTTAACAAATGCTTATTGTCCCATACTTGTTTCCCTTCTCCTACTGATTCCCCCTCCTCTCAAACAATGGATCATAAGTCAGAACAGGAACCAGCTGCTTCAGCAATTACATTAATATCTGTCCCAGAGTTTATTAATTGGGACGAGTACTCCTAATTGAGTAAGAGGAAACGAGGTGGGCCCTCGTCCTAATGTAAATGCTCAACCCTCAATCTGCTCTGATTGACACTGGGCGTCCTTGGTTGCCAATGTGCCTCTGAGCAAGCCAGGCGAGACAAACGGCCTCGGCGACCGCGAGCGCTCTCTAACCGAGCGCACTGTAGCGAGAAGAAGGGGCGCCATTATGCGGCGCGGGGAGCATAGACTCCAGTTTGTTTAGGGGATCTGGCAAAAAAAAAAAAACCTGACAGAGCAGTTATGGCCGCCGTCCAAACAGAGTCACAATGTCCACAGTGGCAGAGAACAAGTGGTTATTGTGTCACACGCTGAGAAACACTGTGGGCTGCTGTAGCAGTGTGTGACATTGTCCATGACAACAGGTCATTCAGCTGCACTTCCTTCCTGAAAAACCTCTGCTAGAGGAACAGCAGCAGTGATTCAGCTGCACGAGGATGATGTGGTCGTGTTGGTTGTGGTTGGACCTCATTTCTTTAAAAAGGAATACAGGGTTTGAATCCTTGAAATCCTAGAAAGTCGCCCCAAAAATAGACATGGGGATCAGTGAAAGTGCTTGAGTTTTGCGCAAGAAAGAAGTGAAGTTGATGTTGAGGTTAATCGTCAACCGTGTTTGTGCCATTTTGTGGCTCTAGTGGTAGGGTGAGTTGTCTTTCAACTGGAAGGTTGTGTGTTCAATTCCTGGCTCTGCTAATCTATATTGTGAGTCCTTGAGCAAAGACACTTGACTTAACCCCATGTTGAAGTGTGTGATTGGGTAAAAAACTGTAGTGTGAAGTAGCTCATCCCGAGTAGAAAATGCTATATAAGAGAAAACTCTTCTTCTGAAGTTCTTCCAAGAGCGCTGGGTCTTCAAGAGCTTCAGAACTGTTCCTATCTCATGGATTTCTTTCCAAGACTTCTTCTCTGTAGATTATTGATCTTTTGTAAGTTGCTTTGGATAAAAGCGTCTGCCAATTGGTAAAATGTATACGTAAAAAATATTCCATCTACTGCTTCACGTGCCCTGCGCTGCTTGATGTACGTAGACTAGGTCTATGCAGGACAAACGTGGATGGTCATTATAACTTGTGTCTCTCTCTCTCTCCGCCGTTGACTGACGTTTCGATTCTGTGCGGAAAAAAGAACGGGTAAAGTTGAGCAAAGAGAGAGCAAATTTAATGGGATGCCTGGGAAATGATGAATATTCCGAGATATGACGTCATGGACGCTCTTGCAAGATGTCCTCCCATCTTATTAAGCTGTGTGTAGGGAATTGTTCCTGGAAAGTCTTTGAATTTGATGCCAACCAAGTTGTGGGAAACCCGGGAACAGACTTTTAGTGTATAGGTTAGCACTAGCAGAGACTGGAAGCAAAGAAAGACAAGACAGGTTCATATTTAAAGCATATTTCATATACCTGCAGATTCAAAATTTTAAGAAATAAATGTTTTGTTTTTTTTAATAAACAAGATCTTTATCCACCAAGGAATTTTGTCTTTAGCTCCCGAACATTAAATCATACAAAAAAAAAACACCATGCAGATAAAAGAAAATAAATAAGAGAAAGTTAGAAAGAGAGTTGGAGAAAGAAAGGGGAATTGTAAAAACGTGAGACACACAAACAACCAGTAAAACATATAATTACATTAAAAAAACATGTGGAATAACAACTCAGTTGTGGACTTAAGAAAACTCACTGCACTAAAATCACATCTATGAAGACTTTTTGTTCTCTGATGTCGGTTATATTCAGTTCCTTAATCGTTCTGCCAATGTTTAGAAGGAGTGACTACTTCCTGTCTAACCCTTGTAACAGGAAGTAGCAAAGAAACAAATTGGGTTTCTGGTAATGAGTTCAGTTTGGGTCCAGTTAAACACTATTTTTTGTCAGTGTGGCACAATTTCTGTTCTGCTGACTTTTGTTAATCACATTCTTTTTCGTCGTCTACCATGATGTAAACGTCCTGACTGATGTTTGATCCGACCGCCGCCGACTGTTTAACGTCCCTTTTTTGCTCGGCAACATAAAACACTAAAACGATTTTAACGAGGCGTCCCTGTAAAACGGAGTGTAGCCTCGATGGCTGTAGGTGAGGTAATTTTTCCCTCCATTAAGTATCTCTTGAGATAAGCAAACCAAACAGTGTCTCATCGCAGCTGAAGAGAGAGAGAGGGGGAAACGTGGTGGATGGGACACCGTATTAGCAGCTGCCACAGAGACGTTTAATGAAGCTCCTCTGAACTCCTCATGACTCGGTCATGATCGCAGCAACAATCGCTCTGCGGTGCGAGCTCTAAGTGCCCGCCGAAGAAGAAGCGACCGCTTGCTCTCCACAAAGAGGGAAAATGGCGCTCTGGGACATGCAGTTTAGTGACCAGCAAAGCATGAAATATTCACAGAGAAAAGATATGAAGAGCAGGGGTGGAAGTAACTGTGTCACTGTGTGTGAGTCTTGTTTTTTACCCTTTTTCTGGCATAAACACTGACCTTTTGAGGACCAGAAGTCCTCATGGAGGCCAGAACCTGGTCCTTATGAGGAACTGGGCAAGGGTTGGTTAGGGCTAATGTTTGAATTGCGGTTAGGTTAACCAGAAGAGTCCCTTTAAAAAATAAAACTGTGTAATTTGTTCTTAGTGGCAAAAAATGTCCCCCCCCCCAAAAAAAAAACTGCTGTAAAAACATTATATATTAATATTTTTTTCCACTTTAAATTAGTAATTCTTTTAAAACTACTTCAGCCTGAAATATACAAATCTAATATTAATAATATTTTAGAAATTTTAACCCTTTAATGTCAGTATGTTTGCACAATTCCACCGTTTTTTTGGAGAATGTTAAACAAAAACTGCTATTTTTATCCGTTTCTCTTCATAAAGCTAGTAGAAGTATTACAATTATAGGCGTTTGTTCTTGTATTTGTTACCTCTTTAGGACCTTTTCTGTCATAAACACTGACCTAGGAGACCAAAACCTGGTCCCCAATGAAGCAGAACCTCATTTCTGAGGGACTGGTTATGTTAAGTACAAACATATTTCAGTAATTTTCTACCGTTGTTATCCTCCACAAGAGTCACGCAGGGAGCTGGAGAACATGCAAACTTGATACAGAAAAGGCCCTCTGTTAAACTGGGACTCTAACCGGCAACCTTCTTGCTGTGAGGCAACAGTGCTAGCTACTACACTGCCATGTGTATACTGACGTACACACTATATTTGCCCTCTGTTTATTCTGTCACACATGAATTTACGTCGATAATAAACTGAAGGGAATTTCACCGTTGAGCCGCAAACTCCTTTCCAAATTAATAAAATTTTCACACACGCCAGTGTCTCTCCCTCTTGTACACTCCTAAAATGACATCTTGCTGTCGTTCCCTGTTGTTGCAAGAAACCACATAATCAACCATAAACAACCGAGGTTTATAAAATCACTATTTTCTCACTTATGCACCGTAGAGTCTTTGTCAGCTGGAGCCACTTGGTACTGTAAAATGTGCTCATGTCATGTGCGGATGTGACGGCCTCTTAGTACTGTGGTGTTTCATTTTTTTCTGTTGTTGCTACAGACTGAAAATATTCCAATCTTTTTTCACATTGTTGTTGTTTTTTGACAGTCAGCTGTTCAGGGGATTTAAAAGATTTAATAGTCATCATTGGTTTTGTCATTAAAATATGACGGTATCTTTTGGGATTTTGAGGATGCAAGGGCAGGGCTTAGTGCCGGGTTCTAGTTCCCGGACCTTGTTTTGAACCGCCCGGCATCTTCAAACCGAATAAAGTAATTGGTTTGGAACCTGAAAAGTTGTTTTTAGCTGGAACCAAAAAAACAGAGGTTCTTCCTCATGTTCCTCATGGCCGTATCATATGACGAGCGGAAAGTAGAGGAAATATGGAGATTTTGCCAATGTTGCCTGAGTAATGCGGATTAAAGTCTTACTATTTTGGTTCCTCATAAACTGGTGTGAGCTTGGGCTGGTTCACCAGATGCACCACGGTTCTGAGGCTCCAGAAAGGCGCCAGAGCTAGAATCAGAGAATCCAACATGGTGGCCACTGAAGAGCAGCCGTCTTTCGATTCAGCTGTTGCTTTCCATTTTAAGTGACTTGCTCCACGCAGCTTCCCCAGGACAAATGTCATTAGATGGCATCAGGCTTTTAGCTAGGATTTTTTTAGAGGGTGTGTCCCCATTGCCCTCGGAAAAATGTCTTATTATTTTCAGTACAGGGTGTCCCCAGGACGCCCGGACACCCTGCTGGCTAAAAGCCTGGATGCTATTACTATATAACCATCACTCCATGCACAGAGGACTTCTTGATCTACGTCGGTTGGTCACGCCTCTTTGAAGTGGGAGGTGACGACACCGTTTATCTGCAAACCTTAGCCAGGGCTGATCAATGGTAGACCAATTAAGACCAATATTTACCATTTCTTTAATAATCTCTTCTTTAATAGCCATCAAAATTATCGGCCATTGGTTGCCTCGATTTCTTCAGTTGACCTCTGAACTCCGTATTCCAGCCTGAACCTGTTACCATGTTGACTAGAGCCTCATGTGCTGTTGTTTTTCCATCATTTTTCATGGTTTTAGCCCCAAAGACCTCATCTCTCAAGTCACTTCCAGCGCCGTACACTTTCTCTTTCGTCTTAAATGTCACTTCACTCCAATCAGACGAGGCCAAATAAGATGTTGTGTGAATCTAAGACGCAGCTGAAGGATCAATACCCTGAGGGAATGAGGTAGAAGACGTGAAGAACAGAAGAAGAAGAAGAAATGAGTTCGTTAGCGAGGAGCAGAGATAGAGGGTTGAGTGTGATGCATTCACTGACCTTTATTCCGTTCAGGGACCTCGTCTGTGAAAGGTATCTGGAGGAGAAAACTCCACGGTTACACAAACTGAAAACCGAGAGCACGTTCTGCAACGCACGTCCTCTTGTTTTACACCTTGTCCAAACATGTCTCACACAGCTCGTTTGCAGTGCCACCGCTCTGCTGTAAACGAACACGTATGGAGATTTAAGGCAGAGGACCAGGTATACAGCCATTCATCCAGTCATCTTCACTGCATTGCCGTCGCCTGTTGAATGCGCGAGTCTGTAAATCAGCGGTGACGCCTCGTCGGCCGCCTGTGATGTCGCTGATTTTTATTCCAAACAATGTCCAGTGTTTAAAGTCTCCACAGTGACTCATGTCTTTGTCACAGTGGGGGAGCTCATGTGTGGGTCTTACAGACTTACTCACTGACTGACTTACAGACTTACTTACAAACATACTCATAGACTTACTCACTGACTGACTTACAGACTCACTCACCTACAGACAGGCTTTTAGCCAGCAGGGCATCCGGGCGCCCTGGGGACGCCCTGTTCTGAATATAATAAGAAACTAGACGCCCTACTTTTAGGCAGGACGCCCTAAAGACACCATATTTTTCCCCCGGTAACCACCGAAATGATGTTGTGATGACACGCGTCTTCATTTATGTAGCGCTTGCGTTATGTCCCCCACCACCGTCGTAAACTTAAGCGCAACCTCGTTTGCACTGCACGCACACACACACACTTGGACGCACACAGCCACTCGAGAGAATGAGCCGGTGACGCATGCACCATCATCTGAGAGCGCAGGGAACCTGGACAGCAGGATTACCTTTTCGTGCTCAGCTTCCTCAACCTCCGTGGTCGTGAACTTTACGTGTTTGTGACACTTCGACTTTTTTTACTCGAGGTAATTTTTTGTCGAGGTGCACACGTGTCGATTGTCGATCATTTTGTCGACAAAAAAGTCCCATCCCTACTGGAAAGTCTCTTTGCACAAAAGCGAAACTTGGCTGCAGCGCAGTGCTGATTATGGACTCCCCGCGACACTCTCTTCTCTCTCTTTGAGCAGTTAACTAAAAAGATCAGCTCATCTGATGCTCTATTATTCCCTTAATTACAGCACTAAAGCGTCTTCTAAAGAAAGAATGAGACCACGGAGTAAAAACAATGAAAAGTGCACTCTTGAGAATCTGTCAACAGTTTACTAAGATCTACCCGGATCCCCTGTATTTCATCGCGACTGCACTCAATCCTCGTCATAGAGATCATTATGTACGTCTCATATATGAATGTGGGGATGAAACTGCACACAGAGAAATTATTTATTCCATCCATACAAAGGGTCCGCTTACAGTGGCGCACAATGCAGGAGAGAGTAGAGCAGTCAGCAGGGGCAGTGCGCAGAAAAAAAAGGCCCGCACCAGATGAGGGGCACCCTCTATAATTGCAATGCCTTGACTTTAGTGTTGTCAGTACACACAGTCCCAGCCATAACAACAAAATTATATATGTATATATATATATATATATATATATATACATATACATATATATATATACATATACATATATATATATATATATACATATATATCAGGGTTTCCCCCAGAAAACCTGCTAAGCCCGGTAGTACCTTTTGGGCCCACCGGCAGCCCACGGCGTTTTTGTAAAAATAATGTTTTAATTATGACTTTTATGTGTTATTGTAAGACATTTATTAACAATACTTAAACACCACCTAAAGAGTCTTACAAAAGGACACTCTTGAAATTCAATAAATAATATAAAATTTTTTCACTTAAAGGTGAAGTAAGTAGTTTATAGTGCCATCTAGAGGAGAGGCTGAAATTTACAACAAAAAACTGCTCCTCTGCTCACCCCCTCCCTTCCCTGAGCGCTACGGTGTCCTCAGCCGGTCAAATGTCGTCCTCGTCGTCTTTCTCCGTGTCAGAAGATGAGGTTCGTGAAGCGAGGGAGAGGGCGAGCTACCGCGGCCGTAGCAGACGAAGCGGAGAGAGAGGAGGCGGGACTTCCGCTACAAGTAAAGCGATGCTTGATTTGTTCTCTCGCGTTTGTCCTTACAGGCTCCAGTAGAAACATGGCGTCTTGCTGCTAACGACCATGTTATTTTACATGACTTTTTGAAACACTACGAAAATGAAACAAAAACTATTAGACAGCGACTAGACAATGCAAGAGCACATAATATGTATAAAAAAGTGGATTTTGGGTTATATAAACCCATAAATAAGTTTTAAGTTTAAGTTAAATATTAATTAAGTAATCGACAAGTGAATCTTAAAACAAGCCATGCAACGGTTACATTTAAAAGTAAAATGAATTATCGGTGCATCCCTAAATAGAACATCTTTATTGACAAGAACGATGTAACCGTAATAATGACGCACTTTATAGTGTGACTTGGGTTTCAATCGGCACCTGGACATGCGCTGATTACATGGGGCGAATGCGCCATTGTTCCCCGGTATAGAAAAAGTGGTGTATAAAAAAAATATTTTGTAAATTTATTAACAAGCAACGCCCACCAGGCTTATAATACACTGAGGGAAACCCTGATATATAAAATAAAATAAATGTTACAAAATTAGCACAAATAATTAATTTTGGTTTTTCAGTTTTTTTCCATTTTGAGTTACTTGCCCTTACTTCATGAGTCACCATAATGGTCCTTCAAAAAGCCTCAAAATGCCCCATTTTTACCACAAATTTTCAAAAGCTCTGCATGCCCGGCAGTTTCTTTTTTTGGGGTGGTGGTTCCGGAGGGCAAGGGGGGGACACCCTCTAAAGAAATCCTAGCTAAAAGCCTGCCTACAGACTTACTCACTGACTTTCTTACAGACTTACTCGCTGACTTACAGACCATCAGGATGGTGTTTTTTGCGGAAGTGATGACTCAATCTGTGCCATGGAGGAACTGCGTTATTTTGTAATTGTGTGTCCAAAACAATGAAGACAACAGTGCTCACTCCCAGCCGTTATCCACCATGTGCTCATTATATGACTCAGCAGAAAGTAGCTGTTTCACGTCTTTTAGCACAAACGTTGTCAGTTGTGTTCCTTTAAATAAACTGGGGGTTTGACACATGGAGGCGTGTGTTTTGACACCGGCCTCCATTATTACACTGTCACACATTTTTCAAATGTTGAACAAAGCCTCACTTCCCATTTTAAAGTTTAATAAGCTAAACCATTAAAGAGAGGCAGTGTTTGGATGAATCACAGGTTATGGTTTGTTTTCATGAAAGACCAAGAGCAGAACAATGAGCGAGGTACAGTTTTTTTTTTTTTTAAAGAGTAAACAGAAAAGCCCTTAATTTAAACTCTTCTCTGTCTAATAAAATCCATTTGACTTTCTCATCATTCTGTTACACATTAGCGCAGCTTTTTTACGAGTGCATTAGCAGCTCACTCTGGTCGCGTTTACACCTTCCTCACCGCGGTCATATTTGCTCGGCTTATCAGTTGCCGGTATGAGCTTTTTACACGAGATAAAAGAGAGAGAGAGAGAACATGAATGTTGATTTAAAAACGACATTTATATTTGATGGGAAAAATTATTTGGACGTGAATGAATAAATACTGGGTCAGCTGCAGCTTATATTGGAGCTTTTATTCAACGTTTTTGTGGACAAATCCTCGTTGTCTCTCGTTGACCTGGAAAATAAATCATCACATTCACTTGTTCCCGTGCAAATAATCAATCAAAACTTATGTGTGTGAATTACAGTAATGGCCCCAAATTATTAAAAGAAACTTAAAAAAATAATAAGAATCGAAACAAAACGTGGGGCTTTTATTCTGAAAATAATGCAGGCATTCAGTAGAGTAAAGATATATACAATATACATGTAATTTATAGTAGTTTTAAGGTAAATTCAAAAGGTTCATTCTTTTTTACTCATTTTACTGTCTGAATTTCAGACTGCAACTCCAGATTGTAGCCACAAAAAAGACGGAAAAAGTTTACAAAACATGGAAACGATTACGTTTTAATGGTTTCTTTGTTATGTGGAGCAAAGTCACGGGAAAAATGTTGTATTTAAGAAGCTGACAAATCTGAGAAACTTGTTTTAATAAGAGAAAGACCCTCAAACTGGGAACTGATTAATTATTATAAAAATAGTTGAGGACTAATTCAGTAATTGATTAATAATCAGTTAATGGAGTAGATGTTTCCGATGCTTTGGAGTCGTGACTGTTGCTCAGGAGTTTGTTTGTGTCCTCTATTGTCTCTGTTCTTCTCCTGGTGGATGGTTTTTGTGGAAGTGATGACCTTATTTATCTTCATTTATCAATCCACTGCTCTGCTTCCTTCACACTCTGCTGATCGACTTTCAATGTCTTGATTCAAAACCAAGGAAAACAAACAAGTAAATATCATTTTTTTTTATGACTTTTAAGTGACTTTTTCTTGTTTGACTGTTTCAGTCAGACTCGGTGGAAAGACGGTGATCCAGTGAGACGATGGGATGTGAAACTCTTACCTCGGGGAGTCCTGCACAGACGTAAATGGAGAGGGACGGAAGCAGCGACCAGAGCAGGAAGGTCAGTGCAGTCTGGTGGAGAGATGAAGTGTGGAGGTCACTTCCTGCAGGAGGGGGACGGGAGTTTATCAGTGGGGGCAGGAAGAGAGGAAGAGGGAGGGAGGGAGTGATGGATTCCCACATCTAACTGTAACTGTGGAGGTGAGGAGAACCAGAGAGACTCACTGATGCAGCAGCTGATGATGATGCTGCTGTGACCTGAGCTAAATCTGTCCTCTCATTTAGAGAATTGAAGGGGGGTGAAGAACAGTCAATAATTATTACTTGGTCCAATGCTGTTCAAAATCACTGAATTTAATAGCTGAAATATATACATGCTTCACTGTGTACAGACGGCAAAGAATTTAAGAAAAACAGCAACAGTTAATCAAGCTAGATGGATAGATTGATGGATAGGTAGGTAGGTAGATAGCTAGATATACAGCTAGGTAGGCAGGTAGGTAGATGGCTATATATATAGCTAGGTAGTTAGATGATAGATAGGTGTAGATAGGTTGATGGCTAGCTAGCTCAGTAGATTGGAAGGTAGATCTATGGAAGTGTTTTTACTGTTAACGCATGTGACAGCCATCTTTGAAGGTTTGAGAGGTTGCTCCAACTTTTCCATGTCAGAAGTCTGGCATGACGACTGACACCCTCATGTCATTGTTTAACCGATGAAGACATTACCTGAGAGATTATCTGAGAACGGAAACAGTGATTAGTCGCAGCCCTGGCAACAAACCTATCACACATTTTTGATGGAATTTCCAGTTTAAAGCAAAAGCAAAGCCGATCGTTGTTTTTCTGACATGAATCTTTAATGGAGGACACAGTTCTGGACTGAGAAATGAAATATCAAACAGTAGGACTGAGTTTGGCAGTAACAGGGGTAACTGTGGATATAATTCTACGATCAGCAGGAATGATTGTGAAGCTGGTATTACTCGATGACATCTCTTTCTCTCTCTCTCTGCCGTCTCCAAACACCTGAGTCTGAATTCTTCCAAAAGCGGCCCGTGGTTCATTTGGACTCAGCAGGTATAATCCTGACCTGCTCCTCAAACGTAATCCCAGAAAAACGCAGTGTTTGAACTGTGAACTCGATGCAACATGAAAACAGTGACAGCACATCCAGTGATGACAATTCAATGATTATTTTGTGTTGTTTTTGCTTCTGTACACGACCTCCGTCCTCCCATTCAGCGTCATTCGACGCACTCACCGGCGGCCACTTTATTAGGTACACCTGTTCCTATCTGATCTGATCAGCCAATCACATGTCAGCAACTCGAGACATGTGGACAAAAAACAAGTGACTTTAAACATGAGAAACTGCTGATCTCTTGGGACTCTCCTCTACTGTTTTATTGAAAATGATCCAAGAAAATAAGCAGCAGTTTTCTGGGTGAAAGGGAGGATTTTCTAACTTTAACCAGCAGACTGGTGAGAAACGAGAGAAAACAAGGAGGAACTCTGCTCTACTGGGTGATTTTTAAGGCCAATCTTGCGTCATGTGTCAGTGAGAACCAGAATCTTGCTATGATTTGATGTCAAAATTTGGTCAGAAATTGTCTAAGGAAAACATTTTTTGTTGGAAATCCTCAGGGAGAGCAGCTCCAGTCAAAAAGGGATGACTCAATATCACATTTCCATAATTTTCCAAATGTGTAACACATTTGCTTCTCCCTTTTAACAAGAAATACAACATGACTCGGCTAAAAACAGCTGTTGCTGGGTCTGTACTTGGGGACTAACCCGATACGGAGTATTTTACTGGCACATGAAACCAAAGAAATTTGAATAGTTCCAGAAAATAACAACCAAAAACGTAAACTGCGACTTAAACTCTTCCCCCAAAAAACAACGTTATCGTTCCTTATCATCATGAATCTTTCCCTATTCATTCCTAATGTTTTTCCCCCGTGATTTTCAGATCGCTAGGTAGATAAGATGGGTGGGTAGGTACAGAAACTTTCCCTTGACAATAAAATACAACACTTTCAACACTCTCGAGACACAAAGTAAAAACAGTGCCAAAAAACGTAAACTGCCCCCAAAAAACAACGTTATAGCTATCAAAACGCAGAGTTATATCAAGTATGACGTGTGTAGACGCAAGGATTTTCTTAACCTTTCCATTGAATTTTTCCCCATGTAACGTTTTTTTTCCTGCCAACCACCATTTTTGACACATTTCCTTCACTCGCAGCTGCAGGCCACGTTTCATGGCAGTCATTTTGTAATAACAATACAAATATTAATAATATTAATAATAGATACTTATTGCTAATTCCCCTAGATTTTTAGACGACCATCTCTAAAATAAAGCACCATATGTACCTAATAAAGTGGCGTAAATATTGTAGATTCAAACAAACGCTTACAAATAAACAAAGGGATGAGTTTTCAAATTTATCACTGCAGTATTTTTAAAATTACAGTGCAACAGTCTGGGGAACATACTCCTTACCTGAATTATACATTTAAAACAACAACAAAAAAGAACAATAAAGACATAAAATACTGCATCTGACAACAAGTCACAAACGTCGGAAAGTAAGAGTGGAATTAAGGAGTTGTTTTTCTTTTTGGTTCAAATACTCTAAGAGCGTACAGTTGACACTGAAATGGGAGGAGCGTGTGATAAACGTCAACATAAATGCTAAAAAATATGAAAACAAGTCTGCGTCCAAACAGTTTTTTGTCGCCGACGCCCAGTCGTGGTTCCTTCTCGTGCAGTTGCTGGTTTTTTTTGCAATGTTTGAGATGAGTTTCGAATAAAACTTCCATTTTCTTTTTTTTCCTTCCCCCCACAGACATGTTTATATATATATATATATATGTGTGTATCTTTTATAAAATAAATCTTATATTTCCAAGTATACAATAATAAAATGATGCACTCTGCAGAAAAAGGAAAAACAGGAAACTTCAGATATATACACGATAGTATATTATACTATTTTGGCAGACAAGAACATGGACAAAGTTCAGTGTTGTAAACAACTCTTTACTCTCATTCATACGATTCCTCCTTCTTCTTTTCCTTCTCCAGCTTTTCTTTTTAACATCTTCCGTTTCCCTCCGAGTTCATCCGTCCGTCCACTCAGTCCCGGTACATTCACAGAAAAATTGTGCTTTAAGAAAATCTCTCAGGACAAATCCACGTTCCTTTCCTTAACTTCGTCTGTTTTGTTGTCTCCGTCTCTCACGGCTAAATCTGTGTTCGCTGAGTAGAACAAGTGCATTAGTCTCTGAACAGTGTTCTGTCTTTTATCAGTCACGTGGCTGGTAGTTGACTCCGCCCCCTTGCAGCTCAAACAGGAAATGAGACACGTGGAGTCAGAGTGGAGGGAAAACTAACCTCTGCAGTGGGAGTGTAGATAGATTATTATTATTATTATTGTTGTTTATTATGATATGTTTTTGTAAATATTCCCCCTTTTCACTACTTTTCCCCAAAGGTTTGTTGTTGTTTTTTTGCTAGAAGCTTAAAGCGAGTATTTTAAAAAGGACTTAATGCAGACTTTTATCCTCTTCACAGGGTTATCATGTAAAGTTGAGCACCTAAAACAAAACAAATAATGAACGTAAAACACGACACAGAGACTTTTCTGTTGCTCTAAAGACGCTGAATATTGACCCTAGCTCCTAATGCTAGCAATAGCCCCCTTTTTCCCCCGCGGGAACCTTTTCTTATTTACCCGGGTTTTTTAAAAACCTTGGTGCGTTTCCACCAAAATCACCCGAGGAAAAAACTTTCCCTCGACCCCCTAACGACTAGGGACTCAGGTTACCAGGAACTCAAGAGGGACGGGGTTTGCAGCTGTTTCAGTGTCGCCAACTTAGCATATCATTTCTAATATATATTTATAACGTATAAAAAAATGACAAATCTCATGACTGTTTTTCAAAAAAAATGACTAGCGACAAGTCTCGCTACTGTTTTTCAAAAAAAAAGAAAAGGCTAGCGACAAATCTCGCAACTGGTTTTCCCCTAAAAAAAAGTCACAACTTTTCTGGTGTTATTAGAGACTTCTGGAGACGTGAAAGCACATGTCGTTCTAAAGGTCTTGCACACCAGGACGGGACTAAAGTGCGAATAACCCCGATACAAATTGTGGCACAGCACGATATGAGGAAGGGAACCAGAGCTCCCACTACATGTCTTGTAATCGTTTTATAGTTTTTCTTGTTTATTAAAATGGGGAAAAAAGTTTTTTGGAGAAACAATGGAGTGATCAGTGTAACAGTGTTAAATGTTCTGACAGTTTGAGAACTTTGAGGCAGGGTGGAAACGCTAAACCTCACAGGATTACCAGGAATTCTTTTCCCCCCCAGGTAAATACGGTACTGGATAAGTTGGTGGAGCTTGTGGTTCACAAACTGTGGTACATGTGCACAGTACTTCTACTGTATATATAACCGGGGTTTGTGATCAGAGTGGAGCTGAGGAATGATTTCCATCTTTTTACCAGAGTGTGAAGTGTATGTGAGGAAGAGGATGATGATGAGAGAGCGAATAAATCTGCCTCCGATAATGGAGTTACTTCAAGAGCTCAATATTTTGCTGCAAGCTTCACAGGACATGTTTGACCAACACCTGGAAACCTGCTTCAGCGCGATGCTGCAACGTTTTAAGACTTTTACCAAAAAAAAGTAATGACAGTATTTTTCCAAGAACTTCTCATCAGACCTTTCCTGTGATGTGCAGATTTAAATGGTGGAGTTGTGGTGGCATTTAACTGATGATTACAAGGCAGACGTCTGTGAGAGGTTACAGCTGTGCTCTGGGATACAGGAATGTACTTGGATGGAATGTGTGTGTGGAGTGGTGATGTCAGGGTAAAGACAAGAGAGGGCGAGGAGAGAGCGTTTGTGTGTTTTGAGCTCAGGTACAGGTCTAGTTTGTGGTCTCCAGGGAGGAAACTGAAGGTCTTCAGTCATCCTCAATGTTGAAGTCCTCCTCCCCCGTGGCCTTTTCTGGGATGGCCTCGAGGCTGCGTCTGCTCTTGGACTCTGAGCCTGAGGAGCCACCTGCCGCTGCGCCGCCTTTGCTCAGGTTACAGGTGAGCACGGCGTAGTGGATCTGCTTCAGGTTCTCCTGGACCTCGCTCTTGGCGTGCTTCAGTAGGTCTGCCTGACCCTGAGAGGAAACACAGAACAGTGATGTCAGAGAGAGAGAGAGAGAGAGAGAGAGAGAGAGAGAGAGACGGAGGGCAGCCATGATGTAATGCAGGGAGACAGGATGTGTGCTTTCACTCACAGGATGTTCACTGACACAGGAGGCCAACAACACAATCTCACAATATAAATTAGGGCTAAAACAAGTACTCGATTCATGGCTTAATTATAGGGATGAGAATTGATACTGGTCAAAATCACTGGATCAGATATCATAACATAACTCGTGTTTGCCCTTTGTATTTCTTCCTTTTGGGGAGAATTTGTTACACAGTTGGAGAATTGTGTCTTTAAAATGACTTGGCTTCATATGTTCATTCCTGGTCAAAAATGACTGATGTTTGTGATATTGGTATCAGTATCGGACACAGAAAAGTAGCATCATCCCATCCTTGATTGATCCTTGAACTATTTCATTTGATGAATAACTATGGGTATTTTTTTTCCAGTTTCTTAAATATTCTCTGGTTTCTGAATTCTGATCGACATTTTATGGACCAAGCCAACGAGAAGTGAGAAGGGTGTGGTCAAATTGGTTTACTGTTTTGATTTAGGTCACTATTTGAAAAGGTTGACTTAGATTCACCCAAACTGGATATAGCACCATCATGACTTCTTCTCGTTTTCCTTCCGATTGGCCAATGTGATTGGTTCAATGGAAAGTCTGACTCTTTCTCTTTGTGGAAGAGACTGGAGGGTGTGAAGATGTGAAGGAGGTCAGAAAGTCATGTCTAGACCACGGGAGTGTGACATTTTTCTTTCCAGAGGGAAACTGACATAAATAAAAGATGTTACTTGTAACCTCACTCACTGACTGCTAAGGTACTGCAGTAAGTTAGTGCAGCTCTCCACAGATCCTGAGCATCATCTCTTCTCACGTCTCACTGTGTCAGACTTTATAATACTTTCCGACATTCAGAGGAAACCTTTCTGTTTGTGAGGATGTTTCTCATCTTCGCTCCTGATTCTGTCATCACAACTGCTGATATCACAACGTTGAGTTGAGCTCGAGTGAACTAGAGTTCACCCATGAGGACATCGTGGGCCAGATAAGACTGTGTGATGCCAATGTGTGCTCTGGTCTAGACTATGTAAACAAAAGGTGTTGCCTTTAGTGTTTTTTTTGTTTTTTTTACCTTAAATGGCACTTTTTTCCAGACCAAAACTTGGTCTTAATGAGGCAAAATCTAATTTCTGAGGAACTGTTTAGGTTTAGGGCTCAGATTATAGAGGTTAGTCTGACAATGCCATATTGTGACATCCCTCCGAACAAACATTAGCATAGTGTCGTGTTGACATCTCGCGTCTATCTCGTTGCTCTTTGACCCGTGAGCTCACAACGTTATAACATGTAATATCTGATTTTCAGGAAACTGTAAACAGGGCTTGACAACCACTCATAGAGGAACATCAGTCTTATTTCATGTAAAAGAAAAAGATCTGTGTGTATTTGAAGGGAGAAAGAAAGCAGACGGGGTGTAGATGCAGACTTTTAGCCTACAGAGCTGTCTGTCTACTGTCTGTTTACCTTTCATACATGTTCCTGGTTTCATATACGACTGTGTCACAGCCTCTTTACGTCTTTAAGCCTCTGTAGAATTCAAACTAGTCAATGTCGTCCTCTTTTCTTTTCTTTTTCTATATATATTTTTTGGGCCTTTTTGCCTTTAATCGATAGGACAGTGGAGAGAGACAGGAAACAGGAGGCAGAGAGGTGGGGAATGACATGAAAGAAAGACCGCTTAGTGCGGGATTCGAACACCTTGCTGCAGGTGACCCTGTCAGGTCAGGTGCTCTACCAACTGAGCTAAACACTGCCCCAATGTCGTCCTCTTTAAACTGTCAAACACAAAACTTAAAAACCAGTTCGCGTTCAAAATATACAGCCTAGGAAGCCACCAGAGCGTCTGAACTAATTACAATATGGGCATTTTAAAGGTTTTTCAGCTTTTTATATTGAATATTTTCTGGTTTCTTTGCTCCATAAAACAAACAAATCATTAAAACTCAATTATTTTGGTTTGAGAACATCATCATTTCCAGGTTTGGGAAACATTTTAAAGTAGTTAGATTTAGAAAGCGTACACAGCTTTGACGGCAACCATCACATGCTACAGCAAATCTGCCCAAAAGCTACACACACACACCGTGACCTCTGATCTTCGACATGTCGTGCAATGTGGCGACTGGACGCGACTCAAACAGGAAGATAAACAAGTGTTAAAAACATCAGAGGCAGCAGCCGCCGCCTCCGCTCTTCTCACCTTCAGGATGGTGATGTTCCACGTAAAGCTCTCCACCGCCTTGTGCAGCTTCCTGCCCTTCAGCCCCTCCTTCGCGGCCAAGTCGTGGAGGTTCTCGTGAAATTCCATTGCTGAGAGAGAAAAACAAACACAGGGACACAAGTGTCCGGTTTGGTTTTTGTTTTATAGAGCTGTGAGACAGAGAGGCAGCTGTGAGTTGACAGGAGACTGGGAGACGAGGTCTGTTCTGTTGTTACTGTGAGGAAACATTAGAGCACAGAGTCTGACATGTACTGTCAACATTTCACAGTCTCCTGCTGCAGCAGCAGAGGGGGGAGTAGCAGTGAGTGCAAGGCAAGCACAGCGACTCTTCCTGTCGCCGCGCGTTGGGGTCTGACAGCTTCAACTTCACGTCAACAAACGGAAGCTGAGAATTAGATTTTCGATGCGAAAATGGGGGAAAAATAGTATATAGTATAAGTACAGTAAATAGTTGGTCTTTTTTCCAGACGTAAGATTCCTAAATGTCTGCCACTCTTGTCAGTCCTTATCTGTAGACATGTTGCGATGTTATTTGTGTGTAGAGCGTTGTTAGCGACTGGTATGTACTAGCGCAGCGGTCTCAAACTCACGGCCAGGAGGCCACATGCTGTCCTTCCATCGATTTAATGTTAATTATTTACATATTGTGTATCATCAGTATGTTTATTATTGTGAATAATATGTCTTTTGCGTATCAAAGCAAACATCTTTTACTTATTATGTATAAAAAAATATTGTACAGTTGGGCTTTTCCCCACTTGACTGCCCCCTACTGACCAGACTTGAACCTCACGTGGCCCAAAGGGTCAAATATAGATCGAAACATCACAATCTCGACCTTTGAAAGCAAAGGTGGAATCGATGACTTGACCACACCTCCAGTGTTGTAGTTGTAGCCATTGTAGCACGAATACACGTTACCTTTTCCCGCTAATGTGAAGCTACTGCCAACTAACCGTAACCACGGTAACTGCTGATTTGGTGCGACAAGAAAACTGCAGAAACAATAAATCAGAATAGCTTTTATTGCCAAGTACAATTTTAACACATAGAAGGAATTTGTTCTGGTGTCAAACAACTTGTTCGTGCTCATTTGGGGCAAAAACGCCCTCAAAATTTTACTTGCGCCAAAGCGATAACTAGTGCTTTAGACGTGTTAGTAGCATTAGGAGTGTGACCTTATTCAGTGGTGGAAAAATCCTGGATTTAGACATTTAATTAACGAAATGACAAAGTAAGACTGGTAGTAAGATGCGGTCGTGCAGTAATGTTAAGGAAGTTTTTCAGTTTCAATTTGTGGTTTCGTTAATCCTGTAAGACCTGAAACTGTGCAAACACCTGCTCTCCAAATGTTTAATGATGTTTAGAAAAATTCAAATGTGTTTAAACAATGAGCAAATAAATGTCACGGAGAATTTAACCCAAAATCTGTTCAGATAATCGAGGGGAAAAATAAAATAGTCTGCAGAATAAAAACAAGTCATTTTAAGACATAATCGTGCTCTTTGTCGAGCTAATTGACTTCATAATGTGAAATCTGTAGCCTGAAGGTGTTAATTGAATATCAACGGACAGGAGTGAGCAAATACTCAAATAACTGAGTGGGAAAAGGCGAGATAAGTTCAGAGGAAGAGACGTAAAACAACATTTTAGCCCCGAGGCGGCATGAGTGTGAGTGAGAGAGGAAAGGAGCCTGGGAACAGTGGAGGAGAGAGGCGGCGTAGGCAGACAGACATGACGTTCTTTCACTGTGGATTAGCATCAGGGCATCGAACACAGAAGGGATTTGTCTCTGGAGGAGGTTTCCCACCATCTTCCTCTCCTTCTTCCATATTCTAACCCACCTCCCCATACTTTCGCATGACTGAGTCAACGGAGTAAGGACATGTTTAATGAGTATTATAGTTCGCTGACATCACAGCAACAGGCAGCCAGATCACTGTGAGTTAAATAAACCAAAGACAGACCGAGTTGCTGCTGTAATACAGCGGGAACTACACTCTCCCGCTTCCAGCTCTGTTATCAACCGGAGTCGTTTAGTGGGCCCTTGTTGCCGTGGAAACATGGGGGTGAGACCCCCTCCATGTGAAATACACCATAATGGGTGTGGGGGTTGGACGGGTGTTTAAAGAGGAAACACGTATGTCAAGAGACCTGGGGCGAGAAAATAACCTCAAACAGCTGAAGGACCAGACACAGTCATCGCACATGTGATTGTATTTATTTGATTATTTGTTTGTTTCCTGTGTTTTTAACCAACATGTGAAATGATCTCCATCTCCTTCAATTTCACCATCTTTAAGTATAGAGCTGCTGTTTCTGCTGCTGCTGCTGCTGTGCATGTGAACCATGACTGTGCTAAAAAAGCTGCACAGCTTCCTCTCTCTCTCTCTCTCACACACACACACACACACTGAGCTTACTGGCACTGCAGGTTGCCTAGCAACATCTTTATGGAGTCTGGCAGGCAAGAAAGCTTCATTCTTAGTGAGGCGTTACAGACCGTGATCTGAAGATGGCGACTGTACAGTAACGTCTGATGCTCGCAGTGGGAAAAGGCAACAGCAGAGAAAAACTCCTCATTGATTATTAATTATTGAACCGAATGTGAGAATTATCAGAGGAAATTACGAAATTTCATGACTGGGAAAGAATGACAACATGGGCTGGAATTATTTACTCCCCGTTGGGTTTGATCCTCGAATAAATATTTACACAATGAAATGGAAAAACGAGTTTTATTCAGCTCCGGTAACAGACATCACGCAACCAAACCAACACCATTTTGGCAGGCGACACTGGCAGAATATAATTATCGCACACGACTTGTTTCTTCATCAGCTGTTTTTAAGATTCTGCTTGTAGAGTCGCCACTTTGTCTCTGGTACTGAATCGCAACGCTGACGAGTCGTCGTTAAGGGGAAACAGTTTTGTTTCGGTTGTAACCGCAGATAACGACATCAAAGCACAGCGCATTTCCATGACGACTGACCGGGAAAAAAAAGGTGCGTGGCGTCATGTTTACGTGATTGTTAAAATGAGTGTCTAAAGTAACGCTAAACTTTAAAAGCATACGCATAGGCACACATGAGCAGTACACGGGTAGGGTGGTTATTTGTAGCGATGATCTTTTCCTTTAATAATTTAAAGGTTAGCTTTTATTGCGATGTGTACGTGTTCTCCAGACAGTTGAAGATGTATGTACGTAGGGCTGGGCGGTATGACCAAAAATATATATCACGGTATTTCGAACGGTTTCATGGTATCTGACGGTATTTTTTTTTTTTCATGCATAATCAGGTGTTCACAGCATTTTCTACTGGTAGAGAACAGAATTACTGCAGTAGATTAACTTAGGGTGGTCTATTTTACTGTCATGAATACTGTAGAATAACTCCACACTAGTACAGGTTCACATGGCCCCAGAAAATGATGCTGTTTACAAAGAAGAGCTACTCATGATTCTAATGAAGTGAGGAATCAGAATGCAAAGACAATTTACAGAACTGTGTAAATCAACATCTTTTATAAAAAAATCCCTGTGTTACCTGCTGATGTGGAGGGTGCTGACCTTAACTTCATGCATTCTTGATATTCCAAGACATTGACATGCTTACTAGGGCTGTAAAATTGCTCAAAAATGATATTCGAATATTCCCTCTAAAAAAACACAGATATTCTAATATATTCTCGATTAAAAATATATAAACATTAATGAAACGTTTACATGCAGAGCGACTCGCAAACAGACAGCAGCGGATGTTGTGTAATCAAATATAACGGTACGGCGGTATATTAAAATTCATATCATGACGGAAAAAAAACGGTATTCGGTGTTGACCGGTATACCGCCCAGCCCTATATGTACGTTCTGGAATAATGTCCACTGTGGGCTGTTTCCATACTTGTGAGAAGCAGGGGGGTGCAGTGTAAGGATCATTTATGTTCAATCTGTCAGGTTCTGTGATATACTGCTCAATCGTCTTTAAATTTAAATGCACAGGGAACTCTTAAAGATTGAAACGCGACATGCGTAGCCGAGGCGTTGGATGAACGATCAGCTTCTGCGGCACATTTCCCGCACAAATTCGAATAAGTTCCACTTGCGTAAATGAAGTAAATCTCACAAGATTCTAAGCCTAATGCTAATTTGCATGGATTTTTAAAAATGAAAATGAGCTTGCTTGCTTTGACTCCTCACATAAACACGTGGTGGTCCAGGATGGTGAGTGCTGTCTGAGTTGATGTGATGGATTATTCACAGCAATAATAGCTGCTGCTGCTGCTGCTGCTGCTGCTGCTGCTGCTCTGAAGGGGGAACTGGGTTTGTACTGACCCAGTTTCTACACAACAGAGGAGTGCATGAAAACCACACACTGAAGTACACACACTGAAGTACACACGCACACACCACTGGGACCAAAATATGTCAGTTCCGAATGGAAAATAAATCAATGCTCAAGTTCATCTGTTGCCATCTGTTGTGTCCTACTTTGCAGCTGTTGGCTGAAGTTGAATTTGCCCGATCTGATTTTAAACACGATCAAACACCAACAACAACAACAATGCTCTGAGACCAAGAGAAAAAGACAATTATAAGTCTTTTGATGATCATTTCATGTAAAGGAATAACTTTGTTTCATCATACCAAAGCCCATAGAGAAAATCTGCATTTTTAGCTCACAGGGAACAAAGGAGTTTCTGCCCTTCTGTCACTTAGGTTAATCCAAACAAAGCATTTCAAACCCTCAAGTCACAGAATAACACTTTCCTTATATAATTTAGTGACGGAGGCAGCAGTGGATTAACAAACTCTTGTGTGCACTGCAGTGTTGTGAAATCACTGATTTCCTCTATGGACTTTGGTGCAGGGGTGTGAGAGAGGTTTGAATCAAATCATGTCCAGGGCAGATCTAATGATAGAGGCGACACTGTGTCATTTTATCCTGTGTTTTATTTGGTTTTGTCTTGATGAAGTGGTTTCAATGATGTTTAAAAGATAAGATAATGAAGTTTAAATATTAATCCATCTCTTCTACATAGAAGTTATCTTGAATATAATAAAAATGATCAGGGATGTCAATTGATGTAGATCTAATTTAGATAATTAGGGCTGAAACAGTTATTAAATTATTAATATTTTGATCATAAGGTTTGTGATTTTTCAGCTTTTTGACAAAGAAATTATTAAATCTGAATTTATTGGTTTGAGGACAAAAGACATGAGAGGACGAGAACATGATCATTTCCGTGTTTGATGAACATTTTTCATATTTTTTAATTGATTAATCGAGTAATAATGGACAGAGTAATCGTGAGTAGCAGCCATACAAATAATCTGAAATGGTTGTATTCAGAGGCTATTTAAGGGCTCCCAAAACACTGGTTCTAAACTGAACTTTTTCATTTCCCCTTAACTCGTTCTCGTGCTAGGCCAAAAACACAAATTACTTCTTCATCCCACAGTCTGTTTAACCGTTGAGGACAGGAAAGTGGTCAACTGGAGGCACCAAGGCCCTTGATTAAACAAGCCGCTCCTGCTCTTCTCGTGTGTGTGTGTGTGTGAGAGAGAAGACAAAGGAAGATGAATATTTTATAAGTCTTCCATCTGGAAAAGCAATAAAGCTGAGCTGCTGCTGCTGCTGTATCGATGGTCCATGTTTGTGCTCCGCATCTGTCCGTCCTCCTCCCTCGGTAATGACTTAGCTCTCGGTGACACTCGGGATGAAATTCCTGTGCCTCAAAAGTGCTGCATTATGAAGCACATTAATCCCCTAATTGAATTCCGTCTTGTTAGCGCAAACACACTGTGACACGTTTCATAAAAAGGGAACAAGAAGGCCGACCTCTTCAAACACTGATTTTCCCACCTATGTGTATGCCTGTATTTTTAATCTGTGCTTCTACGAAACCATGACTGCATCGTCTTTGATCACATTAAATGGACACGTAGGTGAATGTGAGAGAGGCAGAGGTGGATAAACAGATTAAAGACATAAATGAAGGTCTGACCAATGTGATGTGACTGCAGGCAGAAGAAGTATTGATGGACTTTGATGTCCACTGTCTTCTCAGAGCTGTGTGAACCGAAGCTGTCACAAAGAAGAACTATTCCGATAAAGTACTATTTTTCAGCTTCTAAAATGTGAATATTTTGCAGATTCATTGCTCCAGAATACAAAGAAACCATTCAAACTTCATTCGTTTTGGTGTGTGGCCAAAATAAGACATTTGAGAACATCATCGCTTAGAGGTTTATGGAAACACTGATCATGATTTTCTGACATTTTATGGACCAACTAACCAATTAATTCATTGATTAATTGCTCCATCTAGAAAAGAATAATTAGATGAAGCCCGAAGTCTGACTCTTTAGATTTTGATCTGCAACGGTTCTAAACATCCAGGTCAATATTGATGCCAAATGTTGGTGAAGCTTCTCAAAGATAATGTTCTCAAATGTCTCGTTTTTGTCCATAAACCAAAGTCAATCAGTTTTGATGATTTCTTTCTCACATGGAGCAAAGAAACCAGCAAAAAACAAACAAACACTCAAACCGAGTAATCGGTGATCAAAATAGTTGATGGTTAAAGGTGCCATGTGTAAGAATGTGGCCAAAAACGGTTACTACCTTCAAATTCAAAATACCGAGGTCTTTTAGGTTTCGTTTTCTAACGTTACTGGCAACCCGTGGTTGCTCGGCAGCTGAGACTCTTCTGACTGCAATGATTGGTAGACGGTGGTAGGTGGCACCACATGCCAAAACATGATTCCAAAACAAACATGATTTGCAGTCTGCAAAATTTATTTTTTAATGCAAATATTTTGGCTGTACTGTTGTTGTTGGTGAGTTCAGTTTGTTATATGAATATGTGACCCGCCACGGACCAAGCGGGAACAAGTCGGCAAAGCGCAAAACGAGAAAAAACAGGAAAAAGTAATTTTTTCCAAAATTAGGGATTTCCATTTTTTTCAAAATTACACAAGTTGAAGTTTTGAAGAAGTGAATCACTCCTAGTTTGGGTGTGGTGATCTCACATTCCAGAGCTTTTGTTGTTTTTTCAGCCAATCAGCTGACGATCACGGAGAATACACACGGCTCATTAATATGCACGTACAGAGGGAGCGAGAGAGGGGGAGAGAGAGTGTCTGGAACAGCAGTTATGTGTGAGTGTGAGTGTGTGTGTGCAGTGCGAAATTAAAGCGTGATTATCATCAAAGCAGTCATCATCAAAGCTTTGTTTGACAAAAGAAGGCAAAGAAAACCAGAGAATAAGTCAGCTGTGGCTGGACAGAGAAAGCACAGAGACTGCACAGAGACTGCTGGTGTGTGGACTGTTAGCATTTTAAGCTAGCTATCTTTATGCTAACGTGTTAGCAGACTTCATCGTCACAAAAACAACAAACAGATGATTATTCAGCGGCTGAAAGAAAGCAGGACAGACACAGTAGTTGTCTGAGCTGATGACATGACGCCAGCACCGCTCTATCTCCTACCTAATTGGACATTTGAAAGCGAACAGACGTAAAACTGCGACGAAAAGGAAGCACGCCCGGACCTCTTATCTGATCGGAGGCACTGAAGTCTGCCGGAATACCTTTCAGTTTCTTATGGGGTGAGTTTTCATTAACATTGTTAATCTATGTTATGTTGGTGTTCATTCAAAGTCACATACAGACGCACATAGGGACGCTGTCTTTTAATAATCCACTGTGCGTTACATAACGCCGTTTGGCTACATTGTTATTAGCTATGCTTGCTAGCTTGCTTAGCTCGCTAGCTCAGCACTGTATTATTACAATGAGAATGATGCGCACATCGAAACTTGTGTTCAGTCAGATGATCGTAATATAAGCTACGATCATCTGATCGATATGTACGGGAGCATATGACCTCTGCTGTGCAAGAATAACGTGTGGATAACACACTTCTGGTGCGTTTCAGAACGTTATGTTGCCATAACGGTTATTAGCTATACTAGCGATTGGCTAGCTCACTATTGGCGTGTTTTGAAGTGTTATTGACACACTTCGAAACTTGTGTTCGGTCAGATGAGCGTATTATAAGCCGTAAGGGGAGCATGTCACGGCCATCTTTGAGATTTTGTACACCCGCTGGTTCAGTTTGATAATTAATATGCTTTGAGACGAAACTCCCGTGTTCGAAACCTAACATTGCATTGAATGATGTGTGAATGCCACACCTTTGCATGCATGAATCACACATGTGATTAAAGAGGCCATATTATACCCTATTACCCCAAGTGAAACTAGTTCCTGATGCCCTAATGAACATGTCTGTCATGCTTTAGTCAAAATATCATAAGGATGAAGCACAATAGCAGTTCAATAACTCTGCCAAAACAGCCCTTTTCAGAATGCTCGGTTTTGTGCCTGGTCATTTACATGTGAATGAGACCCAGGTAAACACACACCCACTGCTTCCAGGGGAGTGTCGATCTAACTTACTATCCACAGCCATACTGTCACCACTTATCACCTATTGTCATGCATCGTCGTCACAACCCCCGCTCCATATACCCCATAGTAATGTCCGTTTACCCGTTGTTACTGCGTTTCACCGTAATGCATAGAGTGACCACGATTTTGCCTATTCGCAATCAGAAAAACATTAGAATCGAAGAAAAACGATTGATGCGCCGCGCGGCGTGCCGTGTATGTAAATTCCTATGCTAGAAAAACACCTTGAATGCACCAGCTGCAAGTGATGTGTGCGGATCAATAATGAGGAGAGAACGTGGAAACACGACAGAAAGACAGTCTTTGGTTGAGAAGAAATGTAGGACAACATCTACATCTTTCTGCAGTGCTTTCAAACGCGTGTTCTTCATATTATTGATCCACACATGTCACTCGCTAACTGCAGGCACGTAACTGGTGCGTTCAAGGTGTTTTTCTAGTATAGGAATTTACATACACAATCAACAACAAAGGGGTTGTGAAGCTTGTGAACATTTTTTTCATAAATAAAATATATCCACTGGACACACAAATCCTCTGAGGCTAGAAGTTTGTGTAAAACACTGTGCTCCACTGTGCAGCCACTCTTCCTCCCTCACCTGCACTCTAGTATTTCACAGGGACAAGGGGGAGCTACGGTGGAGCTGTGAAGTACTCTGCCTGGCGGGGTGCCAACATTCACGGTGAAATGCTTGCTATGTCGTCATTCCGAGGGAGGTTTAAACATCGCGTGTTTTATCGCCTATACTTAAGGCCACATTATACTTCTCAGACTGCGTAATGCGTTATCAGACTGCGTCACCACGGAGACGCCTCGAGCCTTTATACTTCTGCGTCGTGGTGACGGACACGCGATGCTATTTCACACCCGATCAGTAGGGGTCGCTGCGCAAGGTTGTGCTTCTGGCTACAGTGAGCAATGGTGTCTGAGAGAGAAAGACTGTTGTTGTTGAAACAGTGGCCGTTTCTCACTTTTCTGTGTGACGGAACGCAGTTTTAAGATAATTTGAGGCGAGAAATTGGGGACTGAGGACCAATCGCAGCTCTTGCCGTCTCCGTTGTCCCTTGACGGAGTGACGGACACTTAAAAAATATTTCGTGCAGTCGGAGACGACGCAGAGGCTCTCTGACAGGCTCTGCGTCGACGCAGAGGACTCTGCGTAACCTACGCAGAGCACTTTACGCAGAAGTATAAATTGGGCTTTACACTAAGTGGAACCACTAAAACATGACTGAGTCTTGTTTTTTCACATTTTGAGGACTGGTATGGCCCCCTGAGTCCCAAATATCAGTACTAAAATGATTAAAAAGTTGATTTTGCACAATATGGGCCCTTTAACACAATGTGTGATGAACGTGTTAATTACACGTGCGATTCATGCACATAAAGGTGTGGCATTCACACATAATTCAAGCAATACTACTGATCAATCTATACTGATTCAGTGATTAAGTGCATGTTAACATGAACCATGATCTGAAACAAGTATTTTTTTTTTTTTTTTTCTTCAGAATCCTGGGCATAAGGATTGGCATGTGAAGTTGCTGCCAACCCATGTGTCTAAGGCCTCAGTGTGGCGTCAATACATGAGGTCGGCTAAGGCTCTTGGTATGTGTAAAAATGTATTTCTATACAACAGCCAAATGCTTATATTGACCAGTAACACTATGAGCCATTAGAATGAACATAAACATAATATTTGTCTTTTCAGGTGAACGTGCAGTTTGTAAATCAAGCTTCAAAGCACTATCGTCAAGTAAAGGGAGCAATGAAGTCATTTGCCCCCGAGTGTGGCTTTGGACTAATCAAGCAAGCATTCATGAGGACCAGAGTCTATACTTTGGCAGACATCGCTCAGGTTAGTTCATTTTATTAGACTGCAATATGTAATGTGTAAAATGTGATTTTTTTGGAAAAGTTAAATAATTATTTTCATTGTGGTTCTTGCTGTCAACAGGTAGTGGAACACAGCTCTCCTGAAAGTCGCCTCAATATTCTGCAGCTTGTTGGAACGGCAGATGGCAGAGTGATAGTAAAGACCATCGACTGGCAGACACATCTGAGTCCCTACTTTCGAAAGCTCCCACAGATCAAGAGTTATCAGCACTTTAGGTATTTATATTCAAACTTCTGCATTTTAGAAATAAAAAAATCATGAATGGACATAATAGTGTTCCATGTGAACAGTGAGCCATGTTTTAAATATCCTGTTGTGTGCTGCTATTCTGTCACAGCTTTGATGCCAACAGACCAGGGGCCTCATGTATAAACTGTGTACGCACAAAAAGACGATGTACGCTTGCTTTCACGCACACGATGGCATTTATAAAAATGTACTTGGCGTGGAACCTAGCGGACCGCAGCGCAAACTCTCGAGCTGCCGTGAGAATTTGCAGAGCTCCGCGCAAACTCTTGTCAGATGGAGACGCTGCAATATTAAGCTCTGAAACTTATCACAGTGTTTCAAAATAATATTATTAATTTGTCTACAGTGACAAGCATGCATTATTCTGTGACAAACAACAATGATACACCATCGTACGTTTGAACATGTGTGGATAAGATCAGAGGACAGTGAAGACAAAACTGATCCCGCGCGCAAACACACACTTCAAACGTGCGCGCTCGTGTGTGTGTGAGTGAGTGAGTCACACTTTTCTTTAAGTCTTACTTTAAACAAATAACTGAAAGTGATTTAACACAAATTAATATTTTCTTTATGTAAATAGACACACAGCTGCTGACGTGAACGCATGAACACACGCCAGTGTAACCAGTCTAACATGTTTTAAACGCTCCAAAATAAAGTTACAAACTCATTTGTTGTAAGAAAATGGGACTTGACGTTGAGTAGAACATTTCCTTATCCCATTTTAATCCATACGATAACAAAATAACTGCAAAAAAGTTATTCCACCACCGCTGCGCCTTTCATCAGAAGAGACAGCTGATGCAGGTGCACGCTCGTCAGCCGCTGGAGACTCCGGCACACCTGAGACATCGACACACTAGCATCTTCTTCCCCCCTCTTCCTCCCTCCCCAGCGTCCACAACACAATCAGTGACAGTAATGAATCATTATATGCAGTAACTCAATGAGCTCTATCTGCTTATTCTGTGCGTAATGCGCGTGTGCGTAACTGGATGATGACGCGTGACATTGACACATTTATAGATTGTTGAAATATATAAATTCAGCTCACATGGATAAGTCATGTCTCAACTAACACGTTACATCAGAAAAACAACACACACAGGATCAACTATCAATGCACTGCCAGTTTTTTTAAACATTAATATGAGAGCAGCCGTGGTGACCCTCACATTTAGTCCCTTCGTGTTTATATCTAATTCCAAATAAACAAACATACAAAAAATATTAATATATCTTTTTTTTTTTAAATGTATACATCATAAATCGATGCGTCGATCGCACACTTTCCATCTTTGTATTTTATTTTCCTCCTTCGCTGCCTCATTTGTCATTGTTCTTCATGAAGGAGGCGTCAGAGAGTGCGTTTTAGAGTCATTTGTATATTAATGTGTGGGTGGAACGAGGGCGTGGTGTGTTACTCATTCACCTCCGCTCAGTTTCACGTTTGATGGGATGTATAAAGAGAAGGTGCGCAGGACTCGGCGTACGCATGGTTTTATAAATCTGAGAATTTCTTTGCGTAAGTACTTTTCAAATTTTGTGAGTACGCCCTCTTTCAGTGTGAAAGCTGCGCAATCTTTTATACATGAGGCCCCAGGTGTGGTGCTTGCTCAAACTCACAGTGATGCAGAGCCTATCGAGTTTCAGCTACTGCGCAACCCAGGAGTTCTGCCCCCTGTTGACAGTCTTCCTGTCCCGTACATTTAGCCCGCATATCAACTGTGATGGAGCCACATTGTGGGGGAGGAACTGGTATTGAAGATGATAATATAGTCCATGGTCTTGAAAATATTGAACTCTCCTTCACACACTTAGATATATTTTATTTGATATTTGAAGTATGTATCTATCTTTCACCTTTCTTGTTTCTCATTTTTATTCAAGTGCTTTTTGTAACAGAAGAATTTCCCTCTGGGGATCAATAAAGTAAATTCTGATTCTTATCAGTCCACTGAAGTACTTACAGCAAATAACACTACATTGACATGAACTACATTCATTCCTTTGTTTTCAAACTGCTACACTGTTACTGTCCTGTGGGCTAACAGACATCAGATGTCACTGACAGCTAGACTGGGTGGGGGGTTGTGACCTTGTTAATGTGATGCAATGAGCAGCTATAGGCCTGGCTCCTCAAGAGGGTCGAAATCTTTCAGGCTGAATTTCTCCCTAAAGCAGTTTGAGGAGTGCCTACATTCAAATGGCCACATCTTCTTCAAAAATGATCAGATTTACATGTGTTGACATTGTTGGAAAGCTTAGAAATCACACTTTCAGAATCTGTAAATAACTCCAAATGTCCCGAAGTAGACTTGTGAACGCTTTTGCCATGGCTGGACACATATTATTCCTGAGTCTCTGTGACATATTAGGAGGATTTTATGGCCAGTTGCTTTAGATTTATTACATAATGCACCTTTAATTTAGCAATAGATTAGTAATGGAGTCACTGTCAGCCATAATTATTCATCATTTAGCAGTTATAGCAGCAGTTTTATCAAAATTGATGTCAAAGTTTAAAAATAATGAATTAAAATAATAATAATAATAATTAAAAATAATTCAAAGTACTTCAAACTTCCTCAAATGTCTTTATACAAAACAAAGAAAGCTCAGTGAGACATCAGTGTCCTGGCTCCTCCAGGCCATTTTTGTTGGACATGAATTCTGTTTGGACTTTTCCTTTTTTGTTATCCTTAAGGTTTCCTTACTTTTTCTCTTTTGCCATGTCAGTTTCATGTTTTGTTTTGCCGTTCTTCCCGGTGTGTGTGTGTGTGTGTGTGTGTGCGTGCGTGCGCCTTGTTTAGTTTACATTTTCTGATCATCTGCCCATCGCTAATGTGATTCACCTGTGTTCAGTTTTCCCTCGTGGTCTCTTGTCCACATTATAGTTTTCTTGGCTTCTGCTATGTTCTGGTCCCTCATATTGTTATATTTTCCCATAAAGTTTGACCAAAACCTCATCTACTAAAGCTGCTTGCATCGTTTTAACCTCTTTTATTTAGATTTTACTAAAGTAAAAAGTAAAAACCAGGATATAAAGTCATTTAACGTCTGGATAACAACATCATTTACCTGCTTTTTGTGTCTGTAGTATCCTCTCGTAGATGCCCTCGTAGGTCTCCAGCAGAGTCTTGCTGGTCTGGATCACCTAAAAAACATGTCAGACAAACATGTTGTTCACATTTGCATCTCATTTCCACATCAGCACAACTGCTTTATCCACAATAAAGGCAGGCGGGCGGCAGAGTCCGCTGGTGTGGTGGCGTGTGGTGTTTTGAACCAGGCAGGGCTCTGAAAAAACACACTGTTATTACAGGCACGTTAGAGGGCGAGGTCACTTTAATTGCAAGGATGGAGACACGGGCAATTAGGGTGTTTATTAAAAGTTACTTCTCTTTTTTTTGTGTGTGAAAAATAAAGATCTGGATGCTTTTTAAACGTTCAGATGCGAGTCATTTTCAAACGCCACCACCACCACCTCCTCCTCTCCCCGTGTTATCTGTGAAACTGCAGCTGGAGATGCTAAGTTTGGCTCCTGTGATGTTACACTCGGCCCTTAATTGAGTGCACAGTCTCTCCTGACCTACAGACTGTTAAAACTCTCATGGTGGCCTTTAAAGGCAGACTCAAAGGGTTTTGTGGATCATTTATTAAATCCAGACACCGCATCCTCCTTCCCCACGCTGCTCCAAAATAAGCTTTGGATTTCAGCTTGGTGCTGTTGCAGGGAAGGTTAATGATGCATATGTAGGCCCCTGTCAGAGCGAGGTGAAGAAGTGCCCTCACGAACACAGTAACTCACAGACCCTGTGGATTCTGCGCCTGTGATTGTCTTAAGTCATCGCTTAATTGTTCTCATTTAAAGGACATGGTAATAAGTCAGCGTGTGCTCGGTGCTGCCTTGTTTAAAACTGACTCGTACATTCACTCCCCTTAAGTGCCTACAAGACGAAAGAAAAACAACATTTTTATTCGAGCTCGCAGTCACAGAGTCGTCGTGGCCCTCTCTGTGTCCAACTCTGTGGTCAGCCGCCAAAGAAACTGTGGAAATAGAACGGTCTTTTTAAGAAATGAAGTTAAGTTAAATACACATTTGACATATTTGATCCGACGTTTACTCCATCACTATATAACAATAACAGCCTTTGTGTTAATTACACGTTAATCGTCTTATTGCATCAACCAAATAAATGTGGATTAATCCCCCCGACACATGTACTTGAGCTAAAAGCTGCAGAGCACATGTTTTTTTTTTTTACCTCCGTGCTAAACCTTTTAGTAAGAGTGAAAACTAAATTTGAGTGACACGGGTTTATCTCATCAGTGGCTGACGCAGGTTCTGCTGCTGATTTTCCGCTTTCATTACGTTTGTTGACTATAAAGGAAAAAACGTAGGATAAGACGTAAAAAGCAGTGTCGACCGCCTCAAATCGTCACAATGTAGGGAAACAGCTATTGAATATTTTTTTAATTCAACCAATTCTTTTTTTAAATCGAGGACACAAAACACACAATTATTATTATACATTTCAAAAAAAAGTTTTTTGTTTTTTTTACTTTTTAAAAATTAAATAAGGAATAATTGGTAGAATACTCGATTACACAAATATTTGATAGCAACAGCTCGAGTAAGCTACATTAAATTAGCTAACGTCTATATTTACGTTAGCGTGTGCCGGAAGCGCTAGCAACTGGATGCTTTGGGCTCAGATGATGAATCATTGAGGATGTGCCATTGTGGTTACGCCTGTTGTCGTTACGCCTGTCGTCGTTTGCAGTGGTTACACTGCACCATGTTGGCTTCTTCTTTCGCCGTGAAATGGTCCCACATTTTGGACATTTTCTCTTAGAACTTTAACGGACTCTTTCACTCTCCGTCTCCGCCAGCTTAAATCCAAATGTGTTGTGTGCATCTGCTAAAACGGCCCGTGTGGAACAATAATCCCTGCAGAGTTCCCACACATTTTCCATTTTGAAATTCCATACTTTTCCAGACTTCTCAGAGGATTTTTCAGTCAATATTAAACATCTAAATACCAATTGTTAGATGCTTATTATGTAAATAAATGGTTTTAAAATCCTTCGCTCATTTTTCATGAAGCTAGCCCTCGGAAACTTGCATCAACCCATGACACTGTCGCGGTCGACGACAGTTATGGAAAGTAATAAATAAATTGGAATCGCAGTCAGTAACGGTAACCATGGTAACTCGACACCATTCTACAGCCAGCTTGATTAGTTTCATATCATCTACAGTTAGGCTATGTTGCGTTAGTAACTTGCTTTGATTTGTATATATTAATATATTTAATTTTAGAAAGTGAGATAATTCTGGAAACAACACATTTTTCCACACTTTTCCCTTTTTCCATACTTATCCAAATCTGGAAATTACTCAAATTAAATTTCATACTTTTCCATGCTGCGTAGAAACCCTGTCCCTGCACTGAACAGGCTGCCCGAGATAGGAATTAAACAAATAGTTACTCGAATCACTCGCGTAATGTTTGCAGCCCTAACACAATGATTATTCTTTTGAGGAAAATCCTTAAAGTTTGACGAGCTTTTCTAACGATTCTTGGAGGACGAGGACCGTTCCACCCACTGGTGACGTCCTCTTCACAGGGGACACATACAGCCTCACAGACTGTACTGTATGTGGTGTTGGTGAATACCAGTGTTATGCGACAGCCGCTCATGACTAAGTGATTGTGGCTGTTTGTGCGTGTCACTCTGCAGCTGCAGCGGCAGCAGCAGCAGCACTTAGAGCCGTCACACACTGTGAGTACTTCCCCCGACGGGTGAAGAAATTACAGTCTAGGTGGCAGACGTTGTGTCGTCCCATGTATTTAAAAAGGCACACACACTATAAGGTGTAACGGAAAGATCGTGCCATGATCGTACAATAACAATTATCTCCATCTACTATTATTACTAGGGATGCAACGGTACAGTTTCCCCACGGTTCGGTATGTATCGCGGTGTATAAGGGTTTGATATCTTAATATAAAACTACTCAGACTAGCAAAGGCAATATTACATTGTAAAAATAATTAAAAGCACAGATATAATCACACCACAAACTTTAATTAAACAATAGTACACTATCAGCACCCATCTTCGATGTCTTTGATACCATAACAGTATCAGGACTTTTATATAATCCATTGAAAATTGGCAGATGAATAACAGCACTGATAATAATTCATTAAAAAGCCAGATTGGTGTAATATTCAGTTACTGCCAAGCAAAGCAATGACAAAAACATGAGTAATAATGATGTTTTCTTTCCATTAATCTCCCATCCACTGAAAACAGAGCGAATGATCTTAAACCGTATACTATCATCCCTATGTAAGACTCGTCTCCACCAGGGATCAAGACCTAGATTCTATTTTTTTTGCCAATTAGGGAGTTGAAAGCCTGGTTACTCCCAGTTGTGGATTTTGACACTGCACCGAGATCTCTGATTGTATTGTTCCATACATTATTCACACCTCTCCTTATTTAATTTTAATGCCAGCCCCCCTTGCTCGTCGTCGTCTCCACGGGCACTCTGCAGATGATCAAGGCCCTGCAGCCTCATACCACTTAATCCCCCTGCGCTTAATTTATTCGACTTTGCTCCCCAAACACCAGTCATTTCTCCTTTCTACTCCTCCAAGCTCAATTTTCCCGGCACTCTTTCCATCAGGGCCAATTACCTGGCCCTCCAGTCTGTACAGAGCCAGAAGGGTCACCTTAATTTGTTCACATCTCAAAGCCTTTACAGCGTAGTTCCCCCCCGTTTCAAATGTTCGTCTTTGAGAGGGATGGGGAAGTGTTTTATAAAGCACAAACCCAGCTGGAGCCAGTTTTCTACATCTAGATCTAGAAATGATGAAATATACATTCAGTAGTTTTACTTTACCGCCAGATGTTTTGCAGTCATCGCTGCCTGCTGTTTGAAAAACAATGGGTGCAAAGCCGACTGTGCCAATGATGTGTTGTTAATCATGTGGATCCAGAGAAAGAGGATGTGTTGAGGATAATGGCGTTGTCTGGAAATAGCCTCAATGGAATGTTGCATAACTTGCAAACATTGATTTTACTGAACAAAGCCCTGGGCTCATTATCTAACAACCTCCCTGTGTCCTCATTACCTCCCTATTACACCCCTACATGTGATTTTTTAAAAGTCCCAGTTTAGTGAATACAGAGTTTCTCCTCTACACACATTATATACGTTAGAAAATAGTAGTGAAACAGTCTCTTCTGTTCACGATTTCTTTTGTGGCTCAATCACACACCAGAGCCATAATTAGAGAGATGTCTTGCTCGATGAGGAAATGTAGTAGTGAAGAAGAAGACTCCGAAAGAGAAAGATGGAGATAGAGAGCAGGACTGTAGCTACACCAGCTCTGTGTTAATATACATTATGTCGTTAAACTGTGATCAAAATGGTGAACAACGTCATTTCTGGTGTGCTTTAATACCAGAGCATTTTCACCATATCAAAGCTAGATAATTTTATATGATTTGAAACCTTATTTTGAAGCAATTGGCTTCAACTTTTTAAATCATTAAAATGTAGTACAGATGGTTAGTTTCTTTGCTCCATATGTCAAAGAAATCGTTAAAACTGATTCATTTTGATTCGAGAACATCATTATTACCAGGTTTGGTAACCAATGATCAATATTTTTCAACATTTTTACGAACCAAACAAGTAAATCACCAAACATGTAATCAACAGATTAAAAGATTATGAAAATAATCATTAGTTGCAGCTCTACTATCTTGATTATAAATTAAAGTGTTTCAATCATTTCTATAAATGTGATCAATTCTTGTTTCTTTGCTCAGATTTTTGCGTTAAGCAGTCTCACCACTAGATGTCACTAAACCTTACACCCTGGACCTTCTAAGTGTTGTTACTGTGTGTGTATTCACGTAGAACTCACCATGTCATAGGTGGTGACGACTTTCTTGAGGAACTCTGGCAGCAGACCCTGGGGCTCCAAGTTTGGGTACTGGTCTTTGAGGTTGAACACGAGGAGCGGGGGGTTAAGGTCAGGTCCAGTCAGTCGAGGGGAAAGGGCCAAGATGCACTGCTTCAGGTTGGCCACCGCTGAAAGCCCACACAGCTCTTTAAAGGACACTATGGCATTCTGCAGAGAGGGTAGAGCAATTAGAGCTGGGCTTTTCAAGCAGTGCTGCTGCTCTATGGTGACATGCCAAGAAAAACAAAATGTCTGATGGCATAAACATCAGTTAGCGTCTGAAAGAGAGGGTGACTTCATGTTCTTAACTTACTTTTAGTCTCTGGCATTGATCTAAATAAAACATATAATCACAAGCCCAGAAGAGTCAGGAGCCAGTCAGAGGAAGTGGCTGCAAGGTCACTAATTACCTGTGAGAATGTTCGCCATGGTATTTGTGAGCTACTCGTGATCACTCAATTCTTTTTGGACTGACACCAGTGTGACACACACGCAAATCCTAATCTTCCTGTGACAGGCCAAATTTAAACCTAACACAAACAACCCAGAGGGGCGAACTGCGACAAGACGGCCAAGATGTGTGTTATATTCTCAAGGCCATTGGCTTATCATCAAACAATGACTTCAATATAAACACAGCTACCAAAATAAATCCCCCAATACAATGCCTGGAGAGAGACCGCACAAGATTACAACATTAAATGAATCAGAAATACACTCTATACATTGTTAATGTGGTAAATGACTATTCTCGATGCAAATTTCTGGTTTTTAATGAAATATGTACATCGGTGTACAGAGGCCCTTTTCCAGTGTTCTAATGGTACATTGTGTTTGCTAATCGCGTTAGAAAGGCTATTAGATGATTACAAAACCCTTGAAAACCCTTGTGCAATGATGTTGGCACAGCTGAAAACTGTTAGTTTTGAAGGGCAAAATTATTATTTTGAATAAAAATCATTATTTCTAATCTTGTCAATGTCTTGACTATATTTTCTATTCATTTTGCAACTCTTTTGATGAATAAAAGTGTGACATTGAATGGAAAAATTGTATAGGTGACCCCAAACTTTTGAACGGTGGTGTATCTTAACCGAGACGGGGGATAGAAGTTAAGGTGCACACACACACACACACGCAAAAGTAACAGTACGCTGTTTTCATGAAAGTGAACAAACTTGACATGAGAAAAAGAGAAAAGAAGGTGACCGTGGATTTCTGTGGATTAGAATCGAAATGTATTGAGAGTCTGCTGAAGCCAATCTGTTGTAGCAAATTTATCCTTTCCAAATGTTTCCAGTTCATATGTAATGGCATGGAGCTTTCAACATAATGTAGATTTTGATGCATCCCATCACAGCTCGTCTCTGCATCTGTTTTGACCCCTTGTTATGCAACACATAACAGTTAAATCAAATCAGCTTCAGTGAAGCCTGGTGGTTTTCTCTGCCCAGAGACGGAGCCTTTAGGAGATACCGGAGATTCTTTGTAGTCGGTCTGGTTGTAATTATATGTTGTATAAAGCTCCACCTGAGGATATGCAGCATTTACTGCTCTTTTAGAGCACTCACTGAGAGCCCGAGCAAAGCAAATCCAATGTCTTCAGCAGAGTTGAAAATAAATGTCTTACCTGCATGTTTTCTCTGAGGTCTGTTGCCTCCCTGAGTGGCAGAATGGCTGTTTTGAAGACATCATCCACAGCCTTGATCAATAGCACTCTCATGCTGGCGTACTCTCGACTCCTCTTGCTCTTTCGTACAGACAGGCCCCTTTTGTGCGGTTTACCGCCTCCCCTTCGATTGGTTATGGCCACGTGAACAAACAACAAGGTGTGTGGCAGAACTTCCCCGGTCAATGACTGAAGCGGTACGTGGCGGAAGCCTGGTTGGAGACACTCAAAAGGGATCGTGTACTGGCCGATGAATTCATCTCCAATGTAGTCGTCGTCCAGCACTACAAAGCGCACCATTGCGAGCTCTGGGAGGTTTATCTGAAACTCAAAGCTCTCGTCAAAGAGAGGGTTGTCCCCATTCTGGTTGACTGTTTTAGTCCTTTGCTCAGCACAGTCGGCAGGAATGCCGTGGATTTCCACATACACGTAGGGGTCAACGACATCTCCTTTGGCACCTGAGCCTTTTGGTTTGGGGAAGTTCTGTCCACTGATGATCTTGATGTGCAGGAGCTGCGGAGAAACGCCAGGCACTGAATCTTTAGTGTTGGCGCTAAAATACGAAACTTGCTCCCTCATGATCGCCGGACGTAGCACAAAGCCGCAGTTCCCATTCTGACGGAACCAACCGATGTTTAAATCCATCATCAAGCCTGGAGTCTGATAGTTCATTGCCACTATCTGGCAGCCACACTTCCAGAAATCTTGGGGATTCATGTTGCTGGAGTCGATCCTCATGGGGCTGGGGTAAACCCGTGCCAGGTACTTCTTGTTATAGTTCACAAAGTCACCGGGGAAGTCAGTGGCACAGCGACTGGCAAAGACCTCGTTGAAAGAGCAGAGCTCCCAGTGTTTCTGATTCTGGAATGAAGTTGGGAAGTCTCTGAACTCCACCGACTTACACAAGGTCACCAGGTCAGAGAGGTCCTTTGACAGTTGGAACTTCTTGGACGCGATGGTCTGTTGTTCCGCAGACTCGATGCTCATCCTCTGAGACATTTCTGCGCCCTCGTCCTCATCGGTCACCTCGCCTTCTGAAGCAGTACAGTTTGTGCTCAGTTTCTTACCCTTCAGCAAGATCTTTCCCTTAAGTTCAAAAGGAGAGGGGAGATAGCAGTCCTCTGGTTTAGGAGAAACCATGTACATCTTGTCCCCAAGGATCTTCTTGAGGTGTTGAAACATGACCCTCTGCTGCTTGAGTGAACAATGGTTTTCTAAACACAGAATCAGTGGAAACTCGGATGCGACAAAGGAATATTTGTTGACGACGTCGATGACACTGCGAAAGGCTATCTGCGATGTCATTGTGTGGCCAGTGTAAATAACGGGTTCGTTATCGGGCCCGTCCCACACATCCAGCTCTACACAGCGGCAGCCCATCTTAAGGGCGCGGATGTACCCGGTCACATCTGAAGGACCTCTGAACTGATCTTCTATCAGATACGTGTTGTGGGATGCATTAATGTAATAGTGGGAGAGCGGCTGGTTCATGTCTTGACAAACAGTTTTTTGTTCAGGGTCAAATATATGGCACTCTGCTGACATGAGATAGTTGGTGAAACCATCGAGAGAGAGCCAGCCCTTCAGCTGGCCCTCCTTAGATGGCTCATGCTTCTGAATTACGTCTAAGCTGGTGTCTTCACTCACTTGTGCCATTCCCTGCTCTGCTTCCAGAAATATCATCAAGTCCTTAGTATTCAGAAACTCTTTGTTGCTGGAGAACTGCACAAAGAGGAAATAGATTTCTGGCCTGGTACAAAGATCGTGAAAGACCTCAATGAATTCCTCTTTTGTCACATCAGAACCTGCTTTGTCTTTAGATTTGTGAAGCTCCTTGAATTTAAGTTCTATTTTCACATTTTTAAGTCCTGGGTTCAGCTTTTTGACGAGCTGCACAGCGGCACATATCGTTATTTGTTTGCCTTTGTTGCCGTCTGCCTCATCAAAAAGCTCACCTAGCCACGACGACCGCATGTTGTTCTGACTGCTCTCGATCATATTTAACGTATGTTTCCCATAGGAGATCAGGTATCTCAGTCCTGTTACCCATATGTTTGCTACATCTGCAGTGTTTGCCACCAAGTCCAAGGACTCATAGTTCTCCCCGAAGATGACTGAGAAAGCACAGTCCTCTGATATCTGATCATAGGTTCCATTAGTTCTAAAAGTGTCCGTGTTTTTCCCTGTCCGTACCTCCTTGATGGATTTTACATCAATTTTGGCCTTTTCTGACTCCTTCTTTGATGGCTCCCATCTCAAAGACTGCATGTCGGCGTCCAGGAGGAAGTAGCGGTGGTAAATGCGCGAATTAGATCGCACTTTCTTAAGCTCGGAGCCGTCCACCATTGCATTGATGCAGTCACTGGCACTGCTGATTTTCTTCTCAGTGGGCATGCTACTGAACGAAACCGTCTTCTTTCTTTCTTTACGTTGTCTTGAACCATCCTGCAGAGAAACAGAAAAAAAAATGCACATGAATAAACAAACCTTCAAGCAAATGATTACTTACACAAGCCAAGTGGATCTTTACAGTTGTACAGATCATATTTAAAACCTGCCCAACCCGGGCCAACCAGGCTGTTGTTCATCATGGTACCATGGTACATCCTGGAACCATGAAATGAATGCATAGTTTTTTTTTTTATTCCACAGTATGTTGTTGCCAACTTAAGAATCCCTTGAGCTTCACTCCAGGAAAAAAAAAACAAAAGAAACAACAACCTTGACTTTCCTTTGGGATAAAATGAAATGCTTCAACCGTTTGCAACCGCTCATATAATCAAAATCAGATGTGCATATCTCACACACTGGATCACCGAGTGCAGGAAAGATGGGCAAAGACACAAAATGATTAGCTCCTTTAGCGCTGGTTAGCGTGCCGACAGTTGAACTGGAACTGTCTGTTTATTAAACGAAAAGAGCATCGCTACAAATAACCAGCGTACCTGTGTACTGCATATGTGTGACTCTGTTTTTAAACTTTAGCGTTACTTTAAAGACTCATTTTAACAATCGGGAGTCACGTGAACATGACGTCACGCACATATCTGTCACGGAAGCATTTAATGTGTTAACGTTGACGCCGTTAGCGTTGTTAACGTGCCGTTACTTATGCAATTAATAACTTAATAAATCTGAAAAAGACACTTTAATGTCTATATTTTGTCATTCCGTCTTGCAAAGCAGACTGGAGTAGATCATCCTTTGTACCCCTATAGATTGAAGCAAAAATCGTTATGAATCAAATCGAACTGTGAGATAGTAAAAGATTTCCACCCCTAATGTATCCACCTCCAAAATTCACAAACTTAAGTTTCCATAGCACGTTTTTTGGAAATTTAACAGAAATGTTCCATCCCTTTGCAATCCTAATTATCGGGTCTGGTATTAGACGCAACAAAAGAGGTGTCGGGCCATCCCTGCCTACTACAGCTTTGTAGCTTTGTGTCAGTTTCATAAAAGCCGTCCACACAAATTGATTTGTATACACAGTATTTTTCCTTGCAATTGAACGAGATGCGGCAGAATCGATAGCGACCGACCGCAGTGCAGAGCCTGCTGCTCACAGCGTAGTCCCACATAAATTCTGTCTGTCTATCTGCATAAGATGTCACACTCCCTCAAATGCAACAATAAAATGTGATATGTTTGGGGAGCCAACGAGACTCAAACGAGAGTCCTGACCCAACAGCACAGACGCCTCAAATACTATCAAGTACTTATCAAACAGAAGCCTTAAAGTGTGGCGTTGGGTCCAGCCAAAAATAATATCGTAAAACACATTAGTGTGATATATTTACTTTGACTGGAAGGAATTTCACACTTGTCTGGAAGTGGACGTTGTCAGGTACAAATGTAAACGCATGGAAAGGAGAGCTTAAACCCTAAATGCATGATTGCAGATAATCCTTATGATCGGGGCTGGAATGTGGTCTTTTTTTTTTCCATGTTGACCCGTCGTTACAGTCGCTGCTTACTGATGGTATGTGTCTGGTTCCTGTTGTATTTTTAGAGCTGTAATGGACATTTTTTTCACCTCATGATCTTCCTGTGCTTCCTCTCACAACGCTGGGATAGAACACTGCACACACACGCAACTCTGTATGTCATTGTTGTCCAGAGGACACGGAGTCCACATGCGGGGTGGGGGGGGGAGAGTCCATATAGCCTCCGACTACAGTCGACTGACTGTTTAAAGTTGCATCTTAATCTCTCTTTGATTAATCTTTGTTTCTCGAGGTTCCGTTATAAATAGGACACAATGCGTGACTCGAGTCAATGTATGAAATAGAAACAAGGGGGAATTCAATGTTAAGTCAGCACACGCCGTCCTGATTCTGCCCAACAATCATCAAGGTCTCCTGTACTTCACCAAAAATAGGACGGATTAAAGGATTTCATTGATTTCACTAGTAATCCTGGGTGAAGTGCTCAAAGACGCACAGGTAGCATAATTTGACGGGGGAGGGTGTTTAAGTCCACAGTGGGTGCAGTGTTTGGTAAAACTGTACGAACTGGAAAGATCACTTCAGGTGTGTTTTCAGGAAGTGAAGACGGAAAACATTCCACTTATTTGACATTTAGATCTTTAATAATTTAATATACTTAACAACTGAGTGTTGCTTATTAATAACTGATTTTCTTTTTCCTCATCAAAGATACCTGATCATGTCCAAATTCTCAGTCTCATGTGGTGATATACATGTGGTGACAAATATAATATCGGCATATTGCCCAGCCCCATTTAGATATTAATGTTCTCCATTGTGCAAAATAACTTAAGCAAGCATAGGAGTCGAGAAGGTAGTTGCGGGTTTCCCAATAAAAGCAAATATCTGCGATATCAATGCCATGTCGATAATATCATGCATTCCCAAAAAGAAGACATGACTGTCCGATAGTATAGACACCATATAAAAAAAGGTTTACTGGATGTCTCCATGGTGCTTCTTAATAAGGAGACAATAACAAGGATAGATAAGGCGAGATAATGACTTTTTGCTTTTACATATGGCTTCAATAATGTTAGGAGTGTTTTAGAGTGTGTGTGTGTGTGTGTGTGCTGAGTGAAGAAGATGGAGTCAGAGAGGCAAACACTTAAAGAGGCGATGAGAAAGCAAGATGGAGAGAGAGAGGACTAAGAGAAGCGTAGATCCCAGAGGAGTCCGAATCCCCTAATGGTCGGCGTCCCACATTTTCATCTGCCTCAGTGAATGGTTATGAACCATCGACATGACTGAGGGGAAATCACAGGGGAGCCATTACTCTCTGCTCCAGTGTTCTACCTACATCCCAACAACAAGTCCATCACATTACTCCAGAGGAAGGGTTTTCAGTTATCAGTCAAATTAATCAATTCAACGAGGATTTCATGTGACAACAGATGACGCAACGGACTGGTACAAACTGGTTCACCTGGTTATTTCCATTGAATGGTCATGGTCATGCAATACAGCGTCACCATTATATGTGACATGATTGATTTGGTAGGTGGAAACAGTATCTGAAGCACTTTCATGTTAGGGATGCAACAATTTAACCCTTTATGGATCGATTACTAAATGAATATTATTTAACTATTTTGGTAAATGATTAATCGGTTTGTGTTATTTTTTATTAATTATTAATTAAACAAGGTCACTGATTTTCTTCTTTCTTATAAAAATGTGAATGTGTGTGAATATATTGCTTTACTCCACATAACAAAGAAATCATTAAAACTGCATATTTTTGATGCTGTAAACAAAACAAGACATTTGAGATCATTTCAAGGTTCAGTCAACATTTTATGAACCCAACTGCTTTGATTAAACATAAAGTAATCGACTATTGAATTGATTACGAATAAAATGCTGAATTTTGGATTCAAACCATAGAATGACAAGAACTATTTAATTGTCACTATACAATATGCAACGGGACTACAAACATCACAAACATCTTTAAAACAAAGTTTTAAGACGGTGTTGATCAGTATTGAAGCTGAAAAGGTGCATCCTCAAGATGGTATGTATAAGAACATACAAACATGAATAATTGTATTAAAACTCAGCTATTAAAACTTTTGGAACACATTTTGGAAAGTCCCAGACTTCTGGACCCCAATTCGCAAACCAATGTGTAATCCCACAAAATTCATTCCGACAAAAAGTTCTATCAATTAGCAGGAATATCTTGCACATTAACACCGACCACTGCAAGTTCCTTTCCAAGCTGCATCATTAAATGACGCTACAGTGGTAACACCAACAGATGAGTTCAACGAGCGGAGGCGGCCGAGATGAAAACAAATCTGAGGTGTGAAAGAGATGGCAGAGCAGCGGCGGTAACTCGGCACTGGAGTGGCAACAGAAACTAAAACAAAATGACTTGCAAGGAAAAACTAACTGCTAGCGATATAATAGAGGAAGTACGTGTATTAATAGTTGTGACAGGCATTCTGCACTGACTATAACAAAGTATAAATACAAGCCATCAGGCCTCAGTTGTAGTTGGAAGTTGGAATTTCCAGAATGAGGGTATGTTCCTTCAAGTTGAACAACCCTTCACTCAGATTTCCAACTCAAAACACTGCTACTTTCCCTGATATTGTATTTATTCACAGTAAATCAGTTGTACACATTGTATCGTTCAATTTATATCCATGGAGAGTTGTTTATAATCGACTGGTATTGCCAACAATGGCTGCATGAGATAAGTTTGTCTTTTCAAACTTGAACTCCTCGGAGGTCACGACAACGTGAATGGAACGAAAACAACTTTCTTATCTAACCGTTTTCTTTTACCTTTTTGGTAAACGGGGCGTATTTTCAAGAAATGTCTTCATACATGCATGCGTAATACCTCAAAACGACTCTAAACTCAACTCTTTTTGAGATTATCATCACCCGGTATCCAAAAATAGCTTTTTCTGGCTCCCAAAACGCTAGTTTGTGGATATTTGATAGGGATGCACTGATCCACTTTTTTTCACCTCCGATCCGATCTGATATTCTGAATTTGGATATCTGCCGATACCGATACTTTTCCGATACGGATGCTCCGTTTGCTTTAATATTATTATCATCATTTCGATGAGGCTTTAATAAACTCCTTTATACAGGCAAGTATGATATGTACGACTTTTACAATGTTTACAGCGACTTTACAGACACCTGGCAATTTTTTTTTTTACAATTCTGTTGCACAGAGAGATCCAGCTAACTTTATTTACTGTGGGCAGAGAGTCTCTCACACACACACACACGCACGCACGCATTAAATGCACTATTAGTTACACTAGAGCAGGGGTCTGCAACCTTTAGAATGAAAAGAGCCATTTTTGTCCCCTCTTCACCCAAATAAATATATACTCTATTTCAAGAACAACAGTTTGTCACAAGTTGATACCCAACCTTTAAAGTGTAGAAAAACGACAAATAAAACTATTTTTTATAGTATTTTATTAGCTTTTGGAGGAGGTTTTTCAACCGGATGTGACGGATAAAACATCAAAACATTTTTATTTACGCCTTCATCTTGACAAAAAAATGTGAAAAACATGAATCGTTTTTTCTTCAACGCTAGAAGGAGCCGCTACAGAGAGGCTGAAGAGCCACATGAGGCTCTAGAGCCGCAGGTTGCAGACCCCTGCACTAGAGTCTTCTAGTTTTGGCTAAATTAGCATAAAAAGAGAGATGTTCTCCAGCTGCACCGTGGTCAAACCCCTCAGGAGTTGTAGTGTACGTGCGATGAAGGCCCAGATGCTGCCGTTCTCTCTCTCATACATATGACATCAGTTGTTGGTCGTATGAAGTGTAAAAAAGGTGATTACCCAGAGAGTCCACTTTTAAAGCGTCACCATTTCCTTATCAAGCAAATGAGAGTATTTCTGGAACATTGTGGTTGTGAGTCAAGCCTTACAAACACCAAAAAAAAGGAACAATCACTTAAGACGCATTCCCCACCCTTCATGACTTTGTTATTTCAGGTTTGTTCACTGTGTTTCTGTCATTTTAGTTTGACCTTCCACCATTTGCATCACGTATATTTGCCAAAACGCCTCAGTGTGATAACAGACTTCATTTCAAATGAGACGAAAAAGGAGTTACCGAGACAGTTTCAGGACACGGTCCTCACAGAGATGAGCAAATCTTAGCTCAAGTCCTTTGAAACCTGGGCCAAAGAAGTAGATCAAAGTGGTCTCTGAGGAGCTTTGTCTGGATCATGACAAGATTCAAAGCTGCTTTTAAATCAGTTCATGAAATTCTCTGCGTTTTCTTCTGGTTTTTGGGTCGGAACGCATCTATAAATAATGACTTGTTTTCCTCTATGTCCACTAGGGATGGGAATTTCACAAATTTTTAGAGTCAATTGTCGAGGTCCACTTGTCAAATTTTTTGTCTACTTTTTTTTCTTTTTTTTTACAGCAGCAGCAGTAATGGGGGGGGGGGATTATTCTACAGTGTACTACTTCATTTTAGGCTCAAAAACATGGCTGTAATGTCCATTATTGACCATCAGAACAGCGATAATAAAAATGTGGGGCAAAAAAAAGAAGGAAAAGCGGACTCTCCCCTGGAACGCGCGTCGCCACTCGCCAGATGACGTCTTCATTTGTGTAGCGCTTGTGTTATGTCCCCCACCCCCGTCCTAAACTTAAGCGCAACCTCGTTCGCACTGCAAATCAGAAGGCACCCACGATTGTCGGAAGGGCCAGATAGGGACAGACAAATTGCAACCTCCAGACACCTCAGTAAAAAACACATATGGCTCCTTCCATGCCATTTTTTTCAAACATTTTTAGTTGCTGCTTGGACATACAATGATGTCAGGATATTAGGGGCTGTCGCTTTTAATCCGAAATTCAACTTGAGGGGAAAAGTTCAAACTTGAACCTTAAAAACCCATTTGCCTTTGTCCAGCAGAGGGCACACACTTTGAATCCATCAACGACAAAGCACACGAAAAGCTGCATGTGCTAGAATTGAAAGTGCTACGCCATAGACAAGCAAGTAAGAAACAAATCTGGGAACTAACCTTGTGTGCTCAACCTTGCATGACTTATTGCAAGTGTCGTAATAAATGACATCGTCACGGCAGATAGTATCCAAACATGAGTTGAAGGAATATCATGTCATGTTTCTGTTCCCAGCCGGACATTTTCTGCTGAAATGTCTGTAAACAGTAAAGTGTGAATGGCTTCACGTGAAAACACGGTGAAATACCTATCAGCGAGCGAGTGTTCTGTCTCTTGCATCCTTGACACAGGCTCCGCCCATCACCTCAGTCTCACCCTAACCATCTTCCGCTGGCATTCTTCATACGTAGAAGTCAGGACAACGTCCAGACGCAAGTCTTTTGACATTTTCTGGAGTTCACGGTGTTAAAAAAACAAAGCTCACGTCCTGCCACCAATCAAACCATGGGTGTCTAAATCCGACTACTTTTGCATATTACTGATGGCTGAAGATGCACATAATGCTTCACTAAAGCTGGAAACCAAAGGCTTATTGTCTGACACCAGGAAATGCTTATTCAAATGTTTACCGAAATGTGCTTTCTATGGCAAAATTATAATAGAACAGAATTTTTTGTTTTTGTTTTTAAATAAGCTGATACAGACACTTACAATAATTTGTTAATACAGAAAAACCTCCGACACCAAACCCTTCTTTTTCTGTATATCATTATTTTCATGTTGTTTTTCGAAAAAGAAAATGTATTTTTTTAATTGATTGATGATTAAACATAACCCTATCAAGGTCATCACCCGTCTCTCACCTGCTGCACATATAGGCGATATCACAGAAATTATTGGATTTCCTTCCTTTGTACTGCACACACCACCTTTAACTGTGACCATCTCAATTTGTATGGCTGCAGCACGACAAGAAGACATTTAAAATCATTCTCTGTGGCATTTCTCACTTCACAGGAAGCATATCAATTCACCCCATCAAAATAAAATGTGAAATCATAATCTTACCCTGAACCAATCTGGGGTTATGAAGCCACTGGAGATTGTGTTTTTAAATTAAATGATGGGTTTTTTGGGCCACATAAAGAAAGCTAAAGTGTCAGGCCATCGTTTAAAATGACTGTAATAGAAGTAGAAAGTGATTCAAGAGTTTTTTTTTTATTTTCTTTTACTCACAATTAATTTCTGAGGTATAACTCATTCATCTGCCGTCATATTAAATGCACTGTAAATGTGAGACAAAGGCTGCTTTTTTACTATTAATCTATTATTAATCGATAATTAACATAGCTTACAAAGTCCGCTTATCCATTTATGGACGAGTCGTGTCACGAAGCGTGCACGTCACTTAATCTTTCAGGTCAACACCCGCAGTTGGGTCAATGCTAAAAAATGATCTCATTCAAATTCTGATCAGCCTTTAGCTGGAAAAACCATCAACCAAAATAAGAACTGTCGTGTGTCACAGTTCAGACTAACAAAGGAGACAATGAACGTGCACGTTTGTTTAAGCCTCTATCATTTATTTATCCTGCGGCTTGTTCTTTAGCAGAATAGCACTACCATCTATTGTGCCCTGCTGATCCTCAGGACATATTCCATTTCATGTGCAAACATTTAAATGACAATAAAAGGAGCCGAAACTCGGCGTCTGACAAAGCGTACGTGCCGAGAAAATGAACAATATTTGCTGTTAGTGTATTTTCAAGGAAAGCCTTTGCTCAATTTTGTTCTCAGACGCTCGGTAAATGTCAATAAAACTTTGTTTTTTCCATCCAAAAGTGTTTTATTGAAAATGCAGACCATTAGTGTTGTTCAATAGCTGGTTACTGGAGATATGGGATTTTATTGTGTTTGTTGTCATTAAACTGGGAAAAAAAAAAGAATTGAGGCCAAAAAATCTGCATAAGTTATCGGCCATTGGCTGCTCCATTTCTCAAAATTGGCATTGAGCATAGAAAAACCCATTTTGGTCAACCTCTAGTAATACTATTATCAATATGGAAGGAAATGCAAGGCTGTGTCAAGGGGAATAATGGACATTTGAAAGGAAGAAGTACCTATGGAACGGCTGCTGGACGTTTTACGTTTCTTGAATATAGAAGTAGACTGGCAGGACGTCAGTTTGACATTTCCTCTTTAGAGAATTTCCCATTTCCAACGGCGAACAAGAACAAGTTTGTCAGTCTGATCGAATTACAGTGAGGGAGAACTCTCCCATCAACTGTCTTAAAATAAATATTAACATATCATATTTTCTCATGGATAGTCGTTAAACAGTCCGTGGGCCACAGAGTGAAGAGCATTTACAGTCCCAATCCAATCATCCCACAGTTCTTATTTCTACTATTTCATTCGTGACAAACACATGAAAAACACCCATCACTGTCCTGTGACAACACGCAAACACCAGCAGACTAAAAATGACAGAAGGAAATACAGTTTATTATCACATTAAGACGTAGAAACGCAGGATTTTCATCACATCTGAGAAGCTGCTGCCATTCGTTTATTTAATTCCCCGTCGCAGCAGCAGTCTCCAGCAATTACCAGTGAAGGAGACCGTGTCAACATACTTGATAATTTTAATAATGCATGAGCACATTAGAACAGCTAAACCCTGTTAAAACCCTAAACATGCATTACATTACAGGAGTGATGGCCACACGGGTGTTTACTCACAGCAGAGACACGTATTCAATATAAAAATCTGACTCTAAACTCTGAGAATTTATGATAACAGCATTGAAACGGTTATTTATAATTGAGCCTCGTGTTAAACACTTAAATGTGTCTCCTCTTTTCTGTCTGCTTCAGTGGCTGTTACAGAGAAATATTAAGTCAAGCCATCACAGAGGCGTAGAAATACTTCCAGCACTAATGTGGCAGGACTGTAATCACTGCCAAGTCCATTTGAGCCACCCTTGGAATAAACGGTTTGCGGCGAAATGGCACTCGTTTGAATCGGTGACACCTGAGCTGATGAATGAATAAGCAATGATTCAAGGATGTTACAAGGATGCTGCGGCAACACACGCCACCCTGAAGACAGCCAGGAGATCCTTGTGTCAAGGATGGATGTCAAAAGGATCATTATTTAATGAGCGCCATCGACTGCTAGCGAGAATTCAATTGCAAAATATCATTTGTTAAATGGAAATGGAGTTTCTCCTCTTTACACAATGTATTTATTATAGTTAGAAAATACAGGCTGAGAAGATGTGGACATTTTAACTAGTAAAAAAAAAAGCTTCCTAGTAAAGAAACTCTTCCTCAAACACTATTCAAGATTTATCTATACAAGAACCCTCACTTGACTTTTGGTTTGCTAACTAGCTGAGATGTCTCCATCCTGAAAAGGTGTCTTACACAGGGTTTCCCCACACCTTGGTTGACATCAAATTCAGGGACTTTCCAGGACCGATTCCCTCAAATTCAAATCTGCTGACAACAGGAAAGGAGGGCAACTTGTAAGAGCCGCCTCGCCAATGATGGCGTCCACTTTTATTGATTTGTTGCAAGCTCTGCATCGGCTCAAGTGATGATCCTTGAATGGGCCAGAGATCTTGGAATTGTCATTTCCCAGGCATCACGTCATCATTTGCTGTCTTCATGGGTAACTTTACTCGCTCATTGTTCTGTATGGAATCTCACTATATCTACAGCAGAGAGAGAGAGAGAAAGTGGACAGTGTCCACAACACTGCTAGAAATTGACGTTAGCTTAGTCTACATACATCGAGCAATGCATTTTTTAGGGCACTTCCATTTATCAATATGTGACGGTGCCTCCTGAGGTCTGTTTAGGTCGTGCGTTTGGCCCAAAACACCACCTTTGTCATGTGGTACAAGAGTCTGAACATGCAGATTATGAGATGATGTCATGTATTGTGATACAATGTGATGATGACCATGTTTGGACTAACAAGCACTGCTGGTCCACCATAATTAAAGCCATACTGTTTTCCCACTTGAACAGGGTCATAGCAGCAAAAGCTACGGCTGTTTTCTTTACACCTACCAGAGCTGTGAATTACATGTTACTTACAAATCAGTAGGTGAGAACTGAGGTGCGAAGAAGAAAATGTTTCAGCAGGTTAAATATACCTCCTGCCATTAGAGCACCACGTACAACAATTAAATATTTAAGTGTGAAGACCTGGTTTGAAATGGACAAATTAGCGAACACTGAAGTCTATATTTGCATCCGTTTTATTTTGGAATAACAATTCTTAGCATGAGGGGGGAAAACAATATCTATATTTGACATATTGAAGCTTTTATAGGCCTTGTTCTTGGCAGCCATTTTGACAGTTCACTCGGAAATTCGTACAGTATGTGCAAATAATCAAGTTAGCGATGGCCGAGCTCCATTTTGCTTCCTCAGTTTCAGACGAGTGCATGTTGACTCACTGTCGCTGTCCACCGTTCATTTTTATCAGTATCAGCAACACCAACGGGTCTATTCTACGTCATTATCTCAGATAATGCAGTTTATTTCATGTTTCTGACGCTGTTTCAGAAGCTGAGACGAAAAAGGTTTCTGTGACTCAGAAAGCAGCCTCGTATCAGGTAAACATCTAAATGACTGTGAAAACACAGTAAATGTGTCTCACGGGCCTTTCCCTCTACAATCTTTTTCATTTTTTGTTCTTAAAAGGTTTTCCATTAACACAATATCATTACGAGAAATGTCTTCACACACACACAAAACCCAAAATTTCACAAAAGTTGCATACATTGAATTTTTTTTCACTCTGGGACATGTTAACAAAGATAGTGTGTTAGGGTTCCCAAAACACTATGGGACTTGTATTTGCATACAATTCTTGAACTTCACTTCAGTCCACTAGATGGTGCCGAGTGCTCACTCTCAGTAGAGCTGTTGCGTGAGTAAAATCGCAATATATCATTTAGCACATTCTCAGTATTGTGATATTAAATATTGTGATAATGTCAAATTGTGGTGTCTCTGGAGATTACCAACCCTGACAAAACACTGGTTCCACGTAGGCAGAGGCTGATACGATACAAAAGTTTGCGGTTTCTTGTTTGTCCAGGCCCTCAACACAAGCTTTAGCGAGCAGGTACCAAGCCAAAACACGAGACAGTAGGGCTGGAACAATTACTCGATTTATCAATTACGAAATTAATCAACTATTTTAAGTGTTTTCTTAAAGAACTAAAACAGGCTTTCTTATTTTCCAGCTTCTTAAATGTGAACATTTTCTTGTTTCTTGGCTCTATATAACATAGAAATCATTGTAACTCAATAATTTTGGTGATCCATATTTTATGGACCAACCGATTACTCAATAAATCAAATAAAATAAAATTGACAGATTATAAAAATAACCCTGAGTTGCAGCCCCAATAGAAAGTATATACAGCCTACATGTGATCTCAATTTGAAGTGGAGATACTGTACTAAGACGTTATAGTTATAACTCACACAAACTGGGCTGTCAGTGTGTGCATGCCTTGCTGCACTCACTTCTTTATTTGGTGCGGTGATTAAAAAAAAAAAGAGAGGAAAGGCGTTGCACACTTGTGAAGTATGTCACTTTTTTCTTTTCATACAGGTGCAACAGCAGCACTAAAAAACAAACAAACACAATATGGTATGATAGAAATGCTGGCACTGATCCTTTCCTTTTGAATGGGTTTTTAAAAAATAAATAAATAAGAAAATGACAACCAACAAACAACAAACAATCCTCGCCAGTGAGTCATTTAAATTTCTGGTTTTCGTGCGACTCCACCCCACAGACTGACAAACGCTGTGTAGGTGGCTGTCAACACTGGCTGTTTCATTTATTATTTATTTTTTTCTTTCTTTCTGGAGAGGATGTGGTCATACAGTATGTTGTGGTGAGCTTGAAATAACGTAAGCTAAAATGGTTTCCAAAGAATCACAACGTCCATAAATAAGACTGCAGCAGCAGCATCATGATGCATGCACATTTCTCAATCGTGCCGCCGCCGCTCACCGATTCCTCAGGAGGGCGTGACCACTTGGCGTCATCTCCACATAAACCGTTTACATTGCACCGAGTGGTTGAATTGACATTTTCATATTCTGTGCTTTTATTGGTGCTTTGCCATTATTTGAATGAGAGCGTAAGAATAGATCCTGGGTGGAGCACCAGCACCAGTTGGAGTTCCGCATTAAAAACTAAAACCAGGTTGTTATTTTTGTTTTGACAGAGCAAGTAGAATTTTTCCAGACACTAGAATCACTTCATCTGTGCTCTCATATGAGCTTATTAAAGGTGTTCAACAGAAACCTGTTGTTTTAGGGGTTGTTACTATGAGAATGTGGTTGGTGTTGTTCCCAACCACATCCTTCTAACAAATGAGAGGCTGTTAACGAGAAACAAACAGTGTGAAACGGGCAAAAAATATGAGAGTGAAGTCAAGGACGCCGTGTTCTGGTTATTTGATTTAACTCAAGAGGTTTCAAAGAGGAATTCCCAAGGTTTTGTCTTTTATGAAAACAGAAAAGGAAAAAAAAAACAAAAAAAACACTGCTAACCACATAAGACTTTCACATTGAGTAGTAGTAGTAGTCGTAGTCATACTAGCAGTTACAGGTAGCATCAGCTAATTCTAAATTTTTGGTCAAAGATACTTTAAGTTTATCTACGATTACTAGAGCTGCAACTAACAATTATTTTAGCAATCAATTAATCTGTAGGGCTGTAACGATACACAAACTCACCATTCTATTTGTATCACGATTTTTGACCCACGGTTCGATACATTCCACAATTTTTTTAAATTGAAAAAACATTTTATTTAAACATTTACTTATATAACAACTTTGTGTAACATTTATTAACAAATATTTTGGAACACTGTGAACAGATTTGAACATATATAAATAAATAACCAAAGATTTCTCTCTTTTCTGTAACAAAATAATACTGTTGAAAAATACAAAGTAAATGATCAAGCAGACTGGGAAGTGTAGTTCTTCATGAGAAGCAGTTTTGTTCCAGTGGAAATAACCTGTTTTGATAAACAGCAAAGGTAAGACAACATTTCCGCTTGTATTTCTTTAAAGTCAGTTGTTGTTTTGCTCTTATTTTGGGGCTGGATCCGTGAATCTTGGTCGTAGAGTGATGAAAACGGTACCGTTAGAATCTTTGGATTCTCCGCTGTTTACATAATCATGCCGTTTTTAAACATGTGCGCTGTAGCGGTTTTCTTCCGCTCCTGCTGGTTTGATCCATCGGTGTTTTAACTGTGTTTCGTGACCATAAGAATGGTTTATATGAGCTTTTAGCTGAGTTTCTGACCTTTTTGTGGGTATGCAGCATGTCTGTGTTTATTAAAGTTAGACATGGTTATATGATCTTGTTGTCGCTGCGTCCGATGCTGCACCCGGTACTGGGGACATCAGCCGCCCGCTCCCTGCTGCCATACCAGCTTCAGTTCGTCAGTACAAAGCCACCATGCGAACCCCTTAGCCCCAACCCCCGCCGCACCGACCACCGGCAGTTCTGTTCTGTCAGCGGCTGCGGCTGGTTCTGCTCGGTGCGGGCTGCAGTGGCAGTTCAGATGACACAGAGAAGCGTCTTTTAGTCACTTTCTAATCTGACCTAATGGTCTTTTTCTGACATGCACAGAGAGAATAATAGCGGTAGCCGAGTGGTTAAATAAGTGGACTTGTGTCGGGAAGGTTGTAGGATTGATTACAGACAGTGTCAACATCATTTACCTTATTATTGTATAAAGCATTAATAAGCTTGCGATGCATTTAATATTACCTTAATTTAATATATTGGGTGTAATTTGCCCTGCATGCCACGATGTCTCACTCTAAGGTTTTGTCAGAAGTTGGCAGCCCTGCTATACAATATTGTAAAAGGGGAGGCAAAAATGAAGGACAGTTCTGTCAAATATCATGCATGAAGTTATTCCATCTGATATATCCATCCCTAGTCAACAGCAGAGAAGAACAGAGAGAACAGAATTGTGTGTCTTAGAGCCACTCATTTATGATAAAACGCTCGCTCCTCGCTCGTTGCTGACGGAGTTACATGTCAACCGCTCTGGCAACCTTGACTCTGGAAGGGAGGGGTGGAGTAGGAGACGGATATGACTCGCCGCAGTGTTTTGATTTTGAGTGTAGTGACCGCTTTGGCCGCATTGTTACAGATGGCGCCTTTAAATGGGTTTTTAATAATTTGGTACCTAAGAAATCTCAAATGGCACAGATGGGGCCAAACGCCTAGAGAACGCCTAGACATCTCTTTACTAAAACCTCTGTAATTTCACTCTGCTTCATTTCAACAGCATTAGACTTTGCACAGCTCATGTCCACATGTTGCTCCTACTGCATATTTTAAAGGTGATATTTGCTTTAAAATGCAATATTTTTTTAGGCGAGAGAAAGAAATCCTTAAGTTATGCTGTGTTCCAAGTGCATTTCATCTAACACAGTGGCATCTACAGTGAAACTTATCAAGAATCTCACAAGTGTTATCTTCATTTTCTTTCCCATGTGCTGTGTGCCGCTCCGGGGTTGGAGTTAATTCCATCCAGTGCACTGAATGTGACTTCTGGGTGCATAAGAAATGCTGCGGCATCAGAGGTAGCCTGCAAGCTGTGCAGAACTACATCTGCCCGAGGTGCCGAGGTGAAGCAAGGCCACTGGATGGTCGCCCAACATCACAAGTCACAGTGGGCGAGGTGGTGCTGGATGTGGAAGCCAGCTTCTGTTACCTTGGGGACATGCTCTGTGCGGGTGGTGGATGTGATCTTGCTATCACTACCAGATGCAGCGTTGGCTGGGGAAGATTTAAGAAGCTCCTGCCCATCCTTACTTCCAGGCACCTACCCTTCAAAAGCCGTGGCAAGGTGTTTGACTCCTGCGTACGAGCAGCCATGCTCCATGGGAGTGAATCTTGGGCCCCTACTGCCGCGGATCTGCAGCGCTTGCGTCGCAACGACCGAGCTATGATAAGTTGGATCTGCGGTGCCAAACCTCAGGATGAAACACCGTCAGAAACTCTACACGCTAAACTTGGTCTTGGGGACATTGCCTCTGTGCTGCGGTCTCGCCGACTCCGGTGGTATGGACATGTTGAACGTGCCAGTGGCTGCATCAACACCATCACCAAAATGCAGTTGCCAGGCAGCAGAGGTCGTGGTAGACCTAGGAAATCGTGGATGGAGTGTGTCAGGAAGGACATGAAGGTGTGCGGCCTGACCAGCGTGAACCCCCTGGACAGAGCTGCATGGAAGTGGGGTGTGACGACTAGCCGGCTGCTGCCCACCCCTGTGTCAGGGACCCTGGCAGCAGTTTAATCAAAATACTGGATACTACTGGATACTACTGATACCAAGATAGTCCACATAGAGCTTGTAACTGCAGAGATGTACTCTATTTAGTATGGGCATGTCATTTTCGAGCAGGGACTCCAAAAAGAGGGTCGGGGAAGAAGTGGTTAATCGTTTGGTCCATAAAATGTCTGAAAATGTTAAAAAAAAAACGTTGATTAGTGTTTGTCAAACCTGGAAATGACAATGTTCTCGAATGTCTTGTTTTGTCCACAAACCCAAATTGAGCAAAGAAACCAAGAACATTTTCACATTTAAGAAGCTGAATCAACCAGAAATCTAGTTTTAATCATGAAAAAGTCTGATTAATTTGGTAATCGATAAATAATCGATTAATTCTTTCAGCTCTAATGATTACTAATTATTTAAAACACCTAAGTTCACAGCAGCGCAGACACACAATGCAGATCATTTGTCATAATTAAACTGTTATATTTTAACAGATGGAGGGAAAATGGAAACCTGGCAAACATATTTGGCAAAACAACAATATAATAAATAAGAAATGATAAAGAAATGTGCTTTTACTTTGTAGCCAGTGACTGAACATCATTTACATTTTGTGTCTCCACTGCAGTGCAGTTATATACAGTATTTACCCTGAAATATCCTAATCTTTTTCCAAGTCCTACTTTTTTATGTTTTTCAGATGATATTATTTCTGACACAGAAACCGCCCATTGTAATGCTAACTTAGCATGACATTCTCATTTTTTGGCTCCAACTTATCAGCGGTTACCATCTCGGCTGTGACTCACTGGACATTCATCCATCTGTGTGTTGTGTTGCTAAGCGCGAGCGCCACAAAATCATTACAGAGCGACGATGCCCTTGTGTATTCCATGTGCCTCGTCATGAAGGTTCTCATTACGCCGTTGTGATATGGTGCTTATTGATCTCGGGTCACTGAGCTTGTTGGGATAATTTCCCCCTCTCTCTGCGTTCATGTACTGGCACCGGGCCACAGTGTGGAAACCTGAAAACCAGTTTACAGGAAGAGCAGGAGTTATTAACTATAAGTGTTTTGCGTGAAAGACATTTCTCTGGCACGGATTATGTAACTTAACAATAGGATTTGAGTCGAGTCCAAAACTGTCTTCCGAGTGTAAAAAAACATCTCCTGGTGATCAAATAAGCGTCCGCATGTTTCGGCAGAGCCTGTAGCTCATGCGGTGCTAGGATAAATCAGACTCAAATGGCTCCAAGTGTGGAGCGAGGCAGGTCTTTGTGTAGTGAGAGATTACTTGGAAATTTACAAGGCAGAAAAGTCAATATTACCCCCCATCAATCTGCAGGCAGGCGGCACATCAAAGTCCAACACCTACAGTGTGTGCCAAGAGTGTGTGAAAATGAGGTGAGCTGCTGTACGAGCTCCCAAAAGCAGAGGATAACCTCACAAGGCATCCAATCATGGATCTGCTTTACATGAGACTGCTTCTCGACAAAGTCATTAAGAGCTCATACATATTGAAAATTAGGGGTAAGATACGATAATCGATACACCAGGGCAAATATCGATATTTAATTAACAATTTAAGGTCCCTGTCAGTTTCATTTGCTGGGCATCATTACTTCAAACGGGATAATGGTGGCAATATATTGATGATCACAGAATTGTTGTGTTGTGATATTACTAGTAACTATTAGTATAAGTGTGAACATTTATTTATTTGCTTCATTTAACAAATAAAATAATTTAAAGTGAATAATTTCAGTTCAGACAGTAGAAATCATCATCCTTTCAAACACCAATTTAAACTTTTATGGTTGAAAAATAAACATTAGTTGCATCCCTAGCTGATTCAAAAGATACTTGAGGTTGTGAGGTCGTTATCCGAGCCAACTTGACTCTAAAATCCAAATCGTGAGCCTAATAGCATTTTTTTGTAATTGTGATATCTGCCTAACTTTTTTTCTTCTTTTCCGAAAACGTTCAAATATGACTTCGGCAACTATGCCATTAGGCTAGCGAAATATAAACATTAACAAAACAAAACAAAACAAAAGGTGTCTGTAAAGAGTCTTTCTATATTAGGGATGGGAATTTCACGACATTTTGAGAGTTGATTGTCGAGATCCACATGTAGATTTTTTGTCTTTTTTTTTTTTTTTTTTTAAAGCAGCAACAGTGCGGGGGTGGAAACTATTCTACAGTGTACTACTTCGTTTTAAGCTCAAAAACATGGCTGTAATGTCCATTATTGACCATCAAAGCAGCAATAATAAAAATGAGGGACAAAATAAAATAAAATAAAAGCGGAGCAGAGTTTTTTTTCTCTCCACTGGCACAGGTGTGTAGCCAGAGGGCTCAGGTTTTTGAACCTGCACTTGTTGTGTCCACCAGGAGTGCAGGATCTTGACAGGGTGAGATGCTTTCTTCATTTGTGTAGACGGCTTATTGTCGTGTCCCCCACCCCCGTCCTAAACATTAGCGCAAGCTTGTTCGCACTGCACACACACACGCTTGGACACGCTGGAGAGAACTGCTGTTGTCACGGTGTAAGCTAACGTTACAGGTGACTGGTCACACTCATCCTACAAACCAGCCTTTGAGCACCACGGACAGCGGCCGAAGCTCCATAGTTACCTTACCGACCCGCCCTCACCTATCCCATTCACAAAAACTCGCCCTCCGCAATGCGCCCACCATCATCTGAGAGCACAGCTTCCTTAACCTCGTTGGTCGTGAACTTTACGCGTTTGTGACACTTCAACTTTTTTTAATTGTATTTTTTTGTTGAGGTGCGCATGTGTGGAATGTCGATCGATTTGTCGACAAAAAAGTTCCATACCTATTCTATAATATGGACTTGTGTACTCATATCTGACAGCCAGTACTCATTTCTGAATTGGTAAACAAATTCAATTCCAAGAGGTGTTTGGTGGATTTATTAATAATAAACATATACACATAAATCTTTACTAAAAAGGTTGGGGAAATTATCTAAAAATGTCTTTGGTTGACCACAAAGAGATAATCTCCCACACCGACCCCGTCTATGAGAACCACTGATCTCGGCTATGATCGTGTCCTGCAAAGAGTGTTATGTAAAGTTAGCATGAACAATTATTCCATAAATAATAATAATGTTTTCTTTGTTCACTTTGGCCAAGTCATCATCATCAAACTCGTTCCTCCAGAGTCTTATGACTGACGTTATGACAACGACTGCTACGGCAGCCAAGACTTACTTAGAAAAAAAAAAAAAATGTGCTGATGTTAGCTTGTGAAAATGCCCCAGAGGGTTTTGACTACAGTGTGATGAATTGTCATGATCTGTTGGCCCAACAACAACAACAACAGCAGCAGTGACGATGAGGTGACGACGAAACTTGGACTAAAACCTACGATTGTGGCTCTTTTACCGGTGCTTTAATTCTTTGATTAAACAAAGAATGATATACCATTGTTTATTAACTCATTCAACTAAAGATTTATGAGAATGTACGGAATTAAACTGAAACACAGACCGCAGTCGTAGTATCTGTTTACTCTCGGTGGGAACGCATGTGCATGCACACAGTGGGCATGTCAAATGCCACAACCCACTAATCTGAATTCTGATCAAACAAAATACCAGCCCCCATCATTTCCAAGGGTGTCCAACCCCGATCCAAAAATAATCCCTTAATTTCCATAAACACTCCGCCTATATGGACACATTTTATTGCATTTAATCTCCTCATCTTTTAGACTTTTTCCCTCCTCTTTGCAGTAGAGCTACCTAATGCCAATTTGAGCAGCAGCGATTAACCAATAACTAAATTATTTAGCAACTATTTTTCCTCGTATTACATAATAATTAACACTAGAGGTCGACTGATATCGGCTTTTCTTTTTTCCTCCTTAGCAGTACAAGAAAAAGCTTAACTATTGAACATCACTAATGTTTTGTCTCTAATCTACATTTTATGTCAATTAAATACACTATTTTCAATGAAATTTTTTTTAAAACACATAGATGTTAAAATTTTGTCATTTAATATTCTCTTTTTTGTGACTGAGCAACATTTATCAACTTGCAAATAATTGTTAGTTAGTAACCCTTAAATAAAGCTTTGAACATCAACCAATAACAAAGCCACCTCTCTCTAAAGAACCCCTAATTGGTCAGTTAACCTAGATTACAGATCCAGATTTCAACAGTTTCTGAGACCAAACATTGCACAGAGATATGAATCAGCCCGTTATCTCCGTATCCCTGTCAAACACGAACATGCACTTCAGCAGTTTAATAAGTAAAAGTCAGACTCAGCATCTGCAGCAGGATGAGACTTCTGGTTTTTTTTTTCTCTCTGCCAGGTTCTTCCTCAGCAAAACGAGACGGTTAATTGTGTTACTCACGACTACATTCATATTCAGCTTCCACGACACTGAACCTTAACCATGTTAAGGCAGTCGCGTCATTAATCTGTGCATGTGTGTGTGTGTGTGTGTGGGTCAACCAGAGAAATATTCAGCAGCTCTGCGTGCCATTTAATTACCGGCAGCCACAATCAGTCTACGCTTGCTGCTGTGCTGAATTGACTGAACTGTGCATGCTACCCTTCACATCACAGCCAACGTCTCATCCCCATTCAACTGCAATTCTTCATTTAGAGCACATTTGCTGCCTTTATTTAATTTAATTTGAGTGAACAGACTATCTTCTCAATGAAAAGGTAGGCTGTATTTGCAGTTTTTAGTTTCAGTAATTGGAAAATGGCCATTGTTTTTGAGAAACTTGTTCCACTGGTTCATTCCTTAGTGTTTCTGCTCTCTGTAACACTTGTGTTTGCACTTCTGGAAACAATAAAAATAGGGCTGTCAAAGATCAGATTAATCACAGGGTAGCTGTGGATTAATCACGATTAATCACGATTAATTACCATTCATAAATATGCCAGAAAAATTCTAATTTTCTCCTTATATTGTTGTAGGAACAGAGAGATAAATAAAGTATTTGAAAATATAAATGTAAAGAACAATAAAATACTGTAAATAACTTGTAAAAACCTATACAAACTTAGTAAAAAATAAACATTACATTGTCAAGAATCCACATTATAAGACAATATAAATACATAGAAAAAATAAAATACTGTAAATAACTTTGAAAAACCTTTTTAAAAAAACTACACATTGCACTGTTAATAACTCACATTATAAACAAAATATAAAGTATAGAAGTTAAATAGTTTTCTTACTAAACCCACAGCAGGAAATTCCTCATCAGCACCTGCTTCTACTAGTTAGCATTAGCATCAGCTAGCATTCTGACGCTAATGTTAGCTGCTGTCTGTGTCCCCGTTAGTTAGACAGTGACTGTTAATGTTATGATTATATCATTATCTGCGCCAGTAGCGCCACAACTGTGTCTTTCTTTCTTTTTTTCTTCCTCTTCATTTTCCTTCAGCTTCATTTACAACTTGCAGAAGGATAACTTCACACAGGTTAACGTGAGGTGACGTGGGGCCCCGTTGGGGGTTTCCGACTGCGATGTCATTGTTGTTTAAGGGGGACGGGGATGCGGCTGCTGCTCACAGATGCATTTAGGCTCCGAGTGTCGGGAACCCCTCTATCGGCTCGGGGCCCCATGCAGTTGCCCGCCGCCTTGCCTGTTCATAAACTGCACGTCTACCCGTAGCACGATGAAAGTGAGAAAGTGCGTTAAAAAATTAACGCGTTAATTCCACAAATTAATCATCCTGCGTTAACGCGTTAATTTTGACAGCCCTAAATAAAAATCATAATTTTCTGCCTTATAAACATTACAGTCGCATCTCCCATACATGTTACATGCAAATATTCAGCCAGGGTATATAATGTTATACAACATAAGACAATAAGGGTATACAACAGAGCCAATTACTGGCCTGTGTTGTGAAATCCATCTATTTTAGTCACGACACTAATGGGATCAGACGACGCGAATTCAGGCCGATTTTCAAGCGATTTGGTTTGTGAACATCGGTAATGATGAGTGAATGTGTCGTGCAACATCACTGAAGAACGTTGTGGACGTCTTTGATGTTAACAAGGATAAGAGTGATGCTTCTACTGCTACTGTTTGGTGGAATTGTGACACCCAGAGAAACGTTATCGTTTAGTTTTAACAAAAAGCACCTCAGCCTCTTTGACTTTATCTCCTTAAGCTGGCGACCAAGTTTAAAGTTAAAAAACCCAAACATGTTGGCGCAACCCAGTGAGTAACGATTGACAAACTCCTTGCCTCGCCTCCCCATAATAAGTCAGGGGTCACACTTGTCGTGTTGCTAGTCCCCCCTGAACAAGACATGGCAAGAATCCGTTCCACTGAGACCATCGACTAAAATATTGTGTAGTCTGATCCCGGAATTAGTCAGAATATTCTCGTTCGGGTTCAAACAGTAAACATTACTTTATTAATAGATGAAAACGGCAACAAAACCCAATCCTGTATCAACAGCTATTGGTGCTCGTCATTTAATCAAGTTCCATCCATCCATCCATTTTCCACCGCTTATCCGGGGCCGGGTCGCGGGGGCAGCAGTCTGAGAAGGGACGCCCAGACCTCCCTCTCGCAGGACACTTCCTCCAGCTCTTCCGGGGGACCCCAAGGCGTTCCCAGGCCAGCCGGGTGACGTAGTCACTCCAGCGTGTCCTGGGTCTTCCTCTGGGTCTCCTCCCGGTGGGACATGCCCAGAACACCTCCCGAGGGAGGCGTCCAGGGGGCATCCGATACAGATGCCCGAGCCACCTCAGCTGGCTCCTCTCGATGTGCTCCTCCACATTTAATCAAGTTACACCTTCTTATCATTCTACTTCCGGTGAACCTGACTTTACATTACTGCACTACCTGCTGCTTTTTGATTTACCAGTTTCCGTGGACACTCGCGCATATTGATAAACACTGACTTAAACTGCTCTCCAAGTGAAATCTACGCCTGTAAGTCAACGATATCTCAACAATATTCTTGCAAATCAGAGATTTTACATCGCAACACACACAAGTTGTCATCCATCACTTTTATAGCATTAGACGAAAACAAATGGGAGGACGGGGGTCAGCACTTCAAAAGCCTCTAACCACGAGCCATCAGGCTCTTGAACCACTAACACTGACCCCCACCCGAATTTGAAAAAATAAAAGCATACACACTGTTTCAATTGTTTTGCATCAGCTGCTTAAGAGTTGGCACAAGTTTAAACCACTCAATTATCCATATTTTCTACTACATCCAAGCTCCTTCCATAAAGTTGAGTGGACACAAAGCACAAAAACACCTAGCGATAATGTTGCACGTTGTAAGAATCTTCTTTTGCCAACAAAAAATATTTTAACATTTGCAATGCAAAAACAAATTAAAGTCAGAATAATCATCATACAATAAGGTGAAGCTTTCAAAGAAAGATTATATGCACGTTATTCATCCTAAGAACTTGGATGACTTGGATACTTAATGGAAGTAATGCAGGGTCCACTGTGTGTTGAGCAGCTTCTGCAAACACACATGCAGTCCACTAACTAAATGCTTGTGACATCAGATGCACAACAAATGCGGTAGTTGTTGAGTAGAAATATTTGTTTATATAAAATCAGGGTTCCCACACCTTGGTTGACATCAAATTCAAAGACTTTCCAGGAACCGGTTCCCTCAAATTCAAGGACCAATTGTGCTGACACAGCTTAAGATTGGGAGGGTGACGAGTATGAGCCGCTTAGTCCACGGTGTCCACTTTTATTGACTCTGCATCTGGACAAGTGATTGTCCTTGAGATCTTGGTCAAAGTCAGTCTTTGGTGAGACGGAGATCTTGGAATTTTCATTTCACAGGCATCACATCATCTCCCTCGCTCAACGTTACACGCTCATAGTTGTGCACGGAATCTCACGTCAACGTCAGAGAGAGCGTCCACAACACCGCTAAGAATTACAACACAACGCAACTTCTTTCTTGCACAAAATTCAAGCCTTAAATACGTTTCTTTACGACAATTTTCAAAAACGTTTGTCGCGCCTCATGGAGGATAAAGCTCGTAGAAGATTTATGGACCAAATTCACAAATGTTCAAGGATTTCGGTGTGAACCCTGATAAATGTTTGATAAAAATATTTGTGTCTCTTTTTACTTATGCCCATCCCTACAAAGTACAGGATGTGCTTTTGGACATCCTGTGTTTACTGACAATGGTTGTGTGCACACATGTTTAAGATTAAGACGAGTAGAATGAAGGCTTCTTTTTTTTTTTTACAGTGTAACTTCCACTTTCAATGAACGGCTCTGAACTTCATTCATGGCTTACCTTGATAATGCTGCTCCTGCGTGGAATCTCGTTTTTGCCGTCCACTCCGACGGAGGTGTTGGCGGTTTCCACCCCTGCTTGGTTGCCAGGAGCGACGATCTGGGCGCGAGAGCCGACCATGTTCTCCGGGATCCCACAGTCTCCATTCACCAGCGACACCACTTCGCAATGCGTCTTCCCCGCCGCCTCGTCGCCGGGCACGGCCGTGTTTCCCCCGTCATTGAATGGAGGCGGGAGGCTGTCGTCCTCGCCAAACTCCGCCATATAGGCACACACACTTACACACACTCTCTCTCTCTCTCACACACACACACACAAGCTGCTCAGTCAGTGGCAATGGCTTGTGTTTTTGCAGCTTCACACTGATTTCCCGACTGGCCTGTCCGTGTAGCTTTGTAGCATCCTCCTCATCCTCCTCCTCATCATCATCATCTCCGGGTGCACACAATATCTGTCAGGTCACATGGTTCTTCCTCAGTGTGCACGCCGGTCTGCGAAGAGAAAACACACATGAACAATGATGGTGATGACTAGCATCATGGGGAAGCTCTTGCATTGAAGCAGTACATCGCAGCAGTGACGTGTGTGATGCAGCGTCCTGCAGCCACGACAAGACGGAGCGAAGCGGACGTGAACTTAGAAACCAGTGAGGTGTCACCGTTTTAAAGCGTTTTTTAAGGAAGAAAACCGCTGATTTTTTTTTTATCTCTCTCTCTCACACACACACACACACACACACACACACACACACACACACGCACACTCTGTGGTAGTGCTCTGCTCAGCATTCACCACTGACGTTGAAGTTACAGCTAATTAAAAATAAAAATAAATGGGTGCAAAGTTGAGCGCATGACTGGGTTAATGTACCTGTCCACGGTGAGGACCGTCCTCCTTTGAGTTGTCGCTGCAGCTGAGGACACACACACACAGCCCGGTCTCTCCCCCTCTCTGTCTCTCTCTACCTCCCTCCCTCTCTGCTGTCTGTCTGTCTGTCTGTCTCAGCTAGCTGCCCGGAGCTAGCTAACTACAAGCTAGCTAACTTGTTGTAGTCCACGGGCAGCGCAGCGGCAGCCGTGTGTGTGTGTGTGTGTTAGCAAACAAAGATCGGCGTTCGCCTCCACGGACCGTGACGAATAATCCACGAGTGAAGCGTTGAAGGAAGAAATAATAAAACAATAAAGAGCCGTGGTTTCCCTCCTGCGAGCCGGCGTTCAGCTCGGGATTCGTCCCCACTTCACTAAACTTGCGTTGGCGTCGTGCCCAGACTGAGCTGTCAATCAAACCTAATTATTATATTTTTCTGCCCTCCTCCCGAACAGCTCCGACCACGCCCCCTTTTCACGTTCCTCTTCTTGGTGAGTCCACGAGTGTCCAAAGTTTGTTTTCAAAGTAAAAGCAGGGATGGAAAAAGTACTGAAATATTCTATTCATGTAAAAGTACCACTACTGTTATACTTAAGTACAAGTAAAAGTACTCAACATGTACAAAAGTAAAACCAAGTACTTAATTTAAAAGTTACTTTTCAAACAAGGTTCTTTCACATTAACTGTTAATTAAACCTATAAAATGAAAGTGTTGACAAAATAAAAAATGTAAAGTAGGAATGTGAATCTTTTCGGTGTCTCACGATTCGATTCCGATTCTTAGGGTCACGATTCGATTCAAAATCGATTCTCGATTCAAACGATTTGATTCATACGATTCTTGATTCAAAAATTGATACAATGCATAGTGTGTTGAGGCACATTATGGCATCAAAACAATACAGTTTGTATCAGATAATGTGATTTTTAAATAAACTGATTCCAATGATGTAATCACACAAAAGCAAACTTAAGACAAGAGTTAACATTTATTCATTCAAAACAAATAAAAACTTACTTACTGTACAAAAAAATAACTTGTATAAATAAAAGCTTAGGCTAGCTGCCTTTTTCTTCCAGAAATTACAAAAAATAAACTGTACACAAATAATTATAATATAATATATATATAAACTTCAAAAAAGAAATAATAAATGCATTTTTGAAGTTTATGAATTGATTCAGAATTGTGGATGATTAGAAACGTGATTCTTATGTGAATCCATTTTTTCCCCCACCCCTAATGTAAAGACATATAATGTATCTGTGAAAATGGTCCAAAGGTCACAAATGCTTTAACTTTCTCACTCACTCAGGGACCTACATTATTATATGAAAATACTATAGAGAAGGGAACGTTCCATAAAGGTTGTGTGAAGGTTGTAGAAAAGTCACATTAGGGGAACGTTCTAGGAACCAAAAGGGAACCTTCTATAAGGGTTGTATGAAGGTTGTGAGAAAGTAACATTAGGGGAACTATCTGGTAACCAAAGGAGAACGTTCTCTAAAGGTTGCATGAAGGTTGTGAAAAAGTACGTTTCTGGGAACCGAATGTGTAACCAAAAACTTTTGCTGTCAACCACAGTAGAAACTAGTGTGCAGTTGGTGAACACGTATCAGTTGACTCGTTTAAATTCCCCGTCCCTCAGTACGTCCCTGGCCGTAAATGATGCATGATAAACCAAAGCTGCAAGACACATATAAAATCTGACCGGACTTTGGACACGCCTGGGTGAGTTTTAACTGTACTGTCCACAATATTACACACTCAAACAACACCGATATGGATGGATGGATGGATGGATGGATGGATGGATAGATGGATGGATGGATGGATAGATGGATGGATGGATGGATGGATGGATAGATAGATAGATAGATAGATAGATAGATAGATAGATAGATAGATAGATAGATAGATAGATAGATAGATAGATAGATAGATAGATAGATAGATAGATAGATAGATAGATAGATAGATAGATAGACCCCCCCCCCCAGTGAAAACATGGTGGTCAAAAATGGCCACTTCTGTAGAACTGACCTGACTCCAAATATATAACATTTGTCCTTTCATGTTCCACTTCTGGTGATCATTAATATTGGCTGTGCTTGAGGTCAACCAGGATATTATCCAGAAGCTACACATGACGCAGCTCACATGACCGTCACACTGTGTGTGTGTGTGTGTGTGTGTGTGTGTGTGTGTGTGTGTGTGTGTGTGTGTGTGTGTGTGTGTGTGTGTGTGTGTGTGTGTGTGTGTGTGTGTGTGTGTGTGTCTCACATCTTCCTCTTTATGTGGACTCTGCATGGATGGATGGACTCATATTATAGAGGTTGGAGTAATTCTTCGGACAGTGTCTTCTGCTGTTGTTGCAGCAGGTTTCCTGTGATAATAATAAACCCTGGGCAGTGTCAAACACTTTCATAATCAGGTCACATCCTCTTTGACGTGATCGTTTTTTAACTGAATCGAACAAACTTAAAACAAACACAAACAGAGATTGTTGACTGAGACGAGACGCATGATTCTACATGATTTGGATATGTGTTGTTCACAGGAAAGTGGTTCATGTTGAAGCAGAGGAAGTTTGCTGAATAATGGAAAGAATTGTGCAGCAGAGCCACCTGCTGGTGCACAGCTGTAATGGATTTGATTTCGTCTTCTGACCAAACATTGCAAAACCACTTTTTGACCAAGCAGTTGAGTCATTTTTCTTGCTTTGCTTGGATTTTTAGCTCCTGCAATTCACGATTATACCTTGATTTGATGATGTTCTAAAATGTCTTGTTTTGTCCACGAACTTAAGAAAATGGTTCAGGTGTAATGGTTTCTTTTGTCATACAGAGCTAAGAAATCAGATAATATTCACATTTAAGAAGTTGAAAAATCAAATGACCATCACTTATCAAAGTAGTTTATAGTTAATAGTTGATTAATAATGTATTAATAAGCCCTAGTGGTGTTATGTAAAATCAAATGATCCCTGAAGATAAGGAATGAAAAATAAAGTTTTAAGTATCATTTTGTTGGCTGGTGTCTATGAGTACAGTGACAATATAGTAATGATATAGTAGTACATTTTAAATCAGTGGTAGTTAACAAGTTTTACATGGTTTTGTGAATTTTGTAAAGTTATTACACTGATGGAGCCTGTAGTATATATTAAATGATTATATTTTCAATTTATTTCATTTTTATATGATAATAATAATATAATATAATATAAGAATAATTTTTATAACCCAGTTGAAAATTGCATTAGTGAGTAATGACTTTACTACTGGGAAATTGGCCGTGTTGTTACTAAATTGTAATGTAAAGTGTGTGTGTTTGTGTCACATTGACTGCAACTTTAACATTATTTAAAAGTTACTGTTTGGTCACCAGTATATTAATCAATAGTTATTACCATAAGGGCTGCAACTGTTTTTTTTTTTTTTTCAAAATATTATAATATTCAATTATTGATAGTTTTCTGTGTTAATCGATCAGTAAAGCCCTGTTAGCACACATTCATTTAGTCCAGGAAACACCTTAAATAAACAAACACCACAACAAAAAAAGCACTTTTTCTTCAATGAATATAACATTTAATTAATCAGAAAGGTTTTTAATGGAATATGTACATAGGTGTATAGAGGCCCATTTCGTGTTCCAATGGTAGATTGTGTTTGCTAATGGCGTTAGAAGGCTATTGGGTGATTAGAAAACCCTTGAAAACCCTTGTGCAATGATGTTAGCGCAGCTGAAAACAGTTTTGCTGGTTCTCTATTTTGAATAAAATCATTATTTCTAATCTTATCAATGAACTATTCGCGAGGACCCGAACAACGTCCTACAATGATGGACTAATCTCCGGTGACAAGGTCCCTTACAGAGCGGCGTCCTACGAGCTTCGGAGGAAGGTGAGGGCTGCTAAACGGCGTTACAAAGATAAAGTGGAGGCGTCGCTGAGCGATCGGGACAGCAGGCGTATGTGGCAGGGACTTCGGAATATCATGGACTATAGAGGACGTAAAGAATCATCGGCGGCTGTGGATACCTGACGGCATCCCCGGCCGGGTATCCACTGCTGAAATCGTGCTGGGCAGCTAGCCCCTGTCTTCGCCTCTATTTTCAACCTGTCCTTGGCTCCCTCCGTGGTCCCTGCCTGCTTCAAGAGGTCCACCATCATGTCTGTTCCATAGAAGCCCAGCCCTGCCTGCAACAACGATTACCGCCCAGTAGCACTCACCTCCGTGGTGATGAAGTGCTCTGAAAGACTGATAAAGGACTTCATCTGCGCTTCACTGCCCAGCTCACTTGACCCTCTTCAGTTCGCCTATCGCCCAAATAGGAGCACTGATGATACCATCACCCACGTCCTCCACTCCACCCTCACCCACCTGGACAGCGGAAAGGGGAACTATGTGCGGCTGCTGTTTATAGACTACAGCTCCCCATTCAACACCGTAGTTCCCCACAGACTGGTGTCAAAGCTCAAGAACCTGGGGCTGAACTCCTCACTCTGCTCCTGGGCCCAGAGCTTCCTGACGGACAGACCACAGGTGGTGAGGATAGGGAACCACACCTCCAGCCCACTCACTCGCAGCATCGGAGCCCCCCAAGGCTGCGTCCTGAGTCCTCTGCTCTACACCGTGTTCCAAATTATTATGCAAATGACATTTTTCTCAGATTTTCCTAAATAGTGCAACAAATGACAGTCAGTATAATTTTCAAGTCATCAACCGTTTTTTTTTTTATTGAATACACCTCCCGATGATAACAGTATCTTTTTCAAAAACCCTGCTTGGACCCAAACTGCCTTCCTACTATCATAGATCTTTTGCTTGATGATGCTCCAATGGTTCTCAATAGGTTTGAGGTCAGGGGAAGATGGGGGGGCCAGACCATGAGTTTCTCTCCTTTTATGCCCATAGCAGCCAACAACCCAGAGGTATTCTTTGCAGCATGAGATGGTGCATTGTCCTGCATAAAGATGATTTTTTTTTGAAGGCACGGTTCTTCTTTTTGTACCATGGAAGAAAGTGGTCAGTCAGAAACTCCACGTACTTTGCAGAGGTAATTTTCACACTGACAGGAAACCTGAGGGGACCAACCAGCTCTCTTTCCATGATTCCAGCCCAATACATGACTCCGCCACCTCCTTGCTGACGTCTCAGCCTTGTTCGGACATGGTGGCCTGTTCGCCAACTATCCAGTACTCCATCCATCTGGACAATCTTGGGTTGCAAGGCACTCATCCATAAACAAAACTGTTGAAAATGAGTCTTCATGTATTCCTGAGCCCACTGCAACTGTTTCTGCTTGTGAGCATTGTTTAGGGGTGGCCGAATACTTCTTGAGGATCCTACACCTTGAGGTTCGCGGGACTCTAGAGGCACCAGCGGCTTCAAATACGCGTTTGCTGCTTCGTAATGGCATTTTAGCAGCTGCTCTCTTAATCCTAGGAATTTGTCTGTCAGAAACCCTCCTTATTATGCCTTTGTCTGCATGAACCCACCTGTACTCTGAATCAGCAACAAAGTTCTTCACAGTATGCAGGGTTTCCCCCAGAAAATCCGCAAACCCCGGTGGTACCTCTTGGGGCCCACCGGCGGCCCACGGCTTTTTTATAAAAAATTAAAATTAAAATTAAAAGTTCACTGGAAATTTTTATGACTATCATGTGTTATTGTAAGACATTTATTAACAATACTTAAACACCAACTATAGAGTCTTACAAAAAGACACTCTTGAAATTAAATAAATAATATACATTTTTTTCACTTAAGTTAAATATTAATTAAGTAATTGGCCAGTGAATCTTAAAACGAGCCATGCAATGGTTACATTTAAAAGTAAAATAAAGCAACATAAATATAAAAGTGGTAGTGCCCCCTCATCTGCCTCATCTGGTGCAGACAAACGGCCCTTTTATTTCTGCGCACCGCCCCTGCGCTGTTCCCTTCTCCCTCTCCTGAGCCATTCGTCGCTCTGCGCTTCTGCGTCTCCAAGCGGTCTCTTCCAAAGCAGCCTGGATAATTTCTCTACGTGTTCTATCCCCACATATAAATAATGATCTTTATGACGAGGATGGAGTACAGTCACGATGAAGTACAGGTGATCCGAGTAGATCTGAGTAAAACGCCGGTGACAGACTCTTAAGAGCAGAGCGCACTTTTCATAGTTTTCACTCCGTGGTCTTAATCTTTGTGAAAGAAGACGCTTTAACGCTGCAATTAAGGGAATAACAGATGCATCAGATGAGCTGATGTCTTTAGTTAACAAAGAGAGAGAATGTTCTCTGCTGTGAAGTGAATGTCGCGGGGAGTTCATAATCTGTGCCGCACGCAGCCAAGTTTCGCATTTGCGCAGAGACTTTCCAGGTGCTGTTCCACCGTGTTGTAGCTGTGTTTCGACCTCCGAATTATCGGTGCATCCCTAAATATAACATCTACATTTACAAGAACGATGTAACCGTAATAATGACGGACTTGATAGTGTGACTTGGGTTTCAATCGGCACCTGGACAAGTGTGCGCTGCGCTGATTACATGGGGGAGCATGCGCTCTTGTACCCCGGTATAGAAAAATCTATTTTAAATAAATAAACAAGCAACGCTAAGCCTGGCGGGGAGGCAAGTAAAGCATGGCGGCCCACCAGGCTTATAATTCACTGGGGGAAACCCTGTAGTATGATGATTAAACATACGTTTTCAGAAAATATGTTTTCGTACCTTGTCCGAGGTAGTGCACAATCTCATGCTTTTCAGTAGCAGAGAGATCATTTTTCTTTCCCATATTACTTGAAACCTGTGGCATGCTTAATAATGTGGAACGTCCTTCTTAAGTAGTTTTCCTTTGATTTGGCTTACCTGGCAAACTAATTATCACAGGTGTCTGATATTGATTTCAATGATCCAATGAGCCCTGAGACACAATAATCCATGAGTTTAATTACTTAATTCCAATTTGCATAATACTTTGGACCACGGTGTACTCTCTCTACACCCATGACTGCAGAGCCACTCACCCCTCCAACATCATCGTGAAAGTTGCAGATGTCACAGTGGTGGTTGGCCTGATCTCGAACAACAGGGAGACGACCAATCTAGAGGAGGTGGATGCAACCTGGACCTGAACGTCTCTAAGACCAAGGAGATAGTTGTGGATTTCAGGAGAGAGAAGCAGAGGAGCCATTACACCCCCCCTCAGGATCTACGGGACCCCGGTGGAGAGAGTCAGCAGCTACAGGTGCCTCGGTGTCCACATCTCCGAGGACCTAACCTGGACCACACACATCTCCCTGGTAAAGAGAGCAAGGCAGCGTCTGTACCACCTCAGACGGCTGAGGAAATTCAAGATCTCCTCAGTGCTGCAGAGAACCTTTTATACTGCAGCAGTGGAGTCTGTGCTCACCGGCAGCATCACTGCGTGGTACGGCAGCTGCACTGCCAGAGACAGGTCAGCTCTCCACAGAGTGATCTGCTGCGCTGAACGCTCCACCAGGGCAGCACTGCCCACTCTACAGGACATTTACACCAGGCGCTGCACCAGCAGAGCCAGGAGGATTATAAAAGACACTCATCACCCACTCAACAGACTGTTCCAGTGGCTGCCGTCTGGCAAACGTCTCTGCTCCTGCATGGCCAAAACAGAGAGGCTGAGGTCGAGCTTCTTACCTCAGGCCATCAGGATGCTGAACTCTCAACCCCCCACGTGAATACAGCACACACACAACACACACATTTTAAATCCATATTGCTGCTATATTGTACATTCTGTATTTGATCTGTATGTTATTGCTTTTTAGTTTATTTCTTGTATATTTTGTAAATATTTTATATTTTATCTGGAATTTATTTTAAATGTAAATGTTATTTTATTGCTTCACAGTTGCACAGAGGGGCTTGTTTTGCAAAGTCATTTCACTGGTGTGTACTTGTACATCCACATGTGACAAATAAAAATCTTGAATCTTGGATCTTAAGCAGACCATATCCTCAAAAAAATGGAGGTCATCAATTGAACATGATGTCACTTTTGCACATTATTACGGCACATATGAGCGGACACCAGGGTGATTGACAGGCCAATCGTCCAATAGCAGGCGATGTCTGCGAAAATTTCCCGCTTACAAAACCTCAAAACTGGCACTACTTACATTCAGTTTTCTGACACAAAACACACATTGTTATTAATCCATTTATTGATACATTTTTCGTAGCCCTAATTTACCGCCACACAGGTCGTTCTAACCGCTCACATCTGCTGTTCACCTGACGCTGTGTGATTTTAGAACATAAATTCCCCCAAACAGCAAACACATACAAACACAGTCAATGTCCGAAATATATTACCCCTTAACTTCGAAAGATTTGAAAGACGGCCTCCTCTGCTAATGTGACCTGAGTATATATATATATATATATTTTACTTTAGCCTCTGAACCAAAAGACGATAGTGTGGAAAAGTCAAAGTGTTGGTTAGGTCAGACGTCATCAGCCTATCGGGATGATTTTACCGGTGCAGTTACACGAAGCGAAACACACGTTCCTTGCTACAGTGTTATTGCATCCGAGTCTCTCCACCACAGCCGGACAGTTGCTGAACGGGTTCACGTAGGGGCACGGGTTGTCTGAAATCAAAAACAAACACACACAGATACAGCAGCGTAGAGGTTAAAAACACTGTTTACTTTCTACATCAACAGACATCGCAATAAAAAAACAGTATTGTGACGTGATACGATCAAATCGTGATTCACGATATAAAGAATGCACCTTTTTGAACTGCTCACTGCTAACTGGCGGCTTGTACTTACTGCAGAGATTATTTACACAGGTGGTGTTACAGGAATCACAAGGAGATCCAACTGTGTACGGAGGAGAGCCCTGGAAGTTTCCCCTGTTAAATAAATAGTTTTTTGTTAATAAATAATTTCTATTTCTAAATCTAATAAAATATACCTCTTTAACAAACAGAAATATCCAATAAACTAAATTAATATAAACTAATTAAATTCAGGAAAACAAAAATCCTTGGTGTTTTTTAGCTAAACCACTTCAACGGAACCAAATTGTTCCACTGCTTTACGTCGTCGTGAGTGGCAGCACGATAAATCGCAATCCGCAAAATTCACGCCTACGCGCCAGGGCCGCACTTGACTGTGGGCGTGTCTACTGGTGCCCTTCCATTGTACAGTTCCAGCACGGATCTGCTCGGCACTGCTCGACTCTTCATCATTTTCCATTACTTCAGAGTACCTCCTCAACGTGGGCGGAGTCATCATAGCACGGTTGCATGAAACCGCCGTGACATCGGTTTTATACGGGACACAAACACAACAAACTAGTGACAGTTATTTTCGGTGTAAGTGAATCATTAGAATCAGTTCATTAAAAAGATTTGTTATACTGAGCAGGACGTGACACGACTCACGATCGCAGGATTTCAGCAAAATACACTCCTATATTGGCTCGCAGTGTTTTAGCATCTATGCTTTGACACGCCTTCTGATGACATCACAAGAAAAATCTTTGTGCTTTTTTTGACGGTGACCGCATTGGTCATGAACGCCCTCTGCTGGACCCTGATGGTTCGCAGCTGTTTATTTTACCCACCAAACCCAAAGTGCGAACAGAAATTCCTGCTTTGAAAAGAAAGTTTTGGTGGGAATGAGTGAATGAGTGTCACATACGCTCGGTAATAGTTGCAGCCATAGAGAAAGATGCCGTTGCAATATTTCACTGCACAGCCGACCTTGTATGAGGTGTTCCACACCACCTGAGGGCATACAAACTCAAAGTCAGTGCTAAAACACTCAATCTTTATTTTACACAGTGTCAAAACTCAGTCGCCTCTTGTTTTCTGTCATTCCTCCACAATGGTCTTTATTAGCACGTTAGCATCAATGTGCTCAGCGTTACCTGTGTGTAGTGGCCAGTGCTTTTTCCGTTGGTGGATATGTTGGGATACTGGTAGTTCTGCAGCTCACTGTGCCAGGCTCCAATGACCTGTGTCCAGTTATAAGCCGAGGCCGAATAGAATAGATTCTCCCCTAATCCATATCCTGCTCAATGGAGAGAGAAACACAAGGACAGCAAATATATAATTTTTTGAAAAGAGACAACACTTCCTACTTTGTCATTTGTTCTTTGCGCTCCGTCACTTGTTCATTGCGCTCCCCGATTTGTTCTTTGCACACCTTGATTTGTTCTTTGCTCTCCTTCACTTGTTCTTTGCACTACCTCACTTGTACTTTGGGCTCCCTCACTTGTTCTTTGCACTTCCTGATTTGTACTTTGCACACCTTGATTTCACCTTGATTTCACTCACTTTCATTTTCGCACTCACTCTCTTGTTCTTTGCGCTCTTTCACTTGTTCTTTGCACTACCTCACTTGGGGTGAATTCCAATTCCTTGCTTAACCCTCAAGTTTGAGGGGCAAGTTTAAGGGCTGTATCGCCCTCAATATTAAGATTATCCGAGACCACCCTTGGGAGCAAGGGCTACCCAGAATGCATTGTTTTCACATAAGAAAGATGGCGTCGAAAGCAGCGAAGCGAGTGCGATACAAATTAAGTATTTTCTTTGTTAATAGAGATATAAAAATGATGAAATCCATTGTATTATCTTAGTTTAAGCCCATATTATGGATTACTGACGTCATTGTTGCATAACATTTATTTTTATTATACGATCTTTTGTCAATAGCCGGCCGGTGCGGACAAGCCATCGTTTGCGATCGTTTACTTTTCAATAAGCCGTGGTGTGTGGTAACTGTCAGCTGAATATGTCCGTGGTTGTGGTATTTGTATGAGTATCATCTTATAACTAACTGACAACCTAATAACTTGACTGACAAACGGATCGTAATAAATAATCGTGACGTAAATGTGTTCTTCTTCTTCTTTTTTGGAGTTGACAGACTGGACGCAGCTATCGCGTTATTCTGCCCCCTACAGTCTGAAGACGTATCTGCATTTAAGGGGTGTCCCATTTCTAAGTGACAAAATAACCCTCAACACTTGGTTTTAAGGGCCAGTGAGGATTAAGGGTTGAGCTTGAGGGTTAAGATAGGAATTGGAATTGGCCCTTGTTCTTTGCACTCGCTCACTTGTTCTTTGCAATCTCTCACTTGTTCTTTGCACTCTCTCACTTGTTCTTTGAACTCCCTAATTTGTTCTTTGCACTCTCTCACTTGTTCTTTGCGCTCCCTGATTTGTTCTTTACCACCACAAATCCTTGGGAGGCAGTATAGAGTCAATAGTCCGGAAATCAGTCGGGGAAAATGGCAAGAAGAGTCTATATGGGTATTTGTGTGAGCTTCACTCACTGTTATGTTAATCCAAGATTTACGGAAATATTGAAAAGTAATATTCCCCATTAATGGTACACGCCCCTTGCATTTCTGTCTATTTCTATTTCTAGCCCTCTAGAGGAAGTAGTTCTGCATCAATCAAAGATTTACATTTCTGCAAGTAAAACAAAAATGGCCGCAAAGTGAATTCTATTGCTCAAAAGAAAGAGCAGAAATGTACCTTCGAGCATGCGGGTGCTGGGAGGACCATGAGCCAGGATGCAGTTGTCAACCCAGGCCTGAGCGACAGCAGCTAGCTTAGTGCTGTAGTTCTACAAAAGAGAGAGAGATAAATAGTGTTTTATGTCACAACAATCTCCCATAAAATAGGCAGAAAAAAATATCCTCCTGGATCTGGATCATACATTACATACACAAGGTTACACATACATATCCTGTCCATCTCTGACTGATAGTATAATTAAAATATGTTGTCACTTTGCACATGGCCTTTATATTTACTTAATTTTCCTCCTTACAATCATACAATGGAGACACTGTAGATGATTAGCGGTTTGTTTTCTTAAACATGTAGAAAGAAGGGATAGAGCAAAGATGATCCGTTGTGGCGCCCCCTAGAGGGAGAAGCCAAAAGAAGAAGAAGAAGATGTAGAAACAAGTACTGACCATGTGCAGCATGTCCGACGCTGGCGGCTGAACTGAACGTCTGTACATATTGTGGACATCGACGATCTCTTTCTGAATCGATGTTTTGTTTGGGGAGATGTCTGCACACACGCACGCACACACACACACACACACACACACACGACACACCCAGACACACACACAGCAGATTATAATATGTGACATTTACACTGACTTTTTAATATCCAAAGACATGACTGTGCCCGGTTTACTGTTTCTAAAACAACACAACACAAGAAGCACATGCAAAGCAAACCATGCCTGACCACATCCATCCCATAATCTTATTTTGATTGGGACACATTATTTGTGGGACACGGACACAAGACGGCTTAGGAAATAAAGCTGCTCACTACAAAGATCAACCCCAACCGCAGCCTTTAACTTTGCACTTACCACACTGTGGACGCCGACGCCGTGGGTTTGCAGCAAAAACGAGAAGGAGAGGAGAAAGGTCAACAAGTCATGGTCTCATCAAACACAGGAGCAAATTGTGTTATTTAATATATTAATATTATTCACTTAGGTGCTACATTCAGAGCAAACCAACAGTATTTTCCAGTGGAAACACCACAAAAATTACTTTTTACTCCCTAAAAAGCAATTTTTACTACCTTAAAAGCACCTACTGCAAAAGATTTCTGTCAGAGCAAACCAACAGTATTTTCCAGTACTTTTTACTCCCTAAAAAGTTATTTTTACAACCTAAAAAAGTACCAACTGCAACCTAAAACTACAGTCAGAGTAAACCACCAGTATGTTCCAGTGGAAACACCAAGAAAAAGTACTTTTACTCCCTAAAAATTACCAACTTCAACCTAAAACTACATTCAGAGCAAACCAACATTATTTTCCATCGGAAACACCAAGAGAAAGTTATTTTTTACTACCTATAAAGTACTTTTTACTACCTAAAAAGTACACAATGTAACCTAAAACTACATTCAGAGCAAACCAACAGTATTTTCCAGTGGAAACACCACAAAAAATACTTTTTACTCCCTAAAAAGCAATTTTTACTACCTTAAAAGCACCTACTGCAAAAGATTACTGTCAGAGCAAACCAACAGTATTTTCCAGTACTTTTTACTCCCTAAAAAGTTATTTTTACAACCTAAAAAAGTACCAACTGCAACCTAAAACTACAGTCAGAGTAAACCACCAGTATGTTCCAGTGGAAACACCAAGAAAAAGTACTTTTACTCCCTAAAAAGTACCAACTTCAACCTAAAACTACATTCAGAGCAAAGCAACAGTATTTTCCATTGGAAACACCAAGAGAAAGTTATATTTTACTACCTATAAAGTACTTTTTACTACCTAAAAAGTACCCAATGTAAAAACAAATATTCTGAATAATAACTCACTATATCACATGTGGTGCCATGTGCCATGTGCAGCATCAAGGAGAAAATCAGGAGTGTTAACATCTTCCAAACTGAAGAGAAAATGTGCACAGAGTGATATAATTATGTTAAAAAAATGTATAATGAATTTCCAGATTCAATCATTCTCATTTGCATAATCCAGAATTAATTTTGCGAGATCATACCTGCACTTGGTTCCTCGGGCCGGTGGAGATGAGGTGGCACTTTTCACCGCTGCAACCCTGCTTTTATATTGCACACAGCCTCTCGCTGTCGTCATGGTGACGGCACAGCGCCCTCTGGGTGTGATTAACGATGCAGCATCAGGATCAACGCGAGTCAATAAGGGAATTGCCAAGCCTTAAGTCTGGGTGTGAGGGCAGTGTGGAACCCTGGTGTAATGTGATCTCAGGTTTACATACTGTAAAACTGAAAGGTGCATTAATCCAGAGTAAATAAGAGGGGGGAAAGAAAGCACACGGTAGATTACATGGTGGAATTCTTTGCTCGTGTATGTCCATGGATTAAAAGATAAAACAGCCGATGTGGACTCAAGACGCACCCGTCTGGTTTGACTTTGGCACAAAGAGGCGACACATTGGAACGTTTGGTCCTGATGTGTGGGGCGGGGTGTGCAGGTGTATGGTCGTGTTTAATTTACATATCTGGATATAATACAATATAAATAAATATAGGCAGAAAAGCAAATATCATCAGCATATTTTCAACAAAATCAATCTGAAGTCTCCTAATTATCATTGTGTACATACATGTGTTATCGTGTATACATATACAGTATATACAGTGTGTTTAAATTATTATTATTTTAGTTACTCATTTTAGATTTTGAAAAATACTTTTTTAAAAAGTGACTGCGAAACAACCGTTGTGGTCACATCTAAGAAAGAAATCCAGCTCAGTATCAGTGTGAGAAGTTTAATGTAAGACATCTTATTATTTTGTTTAGTTAAAGCCAAGGTTAAACAAAAACTAACAAAATAACTAGGGCTGTCAAAATTAACGCGTTAACGCAGGATGATTAATTTGTGGAATTAACGCGTTAATTTTTTTTAACGCATTAACGCACTTTCTCACTTTCATTGCGCTAAGGGTAGACGTGCAGTTTATGAACAGGCAAGGCGGCGGGCAACTGCTTGGGGCCCCGAGCCGATAGGGGGGCACCCATGGATGTATAATATGAACTGGATAGAGCACCGCCCCTTCGCTTCCGTTCATTCCTATGAAGCTGCTCACCCAGCGCATACATGGATGTATAATATGAACTGGATAGAGCACCGCCCCCTCTGCCTTGAAGACAATTTTTGCATGGTGGCCACTGTGGGTACTGCAACAAAAAATCCCATGGAGCCCAAAAAGCAATTTTCCCATTGACCGCAATAGTAAAAGAGACGCCTGTAAAAGTGTCCACAGGACACCTGGAGACATGGACACGGGCTTTTATAAAAAGCCCAGACAAATCGTATTTCTCAGAGTGACGTCACAGCTGTGTACGAGCACAGCAAAGCGCGGTCATGTGGCGTCTCGGGAACACGAACAGCGCTGCTGTCAGTGAACCGTACGATATGAAAACTTTATGAGAAATGTGAATAAATTAAGACAATGAGGGGGTTTCGTTTACATTTTTAAAATATTATGACAAAGCAGGTTTTAGTAGTTTATTTGGCGCTCATTAACATTTATTTTCACTGAGACCTGCGGTCACTTCACCACTGATTCCCGGGGAGGATGTTTGTCTCACTATCGGTTCATAAAGTTACTGTTAAATGTGATGAATACGCAAATTCTAGTTGAATACAAACGTGTTGAGTGAAGTAATCGGGAGTTATAAACCTACTTAAAAACGTTGTTATTGTTCCTAATAATAATTATATAATTATATAAGGGAAATAAAACAAAAACAACACGATTCCTGTAACACATATAAAGTAATAGTCACGGTCCTAACCAAAATAAACCATTTTTATTGATCGTTTTAATCTTTAACTCCGTCATTGTACTTTTCAGCTTCACTATATTCACTTCGCTATCGTTGGTTTTGCATTTATTTACAAATCCATGGTTTAAAGCCGAAGTTAACGTGACGCCGGTATTCATGAAATCCGCTAGCTCACGTCATTAGCATACTCCCATCATGCCTTTCGCTGTTCATGTACGCGCCGAGCAAGTCGATAACGCGGACGGCTCGTTCACATAGCCGAGAGGAATGATGTATGCGCTCATGGATGTATAATATGAACTGGATACAGCTCCGCCCCTTCGCTTCCGTTCATTCCTATGAAGCTGCTCACCCAGCGCATATGCCAAAAAAGTTTTTGACTTCTGTGTTTATTTCCGGGTTATGGGGCCCATAGAGCATGGGCAGTAGTGTCCCTACTGTGTGACACTACTGCTGTGTGAACGAGCCGTCCGCGTTATCGACTTGCTCGGCGCGTACATTAACAGCGAAAGGCATGATGGGAGTATGCTAATGAAGTGGAATAGCGGATATCATGAATACCGCCGTCACGTTAACTTCCGCTTTAAACCATGGATTTGTAAATAAATGCAAAACCAACGATATCGAAGTGAATATAGTAAGCTGAGTACAATGACGGAGTTAAAGATTAAAACGATCAATAAAAAATTGGGTTAGGACCGTGACTATTACTTTATATGTGTTACAGGAATCATGTTGTTTTTGTTTTATTTCCCTTATATAATTGTATAATTATTATTAGGAACAATAACAACGTGTTAAAGTAGGTTTATAACTCCCGATTATTTCACTCAACACGTTTATATTCAACTATAATTCGCGTGTTCATCGCATTTAACAGTAACTTTATGAACCTATAGTGACGATAAGACAAACATCCTCCCCGTGAATCAGTGGTGAAGTGACCGCAGCTCTCAGTGCATCACACGGTCACAGCTCCACAGTCCACACCATCATCAGTGTCACGATGTCCAGGACTGAACACAGTGATAAAGTGCAGCATGTCAGTCTCCTCTCCTCAATGAATCCACACAACAGCTCGTTAATACATCGATAATACGTTTGAAAATAAATGTTAATGAGCGCCGAATAAACTACTAAAACCTGCTTTGTCATAATATTTTAAAAATGTAAACGAAAACCCCTCATTGTCTTCATTTATTCACATTTCTCATGAAGTTTTCATATCGTACGGTTCACTGACAGCAGCGCCGTTCTCGAGACGCCACATGACCGCGCTTGGCTGTGCTCGTACACAGCTGTGACGTCACTCTGAGAAATAAGATTTGTCTGGGTTTTTTATGGCCTTTAGGAATGTTTTTCAAACATGAAACTCCATGAACTAAACAAACATAGTATAAAGATTTATAAAAGCCCGTGTCCATGTCTCCAGGTGTCCTGTGGACACTTTTACACGCGTCTCTTTTACTATTGTACCCACAGTGGCCACCATGCAAAAATTGTCTTCAAGGCAGAGGGGGCGGTGCTCTATCCAGTTCATATTATACATCCATGGGGGCTCCCGACACTCGGAGCCTAAATGCATCAGTGAGCAGCTGCATCCCCGTCTCCCTTAAACAACAAGGGTTGATTTGCAATGACATCTCAGTAGGAAACCTCCCTAAAGGGGCCCCATGTCTCCTCACGTTAACCTGTGTGAAGCTGAAGGAAAATGAAGAGGAGTTATCAATCAGGTAGTTTGAAGAGGAAGAAAAAAGAAAGAAAGACACACAGTTGTAAGTGGCGCTACTGGCGCAGATAATGATATAATCATAACATTAACAGTCACTGTCTAACTAACAGGGACACAGACAGCAGCTAACATTAGCGTCAGAATGCTAGCTGATGCTAAAGCTAACTAGTAGAAGCAGTGCTTCAAAGTGCTGATGAGGAATTTCCTGCTGTGGGTTTAGTAAGAAAACTATTTAACTTCTATACTTTATATTTTGTTTATAATATGAGTTATTTACAGTGCAATGTATAGTTGTTTTTTTTTAAAGTTATTTACAGCATTTTATTTTTTCTATTTATTTATATTGTCTTATAATGTGTTTTTTTTGTACAATGTAATTTTTATTTTTTACTAAGTTTGTATAGGTTTTTACAAGTTATTTACAGTATTTTATTGTTCTTTACATTTATATTTTCACATACTTTATTTATCTCTCCGTTCCTACAACAATATAAAGAGAAAATTCAATTTGGCATATTTACGAATGGTAATTAATCGTGATTAATCGTGATTAATCCACAGCTACCCTGTGATAAATCTGATTGAAAATTTAAATCTTTTGATTGGCCAAAAACAACGAAAGTTAAAATTGGAAAAACAAAATCCCCAGTTAATAACTCACTGAAAGTGAATTGTGTGTTTACAAAACTAACTAAAATGGGTTAGTTTTCGTCTTTGTACACTTATACTCAGCACAGTGATGCACATTATGCACATTTAATACTACAGTCTAATTTCTAGTTATATTTATATTATGAAATGGCATCTTTTGTTGGGTTTTCATGACACACATGACGCCAAAATTAGCTAATAAATATTATACTATAATACTAAAAATGAACTCATTTTAAAAACAAAAGTCCAAACTACTTTAACCTTGGTTAAAGCAGAACTATGCAGAATTTCTAACATAATTTAACAGCTTCGGAATCATTGTAATGGTTAAATGTCTCGTTGCGGGGAAATTGGGGGCCGTCTCCACTGCCCCCTACTGTCTGTTAGTGGAAAACCAGCCTTGAAAAGATCAAGGCCACTGAGTTTTGGGCAGAAGATGGCCTCCTCTGTAAAGCTCTGTGAATGTATTTAAAGGCTTATTCTGAGGCTACAAAAAACAAATTATATTAATTTTGAAGCAGTTACACATACAGTGTATCCAAAATTACTGATAGCTACGAATATTTTAAATGCCAATGAGGTCCTTAAAACTGTAATCATAATAATTGCAGCTCTCGTCCATCACCAATCTCTGTTTCCATCTCTCGGCTGTTTTTTGTGTGTTTGTTTTTTTGCACTCTGTTCTCATTTGGGTCGTGTCCAGCTGTAATCCTCTGATAAACCCACTGTAAACCACTTGTGCATCAGACAGCAAACACGGGAACTAGCGCGCAATCATCACGTTGTCACAAACAAGGCCTCAGATGGATGACTTCTTTGCTCCGAGTGGTGTTTGCCGCATGTACACAAGGTATCAAGAGGAAAGCTGTTGTCTGACTGGTAATAAATCTCATTTAGAGAGCGAGAAAATACAGTGTTGGACAACAATACAGGGACATGTAGTGGAACTTTTAATTTATAGTTCCAAAATCTACTTATAGTTCCCAAATCTACTTATAGTTCCCAAATCTACTTATAGTTCCAAAGTATACTTATAATTCCCAAATCTACTCAAAGTTCCCAAATCTGCTTATAATTCCAAATTCTGATTCTAATTCCAAAATCTATTTATTAATCTATTAATTTCTGGTTAAATTTAAGTCAAGTTAAGTCCTGAACAGCCACGTTTAATTTTACTCTGAAACGTCATAGATTTCATTGAAAGTACTGTAAAAATCAATGCTTTCATTTTTTAAAAAGGATCTCTGAGATCTCTGGGACTTCGCCCTCTGGGCACCGTGAGTTTCTGCAGTCGTTTGAAGAGAAGACAAGAAAGAAGAAGAAGAAAGACGATCTAATGTCTTAATGAAAAATGATTGCAGTGCTTCAGGGCTCCACCATAAATTCCTGCACAAATCTTCATGACAATCCGTCCGTGACATTTTAGTCTCTACTTGAGTAATTGATGGAGGATTTAAAGCCTCACGCAAATTAAAATATTAAGTTTTATCCACAATGGGAGAGTGGGACAGTGTCATTTTATACTGTTAAAAAGTCACAGATGCTTTGTTGTCCTCCATTGCTGCTCGTAAACGTCCGATGTCGTGGCAATGATGGATATCGTGGGCGTAGCCCTTTATGTACTCATGGCGTTTACGTATACGTTCATCTTAAGATCCTCTCCCATCAACAACACCCTTCCCATGAGGTGTGAGAATAGCACACCATTTATTTAAAGTAATGGCAGCTCTGAGTGCAGCTGCAGGGGAAAAAGGGAAAAAACCTGACGACCTGATGCGGCGTGAAAATGACGAGACGTCGCGGTGTGAAAAGAATCGTTTGTTCACGTTCAGTCAGCGGAGGAAAAGTCTTCAGATTATATTTCTTCAATGCCGTCCGCACAGAATGAAGCATTGGGAGTGTCGTGTCTGACACGTCCACGGATGTTTCTCAGTTACTTTCAAGTTCCTAGTAGGAAGTTTTTAACTGGAACACCCTCACGAGTCAGATTTCCCACTCGGAAAGTCGCTCACAAACGACGACATAGGATTCCCACTGAAATGCTGCTATTTTTTTTTTTTACTGTTAATATAACTTTTGTCCGATTTGTTTCATATTAAGTAAAGTTGGATTGGATTGGAATATTGTCTTACAATAACAAGGCAAGGCGTTTATTTGTATAGCACTTTTCAACAACAAGGTTATTCAAAGTGCTTTACATAAAACATTAAAAAGCATAGAAAAGAGACATTTATAAAATCAGATATAAAATAAAAAAAAAAAAAATTAAAAACAAGCAGGTAAAATGTATATGGAAAACATTAAGTAGAAGATTACAAAATAAAATAGATAACAATAAAATAAAAAGATAAAAATCAAGAGTATATATAAGGAATAGAGGTTACAGTGCAGTATTGGAAATGACTGAAATGCAGCGGCAAACAGAAAAGTCTTCACTCTTGATTTAAAAGAGGTGAGAGTTTCAGCAGATCTACAGTTTTCTGGGAGTTTGTTCCAGATATATGGTGCATAGAAACTGAACGCTGCTTCTCCATGTTTAGTTCTGACTCTGTGGACACAGAGCAGACCTGTCCCAGATGATCAGAGAGATCTGGATGGTTCGTAGCTAAGCAGAAGATCAGAGATGTATTTTGGCCTAAACCATTCAGCGCTTTGTAGACCAACAATAGTATTTTGAAGTCAATTCTTTGATACACAGGAAGCCAGTGTAAAGACTTCAGAACTGGAGTGATATGATCTACTTTTTTGGTCTTAGTGAGGACTCTAGCAGCAGCATTCTGAATTAACTGCAGCTGCAACAACACTAATACAAAATTAGCAAATTGTTAGCATATTTATCACATTGTTAAATTCAACATTTAATTAACTACTGTCTACGTGTTATTTTTGATTTAATGTTTTGATTCTAGTCTGTTTTTGTTATTTACGGATTAATTCTGCATCATAAATATACATATAACTTTTTTTTGTTACAAACTATATTATATCAAAACAATATATAAATATATATAATTTTTATTTCTAATGGACCTTTTTCCTTCTGACCAGTCTAGAAGTTCACTTCACACTTTTTGAGATGTATCTTATCTCCTCACATGCTGTTTATTTACTGAGTCTTTTATATATTATTCTGTGCAGCACTGTGGTCTGTACACTGTGGTTGTTTTAAAGTGCTTTAAAGTTGGATTGGATTGGATTTTGTTGCTGTCAGCAAGAAATTGTTACTACATTTAACACCATAACCCAGGCTGTTGAGCACTTTAAATCGTCTTTAAAAACCTACTTTTACTGCTTCATATGTGTTTTTACAATGCTCTATATAATCGTTTTTATGCTTTCCATTTTTACTGCCTTTGACCAAAGCTTCCTATTGATATGGATGTCTTTGGACATGTAAATAAGTCAATAATAAGTCATTCTGGCTCCGAAACAGATTTATTACTGGATAATAAACTGGAACATAATCACTGGCCAAATAAGAGGGAAAAGGCTTATTTTTGCCTCCCAGCAATATGTGCAATATGTAATACAACTAATATAACACTTCCCTCATGATTTTTTTTTTACATTTAAGAGTTAAAACTTCAACTTACACTGACAACCATCTTTATTTTTCAAATTCAAAAATGTATTTTTAATAGTTTTTACAGGACTTTTTAAGTGCTAATCCCCCCGAGCTTTGTTCAGAACCACTTTTCCAAGAACTGTGTACCGACTTTGTTCAAAATCCAAAGGTAAATACATATTAATAATACTCCACGCATGCATTTATGACATTTTCCTGCGACAACTTTAAAATTATATTCATTCTTATTCAGTAATTCAATGGAGCCACGTCTTCGTAAAATACAGGATGTCGTTCTAACCTTTAAATATCGGTTTATTCAGCACAGGATCAAACAGGGTGGTGCTAAACTCAATACCTACAACATAACTGCATCAATGTAAACACCTTAAAAACCAAGGCTGTGATGAAACGCCTTCATTTGACAGTATGCTTCACTTCCTGTTTTTAAACACCGGGGGGCACTGTTGCATCTCTGTGGTGGCAACAACTGTGCTCTGATGATTTCATGACAGAATGAGGAGACTCATTTAGGCCTCTGTCTGTCAGTGTCTCCCGTGTGTCCTGTCACCTGTGCGTCTTCATGCTTCTTTCTCTCCTTGTCTACACATTTTTGTCCCGCACGTTTCCCCCTCAGTGAGGAAACATCTGTCTTTGTGTGGATCTTTTCAGTGGCGAGGTCACATTGTCACAGGACATTTAACCCAAATAATTTGCAGCTAAAACAATAAAAAACACTGAAGATGAGAGGATGTCACCGTGAAAATATCAAATTGTGCCCCCCCCCCCCCCCTTAAAGCTGCAGTACGTTGTTTTCCTGTTGTTGATGCTATTATTCTTCCTTTTGTTTGGACTTTGTGAGCAAAAAAAAATGTCTTTGATGCATCCATTGTCTGAAAACAGGCTCCGTCAGGCGAAACTATCAGACCTGACTGAAGAAGCGTTTGTGTGTATACAGCAGCAGAGACAGAGAAGCGTTTATCTCGTCAAACACCGTTTTCTTCCTTTACTCATGAAGTTGCCTCCGCCTCTCTTGATATGCAACAAACCACTTCCTGTGTGCAGCAATGGATTACACATTTGAACACTTCGATACTGAGAAAAACTACTGAGACTTGACAACTTTTTGATATTTAATAGTATGAACTACAGCTTTAAAGTATGGAAAATTTAAGGGGGTTTATTGGCAGAAAAGACCCTCATTGCCTTGTGCCTAACGCATGACACGTTTCCATGATGACTGATTGGAAAAAGACGTGCGAGACACTATGTTTATGTGCCGAGGCACCGGAGTCCAGGTACCGTTTACCAGCTATGCGTCTTTTTTCCTGTCAGTCGTCATGGAAATGCTTCATGTGTTAATGTACGTTAACGTTGATGCCTTTAACGGCGGTTAGCGGCGTGCCCAGCACTACTTTTAAATTTATTTATTTTCTTGTTGTCTTAGAATAAGTTTTCTAATATGTACTTTAGGCACATATTAGAAAGGAAAGAAAAGTTGGCTTGTGACCAAAGGGTTGCTGGTTCAAGTCCCTTGCCAGGTCAAGGGCTGGGGTACCAGGTACTATCAAAGAGTACAGTCGAGCCGAGCGGAGTTGTGCCTGAACTGTGCTGTGGAAAAGCGTTGTAATTCTTACACACTGTACCTTTAAGACAAATATTTAACGGATATTACCGCAGGTGATCAGCAGTGTTCTTCCAGACACAATGGTTGAAGCATTTTGGCCTTACTTCGATTTGATTGAGTTGAACTGAAACTGGAAACCGGTCAACATCAACAACGTCTTTTGTTCGTGAACCCCGACCTCAGCTCGCTCTGCGGGTGTCTCCAAGATACGATTAGCTAGATTGCCTCTTTTCCCTTCCAACATTGGACTCTTTTTTTCCATGTGAAGGTGGACTAATGCAGGGAAAAACATCCTCCCTGAAGCGGACGTATGGTCCACTGCCCAGATCTGGATATGTATGTTGGCAGTTTTTCATCCGTGCTTCCAGGAAGCGTGATTGAAGTGTAATGGGGCTCCTGATGATGTGACGGGGCAAACAGAGGCAGGAAAGTCTCCATCTTTAAAAAAAGAGACATGTCATTAATTTGCAGCCTGGAGGAGTTAGGTTGTCCTCGTCCTCGTCGGCCACTTCTGAGCGACACAATGAGGACTGTCCTTGAAAAGACAGTGGCAACTGTGGCAAATGAGAGCGAAGCCTCCTATTAGGATGAGAAAAAAATGACTTTGAGAGGAGCCCAATGTCATGATCACAATGGTATAGAACTAGTTAGTCTAATCACAGTATGCAGAGAGCATCACCGGTAATTATTCACACTCTTGTTATCCAGCTGGGTTTTCTCCTCTCGGCTTGTCAGCGTCAGTTTAATTTGAATCTCCTCACAGTTTAAATTTGATACATTTTTTTACATACATTTTTCCTCATTGAAAGATGACTTCTTTTTAACATTTCTTTAAGGCCTGCAATTATTGCAATGGTGGCTGCCAACTATTTTGATTATTGATTAATGTTTGAGTGTTTTTTAAATCATTTAATCAGATTTTGTTCAGCTTCTAAAATATGAAACTGTTCTAATTTCTTTGCTCCACATAACAAAAAAATCCTTTGCTTTGTGGACAAAACACGACCTTTGAGAACATCTTATTGTCTCCACGGTCAATGGTGTGCAATACACTTGAGCACCACTAGAGGTGGAGCTTATGTCAGTGAGCTAACATGAATCATCTGGATGAAAACCAGCTCTTTATCGCAAAGAAAAAAAGTCAGACAAACAGGTTTTTCAACATTTTCTGACAACAAATCGAATTTCGAGAAAATAATTAATTGATTATGAAAAAAAATAGCAAGTTGCAGCCATAGTTAGGGAAAGGGGTTGTCCGTGTGTGGATGTTGTAGCTCAAACATACTCTCTAGCTTGATTTGGCCTGTTGCTATGCTAACATTAGCTTAAAATAGATCAGCCTGGTGAAAATGTGAAAGAGAGAAAAAAACTACACATCTAGGAAAAAATGGATGTATAGTATATACATATAATGGTATAATTCACGGAATATTTTAAACCGCAGCACATGAGAGCTAGTGAAAGTAATTGTAACGTAAAGTGAAGAGTCCACAGTACGTTGAGCTCATGCATTCAAAGGCGTCTCCCACAAACACAATCATTTTAATCGGTCACTGAGTTGTCCTCTGGTGCTTCTCTGATTCTCAAAATGCACTAGAACCTCTGACCTTACGTTACTTTGGGAAACGTATTGTCTGATCCTTCTAGATCAGGTCCAGAGATTTATGACAAATGCAGCAGGACACTGTTTGGGTGATGCACGTCCACAATAGCCAGAGAATCTCCAGATGATACGAGCGAGTGGGTGATGCCTGGTCTGGATCACACAGGAGGAAGGACACCCCCATTCTCTTACGGTGGATTATTGGAGTTTGGAGTTTTTAGACTGGCGTTTTGGAGTTGGGGAGCTGGCAGGAGAATCTCTGAAGCAGCTTTAAGACACTCTCTGGAGTTCTGGTCTTGTCTAAAAGCAGTTGCTGATCATCTGAAATGCTAGAAACAAGCTCAAGAGTTCAATCTCTAGTTGATGGGATCACGAGAACAACACTTGATTGTTGAGTCTCATCCATTTTGGACAGGAGATCTCTGAAAGTCTTCTTTGGGGCTTCTTTGCAGCATAGGTGGTTGTTACCGTAGTGACTTTTCCCACGTCGGCATTTGCACACACATTACTGGCTTTAAACTTCCCTGTGATTGGTCAAAGTTGCCTGCCCTAGGTCAAGGTTGTAAATGGAGTACAGAGGCAGTTTTACACTTTTTTACTAGAGGAGATCATTTACTTTTTAGGTTGTGCTGAAAGAATATTATAGCAAGCGTTGATCAATAATGCAAAAACTGTGCTGCCAGAAAGACAATAATGGGAACTTCTGCCACGATGTCGACAGTGTTGCATGACTATGGTCACCGGGGACTGCTTTTGTAGTTGTTGTTGTTGTTTTTGTTACTGTGGTCGCAAAGACGTATCGTAAAGTCTACGATATATGTTTCTGGAGTAATGGTTCCTCATATAAACTGGCTTCAATTATGAATACAGTGCTATAGTGGGTCCTGACCCGGATGTATTAAATATGTATAAACGCAACAAAAGTACTGAGAGTCTCTCTCGCTCACTCACACTCACACATATAATCTTGTTTTTATATCTTAGTGAGGACACATCATCCCCTAGCCTAGACCATTACCCTAACCCTAGCCTAAACCCAATTCTAACCCTGAAACCAGGTCTTAACACTCCAAAAAGCCGCTTGACATTGAAGCCTGGTCGTAACAATACAGAACTTAATTTCTGAGGCTCTGGTTAAAGTTGGGATAAAATTTGAATAGTAAATAACCCTAACCCTAACCCTGTGGTCGTCAAAGTTGGGGATTAGGCTTTGTTTTAGGCTGTTGAGAAGAATAGCTGCACAAACCTGTGTCTCCCAGGTTTTACTGATGTTGTGAGGACCTGTCATCCTTGTGGGGACAAAAAGTGAGTCCACATTTAAGGTGAAGACATGTTGTATGGTTGAGGTTGGGTTAGACCAGGGGGAGTTTGTAGATGGTTACATGTAGAGGTGAAGGTAAAGCAATTATTACCAGAGCTTCTTTGTGATTTTAGTCCTATGTGAATCTGCCATGATCAGTAAAGAATACGCCAACTTTTACCTTGGGAAAAGTTGGGAAAAACTACTACTAATCATGTGCGAATAGACCACTAGTAAATATGTGCGAAATATTTGCGTTAAATCCTGTTTACGAGTAGTTTTCTGCAGATTTAAGAGTTAATATTACAGAGGTCCTGTGTTAAAATAACATGACTCCGCCTACTCATGTAAAACTAATCCCATACCAAAGTCTCCAGGAAATGAATGTCCAGTCAATGTGATGTCTACTGAAGGAGGTAAGGCATTAAGTGGTTGTGGTTTTCCTGGATAATACTTTGTTGTGTGTGTGTTTATGAGTTATTTGTGTGACCTCGTGAGGACCTTTTACATGCACACTAACCCTAACTCTAACCCTAGGTCCAGTCGTCCTCATGGAAGTCAGTGAAGTGTCCTATATGTGTACTTACGGGACCAGTAAGTCCTCATAGAGACCCCAAAAACCTGGTCCTAATGCAGGGTATCCGTGGGGTCTTAAAAAGTCTTAAATCCAATAATTTGAATTTAAGGCCTTAATGTCTTAAATTCTCCTAAAATCTCATAAAAGGTCTTAAATACAGTTTTGAAAGGTCTATTAATGTTTCTTTTATTCAAAAACATGCATAAACTTCAGTCTCGCTTTGAAATGTTTCTATTTTTGAGGATGCAATAACAGAACTACAACATGGAACTAAAGTAGGCCACCTGTGCTGCCCGGTGAGAATTTATCGAGCACCACTAGCTAGTGTGCTGTGCACGCGCCGCGGTGTGTTACAGCTTAGCATAGCAGCGGAGAAAACTTAATGAAAGCCCATGGCTAAGCCAAATTGCAAGTTCAACGATTTGTGGCTCCAATTTTCCTTCATGTCTTTTGTACTTTTTTACCAGCATGGATTTGAAATGGGTCTTAAATTGTATTCATTATGGTCTTAAAAAAGTCTTAAAAAGTCTTTTTGACTTGACTTGTTGAAACCTGCAGAGACCCTGTAATGAGGCAGAAGCTCATGAGCAACTAGATTAAGTTTAGATGCAAACCTGTGTGTGTGTGTGTGTGTGTGCAGATTGACTGTGTTGAACAGCCCTTGTCCACTTTCCTTCCTTATGTAAAACATACTCAACTATTGATGACTATTTCTGTCCATCCATCTTTCCTTCGTGCTCCACTCCCTGAAGAACACCCACCACCCTTCCTCCTCCTCCTCCTCCTCCTCCCTCTCTGGTATTTCCCAGCGAAGCCCCCTCCCCTCCTTCCTCTTTTCCTCTCTCGCTCCCCTTTACTCTCCTCAGATGGATTCTTCAGTCAGCCGAGTGGAACTGGTGCGGCTGCCGGAGGAGTCACACACACACACACACGGAGAGAGGAGCTGAGCTGAGCTGCTGAGCAGACGCTGGGTCAGAGCGCTCAGTTGCTGCAGACAATCACAGCAGAGGAAGACAGGAAAAGACTCACAGAGAGAAAACAGAGAGGCAGGGGAGGGAGGTAAATATGTGACAGGATGTGGTTTCCCTGAGCTTGCAGAACATCAGCGCACACAGGCATAGTTTGAGCATGACCTAAACACACCGAGCGCACAAGTGTGTTTGAGCTGCGTTAGGTTAGGTGGAGAAGAAGCAGAGACCGGGGGGGGAAGCAAAACCTCTGGAAACGCCGACACTGCTGCTGCTGAGTGTGAACAACCTGGTTCCTCTGCTGCCTGCAGGAGGAAGAAGAAGAGGAGGATTGTGTTTCTTTTCTTCTAACCTCCACGGTAACCTCGCTCCACTCAACCTTCAAACCTCCATCATCCTTCCTTCCTTCCTTCCTTCCTTCCTTCCTTCCTTCCCCTAGAATGCACTTCACAGCTGGAAGCTCAGCTCCAGCTGCGACCGAGCTGTGAACAACTTCTCCGCCGTGTCGTGAAAACAAGGTGAGCGAATGTTTGTAATGAGTGTGTGTGTGTGTGTGTGTGTGTGTGTGTGTGTGTGTGCAGGAGCGTCCTCCACATGTTTGTATGACTCCGAACTTCATCACACAAATGTGTCTCTGAAGACAAACGTGAAACATATGCCTGGTGGCCAATGTTGACCACTGAAAGTTGATTCATTATGAGATGATGTTTGGCTTGTGTTCAACAACAAGTTCCAACTCTGGAGATGCAGCAACAGCACATTTTTAAAACGTGTAGGATGTGATTTTATTGATTTATCGGCACTCTGATTGAGACGATTTGATGCTGAGGATGCCTAAACACCAGAGACTCACCACCAGAGGGCAGGCTCCTCTGTTTTTAAACCAATGCTCTCCACTCTATTGATTAAGTGAATTAATAATTAAAAGAAAAAATAGTTTGGTTTCCATACCACTAAGCCTTTTACAGAGGCTGTAGTGTTTCTCTGGAGAGCATGTGTGTGTGTGTGTGTTTGTGTGTGTGTTTCGAATTGTAGGATTAAAACTAACAATAACATCCTCTCTGGTAATTACCTTTATTAGATTATGCTGAAAACCATACGTCTGGCTTCCTGGCAGCGTCTTCATCTCCACGTTCTAACTCTTGAGATGCACCAATGCCACATTTTTGACCACTCATTTCAAGTGGGCATTGGTATCTTTGGGATTTTATGGATACTTTTGATCAATAACATCACGATTTCACGCCCTGATGCCAGAGAGGAAGAGCTGGTGCTCCATAATTCACCACCAGGGGGGAGGCTCCTTTTTTAAAAACCAATCGACTCTATTGAATAAGTGAACAAATGATTAAAATTAATAGTTTGATTTCAGCACTGTTATAGTCAAGGTTCTTGGTTTACAGAGGTTGCGATGGTTCTACAGTAGCCCAAATGGTCAAACTAGTCGTAAACCGTAGTATCCCGGACAAGTTTGTCTTCTGAGCTTTTTATCAATACTCTTATTGAGGGTTAGGGTTTCTTTGATATGTGATTTCTGGGCTGTTCTCAGCGACAGGCTGTAGAGAGAATGGTGCTTTATAGGCAGAAACGTTAGCTTTGTTAAATGCAGTCAAACATCAATTTAGTTTGCCCAAACTGACACACCGCAGTATCTTCTTCCGTAGTTGGCTGTACGCGACTTGGACTTGCTTGAGTTGAGTTGAAGACGTTTCATCTCTCGGCCAAGAGGCTTCTTCAGTTCTGACTAACTGATGGGAAAAAAAAAAACAGACGTATGATACTAGGTAAATACCTGTTTTTTCACACCAGCTAGTCAGAACTGAAGAAGCCTCTCAACTCAACTCAAGCAAGTCCAGTCGCCAACTGCTGGAGAAGACTATGACCTGGATGACTGAGAACCTTCACCGACAGTATCACACGTAATCCCCCGACATTGACAGCATTTTTTAAAAACTCTATTACTCTAGAGCGATGTTAGCGTTAGCATATAGCGGTGTCATTTCTCTAGAAGCTTTATACTTTGGCATTGACCAATGACGGGATCTGTATCTCGACACCTTCTCCTCAGTTATTTTGAGAATACTTATATTTTGGTACTTCCTCAAGTGCTGTTTCTCATCAAGAAACTCTGCACAGTTATTTGAAGCGTTTATCCTGTCAAACTGTCTGTTGGTGGGATGTTCTTGGCCTCCGTGTTTGGTGTTGTGCCTTGGGCCAAGCCGCCGTCAGTCGAGATGTGAAACGACTCATTCCTCGCAGCCTGTGTGCAATTTGCTAAGTGTGTTGTTTCAAAAAATGCAATTTTGATTCGAAAACAATTAGTTGTTCAGGCCCTAGTTTATTGGCAGAGATTGACTCACACACAGAGAGAGTGTGTGTATATGTGTGCGTCTGCTCATTGCATTCATCATGCACATCAATAGGCCGACTTGTTGTGCAGTCACATGCGTGATGGATGGTACAGAGTTGGGCTGAGAATGCCAAAAATGTCTACCTGGAACCAATCACAGACGGAACTCTGACAGTGGTTCAAGATGTGCCCTGGCGTACGGTACAGTATCACACCACCACTCCCACGGGTCAGGAGACTGTGTGTGATCCTGAGTGTGTGTGTTTGTGTTGAGGCTTTATTTTGTGAGCTAAAGTCACCCACAGGCTTTTCAAGGGACGTTCTGGCTCCAGGCAATAGAAGTGAGAGGTGGTGGTGGGTTGGGCAGGGGCGACATCAATATGACTACATTTTCTTATTATGAATGCATTAATTCTACTTCATGAAACTGCTGCTGGTTTTAAAGTCTGGACAGGAAGTGTTATTATTATTATTTATTTTATTTTATTTTTTTTAAATAATGACAGTTACCCACATTCACGTCTACTCTGGTTGTGTTTAAACCACAATGCAATTTATTTCTTAGCTTGTTCTGACTTTTGACTATTGCTGTTTTATTGTAAACTTCCAACTTCCAATCAAACACACTTGCGTGAACCACATTTATCTGAAAATGATGAAGTACGGCTGTAGCCAGAATCTTAATCGGAAATTAATTTATAGGCAACTGGAGTGTATAGTGTAAGTTATGTCGAAGACATCTTATACTCTTTTGGATGCCTGAAATCAAACCAAACCACAAACTCCCAAACAAAAAAATTAGTGCTGGGCACGTTAACGGCGTCAACGTTAACGCACATTACCACATGATGCATGACCGGAGTCCAGGCACTGTTTACGTTAGCTCCTTCAGCTGAATTAGCTCCTTTAGCGCTGTTAGCGCGCCTAGAGTCAAACTGGAGCGGCCTTTTTATTATAGGAAAAGAGCAGCGCTACAAATAACCATCTCATTTTAACAATCACGAGTCACGTAAACATGACGTCACGCGCATCTTTTTCCAGTCAGTCGTCATGGGAACACGCCATGCATTAACGTTGACGCTGTTAACATGCCCAGCACTACTAAAAATACAAGTACAAGTGTATTGTAAATCTTTCTGTGGCTACAAATTGTACCTTTTAACAGAAGTACTTATTCCATCGTAAACTAATCTTACTTCAAGGAAATCCTACATTTGGGGTCTCTACAGGAGATGGATGGTGTTTTTTAATTAGTTATTCTCAGGGGCCCCCAACAGTTGCCTGTCCTGTTGTTACGCCCCTGTGTGCTCGCCGGTGTCCGCACACAAGTGGATGTATTCATGCTCATACTATGTGTGCTGCGGTACATGAGTTCATCTGGGCATGAGTGAGTTTATGAGCGATGAGGGGAGGAGGAGGATGAAAAACAAGGGAAGGGATGGGAAGAGGTGAAGGAAGGGCAGGGGGGAGGCAAGCATGTCAGGGTGGAGGAAGACGAGGGCATGAGAGAGAGGAAAAGCCAGGGGAGGAGGTGAGTGTGTGTGTGTGTGTGTGTGTTAGAGAGGGAGAGAAAGTGAGAGAGTGAGTGAGCTCAGTCGGACTGAACTGCTGTTAATTATTTTCAGCTGGTGACTTGTGGACTGTGGGGCTGCTTAAAGCTGCAGTAGGCAGGATGACTGGCTGGAAACAATAAAAATGAGTCATTTGTCAAGTTTCATCCACAGGTTGTTGGAAATACTTGTTTCGTCTGTTCTGAGCTCTTATCATACACTGTAAAAAAAAGTGTCAAATATGACTTAAATTGGTAACACCTACATTAATTCAGTTTATTCAAACTGAATGTACCAAGTTACATGAAGACAACTTGCCTATTTTAGTCTGAATGAAGTTTGTCAAAATGCAGTTACATTTAAAAAATAAGGAGTTTAATCCAGTATGTTGATGGAAATTGACGTGTTTAAAGTCAGATGTATTCTTGTGTTGTACTCAGAACAACAACCTAAGAACAGAGCTATCTATCTATCTATCTATCTATCTATCTATCTATCTATCTATCTATCTATCTATCTATCTATCTATCTATCTATCTATCTATCTATCTATCTATCTATCTATCTATCTATCTATCTATCTATCTATCTATCTATCTATCTAGTTTGCTTGCTAGCTGTCAATATATCAACTGTTTTCTGACTGTTTTTATGAACTGAGGACATTTCTCTTCTCAGACTTTTTTTGGAGGATTTCTTTGCAGTGTGTGAAGTTGTTGGAGATGTTGAAGTAGCACTAATTCCACTCAAAGAACCTGTTTGCTCTCTCTCTCTCTCTCCGTCTCTTTCTGATTGGGCAAAGTCGCCTTCAGTTTGGCTCAGTTCAGTAAATTACGCACGAGCATAGTGTGAACATGTGGGCAGTTTCACACAAAGATGATTATAAATACAAACAAATGGCCGATACTGCAGGTCAAAGAAAATGACACTCAAAACACACACACACAGAAAAAGCCATGTGCTTTCTGTCAAGCGTGTACTATATATCAAAGGGTAAATGTACTGTGTGTGTGTGTGTGAACACATGTAGATCCACACATGCTTGATGCTCACATGACATGAAACTACACACACACACACACACAGTGTACACACACACACACACACACACACCATAGAAAGCCCATATGGCCGTATGATACAGTCCAGTGGTCGCTGCGGAGCTCGGCTGTTGGGGGGAAAATGTGGAAGTGATTGTGGTTTTTCGGCTTCATTATTATCATTATTATTATTATTATGTCATAATGTTACTATTATGGAAAATGGATGAACGACTCTGGGGCAAGGGTTGAAGAGGTCATTGCTGTAAATCATTTAAATAATTCAGGTTAAAGAAAAAAAGAAAAAATATATGTATTTAACAATATATATATATATATATATATATTTAACAATATTAATCTTCTGCTTACCATCAGTGATGAGCGCCACCATGAGGAGCAGTCTCTATATTGTTCATTGTTGTTATGAAAGATTATGCAAATTGACATGAGACATGTTTTCTGTTAAGGTGGTAAAGTAAGTACATTTCCACTGAGCTTCTGCCTCTAGCAACAACTTTAGCAACAACATTTGTAACAAATAGTTATTTTAGTCCATGTCAGATTTTTTTAATCCCAAAAAACCTCAAAACAAAAATCTTTTATTGGAACTTAATGTGTCCGTGTAGTTCGATCTTTCAAAGTCCAAACCGTCCATTTTTAACATTTCACACCATATTTCATTTTGCTTCTACAACTGCATTTTCAGCTAAGCCGTTAGCTTGCGTTTGGGTGGCGCAGCAGTAAAAAGGGTCATAAACGTTGCTCTGGTTTAGTTTCTGTCGTCAGCTGCTGTTTACTGAAGGCTGAAAATGTCCGTCCCTGCTGAGTGTGTGACTTTATTTCCTGGTACGATGTTACTGTGTTACTGTACGTGTTGTGTGCAGGTTGTGAAACTTGTGTTTCTCTCTGCGGTTGCGTAATATTTGCCGTGTCGTCGCTGCAGTGGACTGTGAAAAGTAAACTTTGTGAAAAGTAAAAGCGCTGAGGCCAAACTCACTGAAGTTACTGATTTACAGTTGTTGACGTTTTCAGAGTTTTTGGGGGGGTTTCTGACTCCTAATATTCATGATAGGAGGTTTTATTTTAGCATCTAATAAGATTTTTTGTGTAATTTTGATGTGATTTTTCTTTTCTTTCTCGGTTTTGCACAATAACACATTAGACAAAGTCAAATGAAGTGTAATGTTACACCAAAATCCACCTTAATTGGACACATAGACATACAATGGTATAGTATTTTAAGACACAAACATGGTGATAATTAAAACAAGAAAAAAGAGTAAAAAGTACTCAAGATGTTTAAAATCGGATTAAATTTGTGAAATTTGTGAAATACGTCACAGTTCAATATGTGACCTATAAACACATTAAACAGCTTCTCTGATATTTCAGCTTCTTAAATCAGAACATTTTCTTAGTTTCTTTGCTCCATATAACAAAATCTAATAATGTAAGTTAATGTAACATGTGGAGATGAATAAAACATAAAAAAAAAACAAAGAATAATGTTCAGTAGAAAGTCTGATGACGACAAAGACGGATCGACAAACCTTTTGAAATGACCCTTTAATATTTACCAGCGCAGACTTGACGGATTGTTGCTTTTTCTGTTGATTTATTCACACTCGAGAGATGTTAACGACTTATTAACCTTTGTCCGACGGCTTATTAGAAAGCGTTGAAAGTCTTTATTAATGACTTTATTAACATTTGAAACGAAGGCTCATTTCGGGCCGACTTTGATCCATTAACCTTTATCGATGACTCGCGCGCTAACATTTACACCTGCAGATTTACGGCCTCGCTTTTATTCACGACGGCGTTAATAGCGTTGCGGCGAAGTCTGAAATGATCATTGTGGAATGATCGGAGGTTATTGAGAGAATATGTTTGAGGTTGTGTGTGTTTGTGTTTGTGTGTTTTCTGAGCCTGTGTTGATTTTCTTTCACCCCAGTCTTTAAGCAAACATGTATTTTAATCAACTTATGTTTGTTATCTGATCCGGGCTCAGTCAATCCCCCTGTGATGAGGGGAAATTTGATTAAGGTAACCGACATGCGTTGGCGAGGAGTGTAAACCTTACTCCTGCTCTCCATTCAGTGTATGTAGAGACAAACACACACTTTTTACACACAGATTTTAGTTTCCTAATTTTTTGATCTATGCCAGAAAGGAACTCGATCAAACTTCTGATACGAACTATCGCGAAAGGTTTGGAAAGTGAAAGAAAGAAATGTGTTTTGGGCCAGTGATTTGCAGAACTGTCGAAACAGGCGTCAACGGAGATCGAGCAATACAGTATATCGTATATTCTTCCAGAATCTTTAGTAATCTTTTAAAAATGTTCTCCAGTTTACTTGTCGCCAACTGTTTTGGTATCCACGGGCACAAATACTTTATAATGTTCCCTCACATCTCTGAGAGTGACTTCTTTGCTAAAATGGTGTTGTTTTTGCTTTTGAGAGTTGTGTTACACCAGCTACCAGAACTGTATTATTGACTTTGTCCCAGCACCAAAAAGTGGACACTCTGGTCTTGGGTCTTGACGTCAGCACAACTTTTTACTGAAAAGCAACAGTAGATCGCTGCTGTAGAACAAATCAGTGGCCGTTTCTCAATATCCATACTTGTGCGTACTTGTCCGTACTTGCGTTCTCCCGTACTTGTGAAAACGTCATCAGCCTCAGTCCAAGTTCTGTTCCAATTCTCAAGAACGCGAGCAGTGAGTACGGTTCTCATACCCGGAAGTGTTCTCGCTCCGCTCATTTTACAAAGTATGCATCGGGTGGAGCGTACTTGGGAAAGCCATATATCCCAGAATGCATTTTGGCGGAACACAGCAGGATAAAATACTAATATAAACCTGAAATAAATATTTTAAAATGTGAAAATAACAACAATATATGCATTCATCAACACTGTAGGTGGCGGTAATGAGGTTTAAGTGCTTGGCACCACCCGCCATTCAAACAGTAGAACAAGTAAGTACACCGCTTTTCCAATTGAAGAGATCGTACTCGTGTACTCCCATACTTGGCGAGTTTGTACTCCAGTCGTACTTCTCAAGTATGTACTTCCCAAGTATGCAAGTACGTACTGGCATACTTGGGTATTGAGAAAGGGCCAGTGTTTTTGCAGTGCCAAAATAAGTAGGGTAGAAGAAGCCAAGAAGAAATTGATCTTGAGTCGCATTCTGTGTCAGAAAAATACATTTTATTTTTGAAAGATATGATGATTTCTAAACAAGATAAGGTTAATCTGGAGTAGATAATGTAAATATGATGCGTCTCTTTTGGCGGAGTTTAACATGTTCTGTGCAGTCGTAGTAATATAAGCTTCAGGCAGCCAAACATGGCCGCCCAAAAACCGATGCACTGGTTGATAAGGTGTGAGTTTTGCAGATTTCATGGCAGGGCCATCATCCCGACCGCCCGATATGACTCCTCACACATTTTCCTCTCAGGAAAAGTGGAGAATGCGAGATCTCGAGCAACGATTATACCCCCCCCCCCCCCCTGTCTGCTGCAACGCGAGGTGACAGCGATCATGCATTTGAAGATACTAAGAGAACCTGAGACGACCAAGTATAAGGATGAATGTTCCAGGTGTTGACGGATAAGCACCAGAGCCAATATTCAGGCAGCTCCGAGACAGCGAAAAAGCAAGAGAACAGCTTCTCCCCTGATATTTCTATAAGGCAAATTGACTCCTGTTGTAATGGGTGGTCAGGAAAAAATTGCAGGGAGTATTGATCAGGTAATGTTGAACATGGACACGTCGATATGGCGTCAGAAGCCCCGTAAGAATGTGGCTTCGGCTTGCTTTAATAAAAAATGACCTGCCTGGAGCAAGTTCCGGGGGGGGGGGGGGATCTCCCCGTACAAACAAAACAGAAGAACTTTCTATTTTTAAACCAACGTCCCCCTTTTACAGTTTGGCTTGAGAACAAAACCCAACAGTGTTTGTGCCGTTTGGGATGAGACATGGATTCTTTTCGCTTCCCTCTTTTGAGAACTGTACAAATCCCAGCGCCTCAAACTCCGTGACAGACAAAGAAAGACATGTGAAGACGGGAGGACAAGAGGACGGGAGAGGGACGCATGCGAAGACATGGACACGTGGAGGAGAGGGGTTTTGGTTTGGTTATAGTGAACCAGGAAAAGAAAGAGCAGACAATGAAAGAGAAAGAGGTTGAGACAGATTGGTGCCTATTATACTCTGGAGATGGGAATAGTCATATAGGGGGGTTTGTTCCCATGGCAATAGCTCCCTCAGTGTGTGTGTGTGTGTGTGGACAGACAGCGACTGGGCCTTGAGACCGTTGTGGAGACGAGAGGTGGCCGAGGCCGAGGCCGTCGTCAGCCGCCCCGAAGCCTTGAAACGTCGGACAGACGTTATAATTTACTCGCTCAATGTTATTCTTCATCTTCTCTAAAAAAAAAGGAAAATAAATAAAATTGGTATTCTACCTGAGATTTTTGCCGTTCATGAATCATCCTTTGCCAAAAAAACAACATTTTTGAGCTGGAGATCCTAAATCTCTGCTGGAGAAATGATTTAAATCACATGACGGGGGCTTGTAATTCTTCTAGGTGATTATTTATTTGCCCGCAGCTCCACAAACAGAAATACATCCTTGCTGCACACAGGAAGTAATCCATGTCACGAGAGAAGCAATAGCAGCATTGCGCGAGTAAATCAGGTTGGAATTTGACTGAAAACAGAAACAAAAAGTGACCAAAAGTGAAGGTTCAAACGTGGAGGTAACTCCTAAAATCTGTGCTGTATAAAAGGTTTTAAATTATATTAAAATGGGCTTTGGATGAATTTGATTTATTGACCTTTTTTTATTTATTGTCCTCTGTTTTTGGTGAACTTCTGACATGATTTAACAAACGTTCTATGTATGAACCTTCCTGACGTGTCTTCCTACACTGAACTCATCATCAACAAAGTCCAACAATGACTTTTCAGGATTAGAGTTGGAGACTGTTAAAATATGGTTGTTTTTGACAGATTATGCAAACTTAACTTACTTTTATTGTTAGGGTTGAACAATTAATTGAAAATCGCAATATTTCAGTTGTCAGATTACCATTTTAGATTAAATCCTGACTTACACATCGTATTGTACAACACAGATCTGCACTAATCACAGTTGTCATATCAAAATACGTTTTGAAAGCGTATGTGAAAAATTTGCATTCCCGCTAACATCGCAGTTCATATCCCCATTTCAGTCAAAGTAATCTCAATTAGGTATTAATTTAAAATCTTTCAGCCCTATTTTTATTAAACAATATCAAAATCATAAGGACTTTTTTGGCGTCTGTTAAAAATGGCTGGATCTGTGAAGCAACATTTCTAGCCGTTGAATTCCTGCACTTTGCTTTTTTTTTTATCAAATAAAGGAATCTCTTTGTCATAATATTTGCTCTTGCAGCCACGGTGACCACAGAACAACAACAGCAGCTCCCACAAACACTGCTGCTGCTGCTGCTGCTACCTGGATTGTGTCCACATAAAAAGCCCATCATGTCTCTCCTGTAAATAACTTCTCCATCTTCTCCGCTCTAATCCCCCGCTGTCTGAAAACCATGTTCCTGTTAAGTCCTGTCTGTCCTGCACTTATTACAAACATGTTTGAACTAACCACGACCTCTCGTCTCCGCTCGTCTTGCCCCGCGGTCGTCGAGCTGTGGCTTTTAAACTTGTAACTTTTCTTTTTTTCTGGAGATGTTTATGGGGGAAGTGAATCCAACATCACATCCATCGTCCACTTTAATTCCGCATTCCTTGAGGTTGAAACAAATCTTTCAAACCTTTTTTTTTTTCAATGTAGGGTCCTTGAGAACAGCCAATGCTGTGATGGATGTGATTCCAGAGTGAGTCTGTTGTTCTTACTGTTGGCCGTGTTTTAACTGCACTTGGCATCACTTCAGTCGTTCTGTGCAGCCAAGAAGCCAAAAAAAAAACCAACTTTCTTTACAAAAAATTTCATTTGTTCCATTTGTACATTCTCTTAATCCGACATAATCTGTGAGCATCAGGCAGTACACATGCTTGTTAATAGCAGAGTGTCATCTGCGCGGCATGAATCGAACACTGATCATAATTTACAAAATTGACGTCACAATCTATTGCGGAAGAGCTGAGACTAAAGCAATTGAGACATTTGACTCTCCCCCTGGTGGCTATTCAGTATAATCGTACTTCCTGTTTAGCGTCACCGTCAAACGACTAAAGACGAGGTCTGCTTTTTTAAAATATACAATCTATGTCTATTTTAGGCTCTGCAGGTGGGCTGTGAGAGTTAAATGAAAGGATATATTGATGATAAGTTTTTTAACTTTAATGTATTATTTATGGTCAGTTTTACTAGAGAAACACTTTTGACTGCCCCTCAAAGATTCCTACGTAGTCTGATTCTGGTTTGATAGCAGTGTTAGCTCTTTCGTACTCGGTAAAGGCATATGACATATTATTTTTAACGTTATTTCAATGTAAATTAATTTTTTAAGCGCTTTTAAGACAGGTATGACCAACATATAATATCACTAGTCCATTTGTTGTTCGTTTAAATCAGGGGTCCCACAACTTTTTCCTGTGAGGGCCACATAACTTTGCCATTCTCTGATGGGTGCCGGAGTCAGTTTGTAACAGAAAAAGTGTGACGATCACAGGGGTTTTCAAAAAACACAAAATGAGCAGCTGCGCTGTGTCCTGCACGTCCGTGCTCTCATCCAATGCTAATGGAAAAAAGTTGAATTCTTTGGTCTTCTGCTGCCGCTGAGCATATACATTACCCCCAATTTCTTCAATGCGTCTGGTGATTGTACTCGCCGACTGACTCACGGCATTTAAGACATCTTTCTCCTCGGGACACACCTCCTCCGCGACAGCATTCAAACATTTCTTGACAAACTCTCCGTCAGTGAAAGGTTTATCGCTGCTTGCTATCAGTTGAGCAACCTTCAAGTTGGCCCGAATGGATGACTGGTTCAGTTGAGCTTGGCGTACAAATGTATGTCAAAGGTTCATAGTGTCGTTGCAGATTCTAATCTTTGAATACCGCCACTGCCTCTTGACAGATGAGAGAAACAGCCTTTTCTCTGCATTGAATAAAAAAATTATCGTTTGACCACCGCAAGTTAAATACCCTGCATTCTGAATAAATTTTTTTCTAACCTAATTTTAAAAATGAACCAAAGTCATAAGATTGATTTCATCAAGATCTCATTTTCCCATAGATTTCCATTTAATTGAATTCTCTCCCTCTCTCGCCCCCTGGTGGCAAATCAATATAATTAAGTAATAATAATGAGCTTCAGCATAAAACTGCAAACATTTGCCCATTTTAGGTTCTGCAGGTGAGCTCTGAGAAATGAATAAAATAATAAATTGGAGGAAACTTGACTTTTTAGTACCGTAATTGGGCTTCAAATAACTCATAAATGTTTAGGATCAGTTTTAAAACAGGAGAAGAAAATAATAAGAGTTTTCCACTGATTTTTTAGATTTTATAACATTTAGGTCTTTGTTTCACGATCATGAATGAGGTAAATTTAGATTTTTTTTTACCAAAGTCATACGATTGAAATGATGTTAGTGTAATTAGTCCCTCGGGCTTCGTCAAATAGTCGAATAAATCAAAAAGTCAAGTTCATAAAGTACATTTGCATCGTTAATGTGGAGTTAAAAAACTGTTATTAATGAATAAAGAAAATGTGATTATTCATGAGTAATACAAAAGGTTTGCTGATATTCCCAGACCCTGTCACCAGAGACTTTCAGAAAGACTTCGGTGAAGGACATTTTTGACAATTCAAGGCCGCTGATATTGACTGACTGGTTTTGTGTCCTGCTGCCTTTTCTTCAAAATAGGACGTTTTTGGAAATACCTTTTTCACAAACCAACTCTTTTTCCTCGAGCTCTATATACGGTCAGGATCGGATTTTTGCTCCAATTCACACTCTCACTCTTGAATTTTGTTTTTTGTGACATTCGTTCAGAGAATGGAGAAGTGAAAATACTGAGTCTGAGTCTCAAGTGCACTCTTTTGTGATTAATCTGTGGTGTGAAGTAAAAGCGAATGCTGACTGACCACATGATTAGCTGTAGAAATAGATTTTTTTATGCATGGTTTTACCGTAAAAGTGAAATTTTTTTTAAAATCTATCAGTGATGTTCAGCGTATCAGACACTGGTGGAAACACCTTTACTTTGTCAGCAGTTGAGTGTGCAGGGATTTTCCCCTCAGACAGTCAACAAAAAGAAAGAAGGAAACACTTAGTGTCCTACTTTCCAAGTTTAGCAGTGAAACCACACAGGAACTACCCTCCTGTCATGTATCGTACAATAAATGGAAATGTGTGTAAAGAAAAATTGTATTTTCTATTTTTTCACGTAAAAAGTTATAGTCACTTTAAATATATGATGTTTATTTGCAAATTAGGAACATAGGGTCAGTAAACGCAGCATAAAAGGGTCTTTAAATTACTACGCACACTAGAGGGCAGCACTGAGTTGAGAGCGTTAAAAAAAGGCCACATTGTTGTCGTCGTTGAGTATCTCACCTACTCGTGAACTGTCTTTTTTTCCTTGAATAACTTCAATAAATGACTACACTGCCCTGCCCCCTAACGATTTTTGGTGGAACTGCGTCAAATACATCGTCAAAGAGGAGGTTTTTCTTGACACGCAGCTACGTCCGAAAAAAGAAAATGTTTGCACAAACTTAAAAAATGCCACCTACATGAAACAAGTTGATTCAAACCAAGGTAAAGAAGTGAAATGAGGACAATATCTTATAACTAGGGCTGTCAAAATTAACGGGATGCGTCATTGTATGATTATCCTGCAGTATATTGATTATGACAGAATCGCTGTATCGTGATGTTATTGGTATCGTGGACCATGTGTCGCATATCGTATCGTATTGTGAGGTACGCTCCCTAATTTCCACTTGAAGATAAATGGCACAAGTTTCCAGTAAAGGACACTTAGGGCCTGATTTACTATTCCAAATAGAGAGCGCTAAATTGCTTGCACGAGCAGAAAGACTGCTCCTGTTACTGGATTACCTTTGGCGGGTGAACTACTAAGATTGCGGCCGCAATTGACTACAGGTGCAGAAGTGGTTAAGACCGCCCTATTTAAATGAGGATTTTGCGCTAGTCAAGGTTTGTCAACATGGAGAAAGAGCAGACTCAACGGAAGCGCAGAATGAAATTTGAAGCCACTGAACAGAAAGTACAGGTGACAGTCATCCAGGGATATGACAACTGGGATCGAGGCATATATGACATCCTTGTTCCCCGGGTCCATAGAACCTTTTTATATTATTATTATTTTAATCCTGCGTCAGTATTTTGGACAGCTCCATCACCTGTTAGTAGATCAGCATCAACGCAAATCTGCGTGTGCAATCCAGTTTGCACAGGTTTTTGCACTCGCAAAGCTTTAGTAAATCAGGCCCTTAATGTTTTAATTGTTGTTCCTCTTTACGGGCTTTCAGGGCAACTTGTATTCATGATGATGCATGACCGCCATAAAAAGAAAATAACATGGATAATAGTGTTGGTACAAAACCAACCTCTTACGTTAAGTCCAACTTTGGTTCTGGACTTCAAAGAACGACTGATTGTGCTTTTATTCTGAAGACCACAGGAGGACACAAATGAAGCTTTATCCTTTTTTTTGTCTCTGCTGCTGCCTGTGTCCTTTTTACCTCTGAGAGCTTATATAGTCTCATCCTTTCATTCGCGTGATGCTCTCTTCAACCACTTTGCCTTGGAGGGCTCTTGACTCCTGCTCCTCAAAAATAAACTATGGCTGATGCTGGACCTGCAGTTCCCACCACTGAGTGCAGCCCTGTGCTCCACTTTACTTGTCAGATTAGAAAGATCAAAAGTCAGAAAGAGGCGAAGAGCAGTGCGGGAGGTAGAAGCAAAGAGAGAGAGATGGAGAGTGAACAAGAACAAGAGGAAGGAAGAGAGCGGGCTTAAAAGGGGGGAGGCTATGAGGAAGAAGAACACAACAACTCGGTGTCCTAATTAATGTCTTTCTCCATTAATCCACTCTGAAGCTCCCCGTGCTGCTGGGTTTGATCTCGGGCAAAGCTGCTATCAAAGCCTTGTAACGTAGTCTTGTAATATTATAGGGAAGATCTCAGTCGGACAGAATTAAGGAGAACCATGCAGGCGTCACGCCTTAGTTTCTGTATCATTTTGAAGCTTCTTACTTGTAAACGAGTGTCTTTAAGTCATTGTTTTGGTTTTTACAACTTCAACATGATTGATCGATTGACTCATTTGTATTATTGTGTCATATATGAGCTTAGAAGACTTTGATATACAGACCAAAGGGGCCAACTTGTTTTCGATTCTTTGAGGAGACAGGCTTTTTAATTGTGTTTTCATTAATTATCGACCACTTTATCCTCCACATGAGCGTTGCTGACGCCAATCCCAGCGCACATAGGGTGAAAGGGCAGGGTCAACGTTGGCCAGGTCCATCGTATTTTATGGCTGTAGAAATGTCAATGAGCAATTGTTTCTGCTTCTTTTTCCAAGATAACATTCACTTTCCATATCTGGCAGTTAGTTATTCAACCATTTAGGAATTACGGTACTGGGAAGCTGCTGAATCTCGTCTGTGATTGGACGCTTGTTCCGCCAAAGTCCTGAGGTTCTACCGTAATGACAAGTATATGGTTCGCAAAGCTCTACATCACTGCTTTCTGGTATCCATTTTTCCATCCATCTTCTACAACTTTATCCCTCACGTGGGGTGATGACCTACGGCGAAAGGCGGAGTCACACCCTGGACAGATCGCTAGTCCATAGTTTTTGAATTTTCTGGATATGACGATGGGTGCCAAATCCTGTCGGATATCGGCAAACACACCTGCCATTACGACTAATGATGACAACAGTAGGGTAAATAGGCTGCTATACCTCCTTAACTTCTGTGCTAGCGCCATCAACAACTCTCTAACCAAGTATTAAAAATGTTTAATTTCACCTCAGAAGAGACTAAAAGACCTCTATAATTGGGCGGAAAAACATATATAGGTATCGGTTATCAGCCCAAGAACTCCCAATGTATCGGCATATTGGATATTGGCAAAAAATATCATGCAATTGACCCGGAGGTCACCCTCTCCACACAGAAAGGCCCAGCCTTTCCCTAATTTTGCACAACCTGAACATTCGGTTGTCACCACGACAAAGTGTCGGCCAAAGCAGATGAAGTGCAGAGTTTTAGCCGTTAAAGGATGATTTTTCAGACCCAAAAAATGGGGAAAATCTTGACTTTATCTGCACCACAGGTTTTATATAACCGACTTTAACCTCAGACAAATGCACACCAGAGAGATGGTTTTACAGCAGAAGCTCAGTTTTTCGTTTTTCTTCACAGTCAGGGCAACTTTCCTCAGAAGAAGGTCAAACTGCTCTTTATTCTCTCTGAAATAAGCTTTGAACCTTCCACCGTCCAGACAGCTCCTGGAGCAGTTTGTTAAATTCTGCTTTCTTTTCTTTTATTTTATTTCAGCTTGAAGAATGAATTTTCCCAGCCACAGTGAATATTTTCTTTTCTTTTCCCTCAGAAAATTCATGCAGTAAAGCTGCTGCGAGGGATTTACAGTGCAGGAAAAAAAGAAACGTTAATTTTAGTTACGGTGCTTTTACAATAAAACAAAAACTTGAGTTAAAATATGTGTTTAATAGCTTTGTATTCACAGAGTTATCACTGATCCAGAGTGTTTGGTTGGTCCGGACTTTTCCACTATTCCAGGCACATGAGTTAGCCAGGAAAAAAGGACATAGCTGACAGCGGCTCTAAGTTAGCTGAGTCACTGAGGCTTACCTCTAATTCAGACAGGGCTGTTTCTGGTTGCTTAGTAACAGCAGATGCAACAAAATGGCAACCTGCACACTCAACGTGACCTGTTTTTTAAGACGCTCCATCCAAAAAAATCCCCTGATGTGTGAGTGTGCTTTGTGTTTTCTGCAGTGAAAACCCCAGTGTGTGAGAAACAGTGACATCTACTGGTGCTACTGCAAAATTGTAAGAAATAGGAGAATTAGCTCACACTTCCTTTCCCAAGTGTGACAGGAGGGAACTATGATGGCCTTTGCATATCAAAAAGGATGTTTTTCTTTATTTGGGTAGGGTAGGGTCAGGGTAAGGGTTGGTAGTATGCTTCCACTTCAAAACACAAAATATGCTCGTACAAACATACGTATAATTAGCATAATAAATCTCCTAAATGTCTCACAATGGACCCGGTGAAACAACAGTTTCGATGTTTCTGTTCCCTCTGAGCAGAGAAAACGGGGCCAAACCTTGCGCTGACAGAACTCCCTGCTGAGCAACAGATAGAAAAGTTGGACGTGAAAGACAAGAACCACTCAGTTGCCGTCTTTCTCATTCAGCACAATATAAAGTGCTGTGAGATGTTTTTTGGACGTCAGAGCCAAAACTTAAGTGCATACCGGCCTCAACAAAACATCCAAACATCAAGGGGGGAGGGGGAATCAAACCCCATATCAACTGAAACCTCAAAATGCCATTAGAGGGAGTCAAAAGGCGGAACCAAATGGCAAGAGAGATCGTTGCTAATTCAGCAAAAGGGGAATCAATGGAACCTCTTCCTGTTCTTTTTCCATAGATGCTCAGCGTTTGTCTACACTGATGCTTTGCTTGTCAATCACAGACAAAAAACCGTAGATGATCTGAGGCGGAGGCTGCCGGGAGCCTGTGCGTTCACGGGCGAGAAGCAGGGACGCAACATAATGAAAAGTGTCTCGCATTCTCTGTCAGTTCTGCTCTAAAAATACTTATGTTTGTCTTCGCCTCCCATCTGGCCCCGAGGAGCTATGCAAATACAATCCCCTCCATTTTCTGCTCATGCACTTTTTTGTTTTTCCCCTCCGCACCCTTTGCTCCTCCCTCCTCCCCCGGTTTTTGTTCCGATTGTGTCTTCTCCATCGTGTAGACGACACAACAGAGCGTTCACCTTCCCTCTTGTTGTTCCCGCCTCTCTCCAGGGTTGGCAGAGAGACGATGAAAGCTATTTACAAGTAACTGTAGGCAACAGTGAAAATCCAAAACTGAGTTTTTGCTTTTTCCTTTTTCTTTGCCTGGGTTCCTTTTGATGTCGGAGCCATTTGTGATGCTGCTGTTTGGGGAACTGCAGCACCGTGCGATGCAGTCCTGAGTGACAATTTAACGGGGGCCTGAAGCACTTACATCGACTTTGACAATGCCAGTTCTTCAGATTCTTTGTTTGATTTTTCTTTTCACTCTTAAAAACAAACGTGAGAAATGAGTCCAACGTGGTACTTGCTGAGAGGCAGAGACAGAAGTCTTCAGCACACATACAAACCATTTATTTTAGTGTGTGCACACCTGATGGGAACAGAGGTTTCCTGGTTTAATGCTGGTTTGATTTATGTTCACAAAGTCAAACCTCACATGGACTAATTAGACCAGACTGGTAAAAAAAAAAAAAGAAAGAAGACAAATCCCTTGGAGTTTCTCAGCCATCAGGAGGCTAGATGTTCATCTGCTTCACTGCTCTGTTGATGATGTCTGGGAGTTAGCGGAACAACAGCCTGAAAACCGACAGGTGACTGTTAGGTGGGTGTGATCCACATGCACATCTGCACCCTGCACTCAAGAGTGTACCAGGAGGAAAGCCGCTGATATACCAAACTGTGACAGAAGACTTCAGACCGACCAAAGACGGCTGCTTGCAGTTCCAGTAGCGTCGATTAGTGGCTCTCCTGGTTCTCCTCTCTCCTGAAAGGAGGCTGTAACTGTAAATGCTCCATGCCCTGTGATTGGCGTGGATGTTCACATCGTTGATTAAGGTCTAAGACCATCTTGAGTCTTACTCCGGATTTCCACTGCCGCAGCACGTCAGCGTTGCAAATCGCTTCCATTCTAATCAATGAGAGCATTTCCACTGGGCGCGCTGCGGAACGTCTCAGCAGCGTCCCAGAAGCGGATCGACACGCCGCAGCGATATCGATAGGTAGCAGTTCTATTTTTGCCGTTACCGCGTAAATTTCAACAGAGCAGATCGCACCAGGCAGGAAGTGCGACACAGACTCAAAGTAAAATATTTCTGCCCCCCTTTCAAAATAAAACACAATACCCATGTCATATAGCCTATAACAACTTCACATCAACATTACGTCTTGACCGGTGCTACCAGGTCAACAGTCAATTGATCAGAGCTTCTCAGAGAGTCATTATGTACGACGAGAGACTGATTGCTGAAGTGGAGAAACATAAAATCATTTATGACACCAGATCAACAGTTCTTCCATGTCGGAGAATGAAAAGAAGCTGTGTTGTTGTTTTCTTTATACACACACTCGCGGGATCGCGCAAACTCGTGTCGGTTCAAGATTATTGCGCGATCTTCTGTGAATACCGCTGGAATGCACTCGGTGGGGATTGACGCTGGGCAGAGGTCGAAGCAGAACTGTGCCGCTGACGTGCCGCGTCCAGTGGAAATCCAGGGATACTCTGACTCCAACGAACCGTACCAGAAGCACAAGTACTCCAGGGTTTGGCTCAAATGGACTAAACAAGACTTTTGCGTGAACACAGTCAAAGATCCCTGATGCAACCTAAGGAATCAGACTCTTCTCCACTTGACGAGGTTTCAAGTAGTAGCTGCAATCTGTCTAAGACAATCTCTTTCAAGTAGAGAAGAGTCCAATTCCTTAGTTTGCCTCCCAAGTCTTGCATTGTGTTCACACCCGGGGCATGCGTATTCCAGGGTTCACCTCAAATGGACTCAACAAGACTGATGTGAACATAGTCCAAGATGTCTGATGCAAACTGAGGAACCTCTCAGGCCTATTCGAGAGGTTCATCACTGGTGTGATCTTCAGAGGCCAATTGCAAACAGTGAGTCCACCTCTTTCAAGTCGAGTAGATTCAGGGTCTTGGACTTTGGTCAAACCGAGCCAAACATACTGCACCAGGAGCAGCAATGCTCCAGGGTTCAGACTGGAGCATCTACAGACTAAACAGCACCCTTCATCTCATAAACTGAGAGTCCATTCATGTACAGTTAATTTCCAGGCAGCCATTATGAAGCTTTAATAGATATGAGCACAAGCCAAACAAAGGCATTCATGTCGGCACCGCCGGAAAACACTAGCTCACCTGACAACCGTAATGAATCTCCCGTTTCATCTCCCACCCTTTCTCTCCCGCCTCCCTCATCATATGTCGGTTGGGCCTTTCTCTATTCACCGGACTCTAATTGCACTCGCGTTTCTTCCCCTCCAGACTCTACTTGCCATGCATTACCCACTGCCCCCACAAACCCTTTCTTCTGTTCCTCAAGAACAATCTCCACAAATCCCCCCCCCACACCATTTCCTCCTTTCTCCCTTGATTGATTCTCACCTTTTCCATTCTTGCCATTCACCTCATTAACGGAGAGCCCGTCTGCTTGTTTCCGATTTAGCTTCCCACTCCTTCCTCCTCTGCGGTCCCAGACAACCCCTCCCCCCCCCGCCTCTTTCACTTCACTTCCTGTCCTGTCGCCTGTGAAGCGACAGCTGGCTCAAATCCGTATCTGGCCAAGGCCTCGCAATGTCCTGTAATTAGAAGAGGAGAATAATGGAGTGGGCTTCATCATCAATGGAGCGGAGCGATTGCCGCCAACCGTCCATCCAACCAACCATCCATCCATCCATGACTTTAATTAATGGGACACAATCAGATGTCACCTGCTCCCAGATGCAGCCGCTGAAGAGAGGCAGCGGTTCTGTCACAAGTCATTTGGGGTGATGTGGTGTCCGTGGTGTCCACGCCGTACGGCCTCCTCATTCCCGCTTTGGTTGTCATCATGAATTTTTCCCGCCCATTTAACTATGTTGATTTGCTTGTTGTTGATGTTCATCTAGCACACGTTCTTCCTTATATTGGTTTTTCCTCCTCTGGTAATCCCAGAGGAATCATTGATATCCGAGTGCGTGAATGTCGGCATTCATACCCATGTGTTTGTTTGTCGCAGAGATTTAGCTAATCCTCAGTGAAATCTAGCAGGCAGATGCAAATAGTACGTCTTTTTCAAACACTGCACTTGGACTTTTTTAAATGGTTCTGACAACTTTATACTGCACTAGATTTTGTCTACAGAGAAATATCACAAACTTTTTTTTAAATTTAAGGCTGTCTGTGTTTGTGCTTGAATAGCGATTAATAACTTAACACGTTCTTTTTTGCGTTGTTTGCTGCTGAATGTGTGTCAGACGGTGACACACTTTTAAAACAGCACAAATAAAACAAAACTGGAATATAACACACCACTGAAGATCAATCTCTTGGTGAGGAAGGGAAATAAATGTTAGATGTTAGTTAGTTTCTTTGCCTGTATTTGTTATGAAACAGAAAAGGCAACTAAACTAATCATCAAAATAATCAAATAAATCTAATTGTCAAGTTCATAAAGTAACTGTCTTTATATCAATTGATTCCCAATCAAGATACACTGGTAAAATGAGCTTTCCATTGTTGATATAGACCTAAAAACTGTGATTAATCCTGATTATGGAAAAATTCGAATTTTGATTTCATATAATTCAAATGACATAAAATAGGTTATATTTTTGACTGCATTTTTCTTGGTTTTTATATATGGGCAGCATTTATATAGCATGTAAACTAAAAAAAACAGACTTGGGTGGAATTCTTTGGTTGGTTCTTTTCTCAATTAATCGATTGGTCAATAAAATGTCAGAAAATGTAAAAAAAAACTAGAAACCTGGAAATGATGATGTAACCAAATGTTTATTTTTCTCCACAAACCAATATAATCCAATTTGAAGGATTTCTTTGTCAAATGGATCATAGAAACCAGACAATATTCACATTTAAGAAGCTGAAAAATCAGAAAACTCGTTTTACTGAGTTAAAAAAAACACTCAAATGAATTAATGGATTATTAAAATAGTTGACAATTAACTCTAGTAGAAGTCGGCAGAATGCTCTGTCCTTTAACAGCTTTCTCTACTTCATTAAAAGTTGTAGTAATTCACATTCTGTGGCTCTTTTGCATGGAGTTCTTACACTTAGGTGCTATGTACAGTATATAAAACACCTAATATGGTTATGTTTGCAGTGTTTACATCAGATACACTATTAACTTACTTGCGCTTGCCGTTTGCCTGAATAATACATGAGTTACAAACCTGTGAATACATCGAACGCTGTAGAGATGCATTCTGGAAAACGTTTGCAGAATTGCTAAAATTTGCAAATCCTTGCAACTCAATCACACACACACACACACACACACACACACACACACACACACACACATACACACACACACACACACACAGAACAGAGGTTCATGGTGCTATTCTTCTGAGGACTCTGCACTGAATTCAGAAACCAGTTCCTCTGAATATGAGGTTCTCCCACATCAGGACCAGGTCTCCATGAGGCCTCCTGGTCCTGGCACCGTCTCAGTCCTTGTTGTCTCTATCGTTGCAGGATCTGTGCTCAGCGTCACCGACAAACCGTGGAGCCATGGGCTGCGGGCTACGGAAGATGAAACCGACGTCGGAGGATAACAGCCCCGGGAAGATTTACTCCACCCTGAAGAGGCCGCAGGTGGAGACCAAAGTGGGCGTGGCCTACACCTACCGCTACCTGGACTTCCTGATCGGCAAAGACGGTAAGATGTGGATTTTGATTGAAGACGTTTTCATGAAGCTGTGCCAACAGCTGGTTTTCAGGTCATTGTTTTGAACGCAGCATCTCCAGAACATTTTGAAGGAATATTCTCACATTGGTCTCGAGGACGACCTAAATCCATTTGTCAGACGTTGAGGTAGCTTACTTTCAAATCTGGCACAAATGTTCACTTGGACTCACGGTTTAACTCCTTAGGTTCTGTTGGAAATAATGAACCTAAAGTGTGTTCATGAATGGAATTGGATGCAAACCATTGGTTTTTTTTTTAGCTCGTTACTCGTAATTAAAACTGAATATTGATGTTATTAGTCGTCAAAGAGAAAGTCCTCTCTATTTAACTCATCTTCTACTCAGAACCTTTCTAGAATGAGGAGCAGTGTCACAGTACCTTTCTTAAAGTCACCCCAACAACCTCTCCCTTACAAGCCAAGTTCCCTTTCTAGGTGAAAAAGGCCAAAGGTGAAAAGTCAAGGTTCACGTGGCTTCAAAAAAACAACAACATTATTTTGACCTTTTAAACACACAGTATGTAATATCTGCGGCAGGGAGTCTCCATCGCTTAGGAAAGGAAAGACCTCGTTTGATAAGGTCGTAAAGCAGCGTGGGATCATGGGAAGTGTTGTCTCTTTTGGTTTCCCAGTGTGTTTGAACTTTCTGAGGAGAACATCACCGACGGTGCTCGTGTGATCCACTGGAGTAAAGTACACTCGTGGAAACACGAGTCATTGGTGTGTTGGAAACATATTAGCTATACCTTAAGTACAGATTTTTACGGCTGTCAATCGTTAATTGCGATTAATCACATGATTGTCCATAGCTAACTTGCAATTAGTCATACACATCTCTTCTAAATGTACCTTAAAGGAATTTTTTTCCAAATGTGTAACACTCTTATTAACATGCGAGTGGATAAATATGCTTAATTTATGCAAATATCTTCATTGTTATTATTCTCCATAATAATCTCAAAGGTACTGATAACATTGAAGTTAGTTTGAAGAAAGTGCACTCTGCTGGATCTGAAAGAGTCGTGGTGTGGAATATACAACATGAAACGAGCGTCACAGTCACGTCACCCTGGTATTTACGTGATTTCCGTATTCCCGTAGCAGCCTCGTAACGTACTAGTTTTCATCAGTGCGGTGAGCTCGACACTAATTGGACAAATGTCACTTCCACGGAAGCTCAGCTTCTCTGGGAGTCAATGTAGCAGTGGACGGGACCTGGACCCTGTGCTTCTGCATGATGGTCGGAGGAAGTGTCTGAAAGGCGGAGCTAGAGGGACAGATGCAGAAACATACAGGACAGCAGAGCCTTTTCTGCCTCAGTCCTGTGAGGATTTTACAAAGGAACAGCTGCTCGTTTTGTGTTATTTACTCGTTGATATAGACCATATTCATTTGTACATATACACTGCAAATAATAAGAATTTATGTATGAATTACTGGGACTGAAATGAGCTTCCCCCTTGTTTCAAAGACTAGCAACCGTCACTGACATGTGAATGAGAGCGGAAACGTGGCATCGACTGAAACTGTTGGTCAGCGAAAGCGAACGACCCACGGGCAGTAATTCTACTCCTGCACCAGCAAAACCAGAGACATTACTTATCTCCGTCTACACGGTTCCATCACAATCCCCGAGCCGGACACCTCAGCATAAGAAATGTTGCTATTGATCAGCGATCCCCACAGCTACGGTTTGCAGATAGGTTGTAAAAAAGGAGCGCCCTTTCTGCATGCACCGTTTAAATGATGTGAATACCTCACGGCGTTTGCCATTTTGCTGCCTCATACATCTGCATGATAAGGCAGCAACGAGCCCCACAAGTTTCTGAAAGGTGCACCATAATCTACAACCCCGAAGTTGTGTGTAGCATTTCATGGACTAATACCACCGCCGGCGTGATTAATTTGCCTCTGAAAATGCCATTACACGTTTATATATCCAGCATCTGAAAACATTAAGGATTCATATGCAGCAGAAATGTATCCGTCTTGTACGTTTGAATAACGACACGCTCTGTGATTTTCATCAGGACTTTCTTGTAATGATGAAGCGTTAATTAGCACTTGTTCCCCCGTATAGCGGCGGCCTTTGTAATTTCGTTTCTGACAATTAGTCAGTAATAATTTCACATTGTGCTAATGAAGGAGGATCCTTCAGCCCACTCAAAATATCCTGCTGGTGGCCATCACTTATGTAAGAGACAGAGAGAGCAGAGAGAGGGCAGAGGATGCAAATAAAGTTAAAGGGCAGCCAACCAGAGTGAAAATAACATGTCTGATTGCAGAGGTGGAAAGTAACGAAATACATTTGCTCAAGTTGCTGTATTGAATACTTTTTTATGTGTTTTGTATTTTTTAAGTACAATAAATCCAATTAAAATCAGGATTTTGTATTTTACTTGAGTATGTATTGACCCAAGTATTGTAGTTATCTTAGTTACTTTATAAATCCTAGCCGTTACTGAGTAAAAATAATAATTCAGCACAATGAAGACCTACAGGGGGAAAATATACACCAGAACCAGACGAAATGATGATGTGATTAGCACCAGCACTGGCGCGTGAACATAGAGCGCGCACCAAAAGTGACGTAATATCCTGTGTCGTGCCAGGCACGTGAGCTCCAAAATAGTTTTGGATTTCTGATCCCTTGTCATATTTCTACTACCTTCACACCCCACACAAAGTAACTCAGTAACTTTTACTTAAAGTACATTTCAAATGAACTACTTTTTACTTCTACTTGAGTACATTTTCAGATGACTACTTTTACTTCTACTTGAGTAATATTTCATCAAAGTATTGGTACTTTTACTTGAGTAGAATATTTTAGTACTTTTTCCACCTCTGTCTGATTGTAGCTGTGGTACGGATGTCTTGTTGCAAGTGAGACACTGACGCGACTGTGAGAAGCAATGAAATGATCCATTTGCCCTGATGCACTTTGACAGTGAGGTGACTTAATAAAAAAAACCAAAAAAAACCAGAAAGTATCTTTAAATTACTTCAAATGTTCTATAATAAAAGTCAGCATCACCCTGAACAAGGATCCGTTGAAAAATATTGACACAATGTCTTCCCTAGCCTCTTAACCTTAACAATCACAACAAAATACGTAACATTTATGCTAATCTTAACCTAAATCTAATTGTACGTTTTTTAAAAAACAAGCCTTAAACTTTAAAAAGCCCCCTTTTTTTTAGGTGTGAAAGAATGTTGGGACCTGCCAAATGGTCCTCACTTCCACCTAATGTCCTCACTTCCTGTGTTGTTTGGTCCTCATAAAGATGTATGTTCAAGTATACACATGTACACCATGTTGACAATCATAGACATAATTAATTCCTAACCGTAACTGAAAAACCAAGTCTTAACCCTGAAAAAAAGCCCTTTAAGGTTGTGACACACACACACACACACACACACACACACACACACACACACACACACACACACACAGAGAAAAAGCTGGGCTGTTAGAAGCTCCTCCTCTCCTTCCTCTCCACAGACCGAGGTGTTTATGAGATGAAGGGTGGGCGTCACTTCCTGAGATGTCTCAAACCTAAACTAACGGCTCAGTGGCTCCACTGTGTGTGTGTGTGTGTGTGTGTGTGTGTGTGTGTGTGTGTGTGTGTGTGTGTGTGTGTTAATGCTCAAAACTTTAAAAAACAGCGACAGATACTTTAACCTTTGACACTGTCAAACAGTTTTAGCTTGTGTGAAGTTTGTCCAGATTAGATTTAGGTATTAGATAAATCAGGTTAGCCTCGGCTAAGAGTGGGTCGAGTTAGACTTGGTTAGTTTGGGTTCAATTGAATTTATCGCAATGGGCATCTTGGTTTGAGAGACGGTGAAAACACAGACTGTTCTCACTGATAAACCACAAAAACTCACTCTTCAAAAGTCACCTGCTCAATGCTAAGCATAGGGAACATTAAAGCTGTAGTGTGTAACTTTTCTATATTAATGAATGTCACTGTAAATCAAACCGTTGTCTCATGAGTTCACACAAAGCAGTACTGTGTCTGTGGAGACACAGTGAAGGTTAAGTGTGATGGTTAAGGTAAGGGTAAGAGGTAAAGGAAGTGTGTTACGTCCATGAGTGTCCACACAAAGAACGTAAAACCAGTGTGTGTGTGTGGAGTCTATATATAGCCATCACTCTGTTACACAGTAATAATGGTGAGAGGTGGGGTGGTGGTGGTGGTGGTGGTGGTGGTATTATGGGATGCTGGGAGATGTAGTGCCCCGTGTGTTCCGCCTGACAGTTGATTAGTCTCCATTAGTTTGTCAGACTGAGTGGAGTGGACGCATGAACGAGCCGTGGGAACGCGGGTGTGTGTGTGTGTGCGTGTGTGTGTGTGCATGTGTGTGTGTGTGTGTGTGTGTGCGGCCTCTTCCCTTCCTCGTATGGGACCTGACATGAAAGCGGGGACTGCGTGGGCAGTGTTGGGGCGTAGACGGGGGGTTCGGACGGGATCCTCCCTTTTGTTGAACTGTGTGTGTGTGTGTGTTTGGCTCGTGGTGACATTATTATCTTCAAGTATACTCTGTAATGCTGGGGGTTGGTACTTACTGTAATCACTTTTCTCTTGCTCTGACTCTCTATCACTGTCACTACGTCTTTGGATTTGTGTGTGTTGTGTGTGTTCTTGTGTCTGTTGCCTCTTTAGGACATGGGTGTGTGTGTGTGTGTGTGTACTTGTCTGTAGTCAGCTGTAAGGACAAATTATGGTTCAAACCTATCTTTGTGAGGACATTTTGGCCGCTCCTCCTGACTTTAAAGGACTTTTCCAGGGTTAAGACATGGTTTTACGGTTAGAGTTAGACTTGGGTTGGGTTGTGGATTAGGATTAGGCATTTAACGAGTGTCCTCATTAAGGATGTTGTATCAGAATGTGTGTGTGTTCTTGTATGTGTAGCTTTGTGAGGACCAAAAATCATATATACCATATAGAATGAGGACATTTTGTCTGGTCTTAACATCTTTAAAGGTGCTTTTGGGAGGTTAAGGTTAAGGCTAGGTTATGTATGAGTGTTAGGGTTAGTGTGAGACAACAAGCGTCCTGACAAAGGACGCTGTTATTAGAATGTGTATGTATTGTGTGTGTTCTTGTGTTTATAGGACCAAAAGTCGTATAAACCATATCAATGTTCTTTTAAGGTGCATTTGAGAGGTTTAGACCTAGTTTTAGGGTTAGAATTGGGTTTAGGTTAAGGAACTAGGGAATGCATTATGTCTATGAGTGTCCTCACTAAGCATGCTGCATCAGAATGTGTGTGTCTGTTTGTGTGTGTGTTCCTCATAAGAGCTCATCACGTCTGAGAACTCCGACTCTTAAGTGCTGTCCCAGTGGTTGGGTCTTTGCGCCGCGTCAGCAGATTTTCAGGCTGAGCGGCTGCCGTCTCACTCGCGGCTGTATAATTACCTCGTACCAGGTACAGCCCGTGTAAGTAAGATTCATGTGTCTGGCTGTTTTTTTCAGGAGGACAACTTGTAAAATATTTACGATAATGTGTATAGAAGCAGCCGGTGGTGGAGCAGGAGGTCGTGCACATGCTGTAAAATGAAGATACTCGGGAGCGGGAGTCACGGCGGAAATCTGTTTTTAATTTGTGTCGGACATGTTGTGATGTTTATTGTCTGGTACGCTGACACACGATTTAGCTGTTCAGAAGACATTTGTGCTAATGCTCTAACCTTCCCTTTACATCCTGATCGCATGACGTTGATTTAAGGTCTTCTATCTTGGATCTATCGCTCTTCTTTAGACAAGATATTGATATTGATGTTGTTATCTTGTCTTGTGTGAATTGTTAGATTATTCTTTATTCTGTGCCATTTAAAAACATTCGATATGTTTATTTTAAAACAAATTTTATGTTACATTACTTATTTATTATTGTTTATATATTACGCTTACTTGTAGTCACATGAGGAGGTTCCTTTCTGCTTCACTCGGGTGGAGCTAACAGCTAAGCTAACAGGTGACGGCGCAGATTTGTTACTTACTTTACCATCAACGCGAAAAACGTCCATGTGCCGTTTCTTGTCGCGATTGTCCACTCAGAGGAAATTAATATGACATCACTGCCGTATTTTGTGGGATCTAAGAATAAGCTGCGCTCACTGCGCCCTCTGCTGGACCCTTTGGTAATCACGTCAGATGGCTTGACGCGCTTCTAGGCTGGATATTTGCACCAATTTAAGGGATTTTAAGGTTTGAGTTTCAACTTTTCGTTGCCAAATTTAAACCGATGTCCGAAAAAAATCTCAATAAAAAGTGACACCCATTAATCCTTACATTAGAGCAGAGGTCTCAAACTCGTAGTTCGTGGGCTCTTGTGGGCCCCCGGTCAGTTTCATATGGCCCTACACTTAGTTATTTCTGTCCTAAATAGATTAATTTTGTGAAATATCTTCACAATAAATAATATTCTAAAATGAAGTTCCTTCAACTTCTACCAAAGTCATTTCCTGGTAAGATACTTGTACTTGTACTCAAGTATCCCCCTTTAAGGTACTTTATACATGAGTTCCGTGAGGATTTCACTGTTTTTGTTTCACGTCTATTTTGGGGAATCATTATCACTGCCCTTTGTTAGAACACGTTCCCTGAAGCCTTTTAAAAAATAAATAAATAAATAAAAATAAGAATCAGAAACATGTTTTTTTGCCTCCGTGTCTCTCTTAATGGGAACAACTGCAGCGTGCCCTGCATGGTGTTGATTTCTCTTCAGTCTGACTGCTGCACTGTGAATAATGTTCGTAATAATTCCCCGCCGTGGTGTAAGATCATAGCTCTTCACAACTGCCACCCCGGTGGCCCCTCCGGCTGCCACCCCAGCCACCCACTGTACCAAAATAACACCTTTTTACTGCAGAAGGAGTGATGAAAGGAAGAGTAAATCGCTGGGAGAGCTGCGGGTAATAAACCCTCCTCTGCACTAAATATCGGCATTAGACCACCAATGAGTTGTTGCTGTATCAGTGTACACTCGGCTTCACGGTCATTCTGCTACAACTCATTCACCTCTTAAAAAAGAAAAAGAGAAAAGGGAGCAGAACAAAATGCAGAGTCGGTTTGATATTGAGATCATGACCCCCACGGGGAGCTGAGAGAGTGCCTCTCTGTTGCCGTGGTAGATGGCGTGGAAAGGAAGCCATTTCATTACAAGCACAACAGAGTCGACGGGTGTGGTACCAATCTTATTTCCCCCAAAATGTGATTTTTGAAAAGGAAATATATATTTATATATATTCATTTATATAGTTATATGTGTGTGTTTTTATATGTATACATATGTGTATCTATAAGTGTATATATAGTATATACTGTATATATATATATTACACTCCCTATATGTATATGTATATATATGTGTACATATATATGTATGTATATATATATGTACATATAAAAGATGTCAGTGAGGAGAGGGTAAAAAAACATGCTGGATATGTAGCATATACATATATATATGTATATGTATATATATATATATATATATATAAGATGTCAGTGAGGAAAAGGTAAAACTGAAAACATGCTCGATATGTTGCATCTTCTCAGCAGGCGTGTTGGGAACGCTGGAAATGTGAAGTTGACGCCCTTGACATCAAAGTCAGAGAGCAACCGTATGAGGTCTGCACACACGCACACACACGGACACACACTCTCTGCCTGATATCATCTTCGAAACCAGACACATCATTTATATGCAAAACCCCCAGAGCCCCAAGTCATCCTCGTTAATATGAGCTGTAGTTGTGTGTGGCAGCAGGTGAGTGACACGCAGGAACGGCCCCACCCCCTACTCAATACCCCCACCCCCACTTTTTATTTTTTGGTGCAGATGTGAGACGGAGCTGCAGGAGAGGTCAGTGGGAGAACACCACGCGCCGGAGTGGCTTTTTTCCGAGAGCCAGATTAGTCCTTAAATGGCAGCAGTGCCCTGGATTTATCCCCCCCCCCCCCCCCCCCCCTCCCCAGCTTCTCGGGCATGAGAGGTGGAAATGAATTGCGGTTATTGAAGGGGAGAATGACATTGAGGCCTAAAGTCACGGTCATCTGGTTTTGTTTTTGTTTTCCCCTTTTTCCATTCCCTTTAAATCCCTGCTGCCCAGGGTTCGGCTGCGCAGCTCAAAACCAAAAACATGATTGTGAATAACTGTCAATTATATCAGCAAACAAATCATGACTGATTGGATATTTTACAACTTTTATCAGTGTCTGTGGACCTGTGGTGATTGAGCTGACAGCTTCTCTAAAATCTTCTGTGTTGTGTTTACTTTTCAATACTAAACGTGCGCTAGTTTGTTCAGAATCCGTTTATCGCAGATGGCGGATCGTCTTACGTGATTTTTCCTATTCCCGTAGCAGCCTCCGCATTAAAACCAACTTAAAAACTCAGCTTCAGTTGTTCTCTATGTGACGACACTGTGAGCTCGACGGTGGAAAAAACGTCACTTCCGTGGAAGCACGGCTTCTCTGGGAGTCGATGGAGGGTCGTGGACGCTGGGCTTCTGTAAGATGATTGGAGGAAGTGTCTGAAAGGTGGAACAAACCAAATGACAGCCGAGGCTTTTTTGCCCCAGTCTTGTGTATTATTTACTCAGTGACGTTTCCTTGTTCGTGTGCAGAATTTCTGTATAAATAACTCCATAGAAGCCATGAATGCTACAGGCTAGTAGCACACGTAGTTGGCCATATTTGCTCATTTATGACGATGACCAAGATGCATTCTGCTGTTGGATCTGTCCGTATGAGATTAATGTAGCCTGCAATGTGTTGATCTTGATTATGAATGCATTCAACGACCCTTTCAAATTTCAATACGTCTGCAAACATGCCACACCCACTTTATACGTTGTACTAATGAATATTGTTTTCTTGGAACGAAATCACATTGATGGACATTTTTTGTTGTTGTTGTTGTTGTTTGGGAAGTGGAGGGGCATAGATCGTCCAAATCCCCCACAATATCTGTTGCTGCAAATGAGACGCGTGCAGGGTCGCAGTGAGCGGAATCCGAAATGTGTTCTTCCGATACGCCGAGAAATCAAAGTGGGCAAGTGGTGATTATCTACTGGAAAATACTGAATTAATAATCGGAGTGGGAACAGGCCGCGTCGCTGCACGCTGAGTGCTCCTGATGAAGGTATTCAGGGTGATTACTGCCAAATTGCGGAATCTTCCAGAAAAAAAAAAAAAAAAGCACATGAAATATGCATTAGCTGCTGTCTGGGCTGACAGTACAAATTCAGACTTGCGTCGCCGCTCCTTGTTTCTGCAACACCCCCCCATCTGCAGTCATAGTGGCATACTAAGTGGGTGCCACATTGTTTTCGAGCCACTCAGGCTGCAAAATGCCAAGCCATCGTTTGCTGAGACAAAGATGTCAGAGCAGCAGGTTCAGGAGTGTGTGACAGAGGCAGAGCTCAGCGTTCGTTCGGCTTCAAACGACTGCATCTGCTGACAAAGTTCTCAGCAACAGGAAACGCAGATCTCTGCCCGGTTCCTTCCTCCTCCTCCTCCTCCTCCCTCCCTCTCTGCCTCTCACTCGGCAGAAATCTCTGAGATTAGCTTTTCTTTTGTAATGTTTCGTCTTCTGTGGAGACCGTTTCCTGTTTCTGAAGGCTTTTGTCGACTAAGTGTGTGTGTGTTGAAAATATCGGGCCCCCTGATTTGTTTCAGATTGTTCAGTGCGTCTTCTCAGCGTGGATTCCTGCTCGTATTGTGTGAGATCAGAGGTTGGAGCTCTATATGAGAAGAAAAATAACTTTTTTAAAGATTCCTGAGATTCCATTCGGGACTTTAAACGGCCGTGTTATCACACATCACAGTGCTTTAGCAAATCAACACATCCTGAGGCTCCCTGGGTTTTTATTTTTGAGATATGCATTCTGCGCGTGGGTGTGGAGCCTGCCTGCGTCAGTGGATGAGTAAGTGAAGATGAGTGTCTTCAAGAGGGAGGAAATGAGGGGAGAAAGAGAGAAAACAAAGCAGTTACAGAGTGAGTGTGCGATATGATGATCACTTCATCCAAGAATCAAGTTTGAAAGAATATTACTTGGCACACTACACTCTTAGAAATAAAAGTGCTAACTAGAACCATATAAGGTGCTTCGGCTTGTCCTCATAGGAGAACCCTTTTTGGCTCCACCTGGAACCCTTTTGGAGGGTTTCACCAAGAACCGTTTCAAAACCCTTTATTCATGAAAGGGGTTTTAAAGGCTTCTCTGGATCAAGGGTTTTTCAGAAGCAAATGGTTCCAGGTAGTTTTAGATCAGACCTCAGCCTCAGCCCTTTGGAACCCTTATTTCTAAGAGTGTATGTCCACAAAAACACACACCTAGAGAGAAAAGAGAAAACCATTCATGAGCAAACACAAGAAAAATGTGCACAAATGTGGCACAGAAAGGTCAGGGAAAGAATTGTAAAAGAATGAGACAGAAGAGAGAGACCAAACAACAAATTTATTAGACCACTTATGTCATTAAAAACAAGAAAACATAAATATGTTATTGTTATTTATTTGGCAAACAACAAAGTGAATTCACCTTTTTTTTTTTTAAATACCCAAATGTGAGTCGAAACATTCTACTACTAAAACTTAATGTTTCTGTTCAAGAATGCTTAAAGCGGACCTAGACCGATTAAAACTTTTTTTTTTAATTTAACACACTATACATTGTATACATTTTTGAATCGAGAATCGTTTGAATCGAAAATTGTATGAATCGAATCGGTTGAATCTAGAATTGATTTTGAATCGAATCCTGACCCTAAGAATCGGAATCGAATCAAATCATGAGCCACCCAAAGATTCACATCCCTTATATACATATATATATATATAAATATATATATATATATATTATTATTATTATATTTATTTTTTAACTCAAACTGGTTTTTAAGGTGCACATTTGTTTGTACAGATGTCTGAATGTAGGATAAAAAGTGACATCTTTCTGTGTATGATGTCTTTTAACTTGACTGGCTCTTTGTTGGTTTATCTTGAGTTCAGGGGTCTGTTTCACAAAGCAGGTTCAACAAACTCTGAGTCTAACCCTGAACTCTGAGTTGATCTACTCTGAGAAAGGAAACTCTGAGTTTTCGGTTTCAGAACAGCTGATTTGAGTTAGTTTGTTCAACTCGGAGTAGTTTCACCTCGAGTTAAGCGCGTGCACCACAAGTATAAAAAGACAGTATGAATGGAGCCCCGTTTCAACGAGTCACCATGACAACGAGGAAGCGGAGGGTGACGTTCTGAACCCACTGGAGTTGGAAAATATTAATGCGTGAGTTTGAGCAAGTTTTTAGAAGGAAGTGTAACAGCAGCAAAAGAGAGGGAGACGACGTCTGAGAGAACACTGATGATGATGAGGAAGTTTAAATGTCGTCCTTTGCACAATCACAATAATATTACAGCGGGAAACTGCTTGAGTTGTAGATTATTAATTTATTTATTTAGGTGTAATCCCGCGGGGGAGAAGTGCACTTGGCAGCAGTTTAATATGAAACATAAAAACATTGTTCAAACAGGTAAGACCTCGGTATAATCTCATGAGATTAACCTCATTTTGATCATGTTTTACATAAAGTAAATATGAAGTGGCTGTTTGACTGTACAGTTGTTTTATCCCCAACATTATGCTGTTTTCACACATAAATGACTTCTCATTATTTATATCACGTTCAAGTGCTCTGCATCTATGACGTTCTATAAAAGAAAAAAATTTAAATTTGTAAGTAAAAAAAATAATTTAAAAAACCGCAGCGCGACAAAGTTTCTGCTGTGATGTGAGAGCGTGAACCTGGTTGTTAATGTTGTAAATGTAAGGACTGACCAGGTTGTGAATGTAAATGATTGGACTGTGACGTGAAACTGTTCCGCTCAAAAAGAAAAGTGTCTGGAAATGTAAGAACATCTATGAGGTCTGATAATCATCTCCTGACGAATATTTAATTCTCTGCGCAGTAATGCTGCACCTTCATCCACGGACATGGTAGTGAAAATAGTGTCCACCTAATATAACTTCTAATGTAAACGCAGAACAGACGCAGAACTATACTACGCTACAACTCTGCTGACTGAATGAATGAGGAAATTAAATATCGTGTGTGTCTGAAAGAGGGCGGAGACAGAGAGAAACTCAAGGTTTGCGGAGAAAAACCTGCTCCCGACCAGGTTAGGTTCAAAGAGCATGTTACCATGGTAACTGACCGAGAGCTTAAGTTACCTCTCTCTGTGAAACAGGCTAGAGTTACTCCTCTTTCTCTGGTTTGACTTACCTCCCTTTGTGAAACGGAAAACTCAGAGTTTCCCTCATTTCAGGGTTAACAGACTCAGAGTTTTCACTAAACCTGCTTTGTGAAACGGACCCCAGGTGTGCGTTTGTCCACCGCTGTGTTGTTGTTGTTGTTGTTTTTTTTTTCCATCCCATCCTGTCTCCTCTAACCGGGCCTCTGCTGTTTTCCAGCCCACCTGACAGACAATACGCCTGAGCGCCCCCTCAAAGCTTTATTGGCTCTTATTGCCCTCTCACTCAGATCCAATATGCCAGTATTGATTGTGTTGAAATGCAATCAGGGTCTCCACAGCAGAGAAACAAACAATCTAAATTTAACAAAACACCTCCGCCTGCCTCCAGCCAGGCCCTGATAGCACCTCCCAAAAGAGGAACAAACGTATTTATATATATATGTGTGTGTGTGTGTGTGTGTGTGTGGTGAGGGGGGGGGGGGGGGGGTGGTATATAGACAGATGGACGGACAGAAGCACTGTAGCTTTTGCACGAGGTCACAGCTGCTATTGTTAGCCTGCTCTTGCTCAAGAAGCCTGGTGAGGTCGCGGAGGCAGAATGTGCAGGAAGTGACCTCAGCCTTGATCCCACTTCCTGTTGCGTTGCGCGGCGACGACCTGTCGTCAAAATAAAACATGCTCTGGGGTTTGAGATTGGACCTCAGACGTTAGACGTCAGATAGTAAATACATGTTCAAAACTTAAAAATCCTGCTTTATTTAACCCTTAAAATACAGATAATTTAAGCTGATTTTTATTACTTTATGTTAAAACATGATACGTGAAACGTGATATAGAGTGTCTTAGATCCATTTTTTCCAGCCCAACAAGATGATAATGAAGATGTTATTTCATTTTCACCATCTATATAAACACACCTTAGCAAAAAGTACTTTTTTTGTTTTAGATCAGATTGAAATTGTGAAATTTGGAACTATGTCAACAAAAACAAAAGAAAAACTCCCGTTGTGTAAGTGTAACTTTTACTTTACGACATGTAAGAAAAAGAAAATGATGAAAACACCCCAGGATTATTATTATTAGTTTATTGAAGAACACAAAAGCTTGACAGAGGCCTAATCTGAGGCTACATTCACACCAGCTCCTTCTTATCCAAACCCTAGTTCGTTCCGCCCTAAAAACCTAGGTCTCAGTTTCGCTTCCAGTGTGAACCAAATGCAAGGAAGCAGACTACAACGCAGGGTATTGTGGGTAAACGCGACCAAAACATATGTGCGTGTAGCACGATAGCCTACGATAGAAACGCCTGAGCCCGCTGTTGCAGTATATATATGTGTCGTATGTTCACATGAAACGATGGGATTTGATGCAGGAAACAGAAGTTGAACGGATTTTCTATGCGATTCTTTCCTTGTGATTCTTGCTGCAGCGCCGCCATCAGGCGAGGAGGGAGAACGTGTTATTCAGAAGGTTCGGTTCGTTTTTGCTGAAGTGCGGACTGGCTGAATGTTCCAAGAGTTTGTAGTAAAGTTGATATTTATGGTGTGTTTCCATTATGGTACAGTACGGTGTTAGCTGCTCTCTTAAAGGGCCACACCAGCAGTTTATCCATCAGCACAGTTTGCCGTTGCTTGTGTATGAACCTCTCTGAGGTTGAGGTGATGTCACATGAGGTTGCAGCAGTGGTTTGTCATTCTCTCCTGTTGCCCTCCAAGTATCTAAATCAAAATTCATGTTCATAAACTCACCCGCTGCGGTTGTTTGGCGAGCTGAAATGTAAATAGGTTTTATTTTTTGCTTTAAGGAAAAATTGCTAAATTGACACTTTTTTTCTTTTCCCTCTCCCGGGCTGGTGAAATGATTTCATGAGCTCCAGAGGTCAGATCATTTTCCTCCGCTCATATGTGATCACTCAGCTGAACTGAAAAACAAACAGAGTCATCACAATCTGAGTCATGAGCGCTTGCAATGACATTACAAAAGGATATACAGTATATATGTATTCAGCAGTCTCGTACTTTCTCTGGAAGACAGGAAGAACATGAGGTGAGAAGCGTGAATAACTATGGTTTGTCAACGCTGTAGAGAAAGATGCTGCCTCAATGTCCAAAGTTAGGAAATGAAAAACCCCCCTGGTGTACTTTCCAAATCACACATCACATATTTGTGTTTATAAATACAGCGGTCAATGTTTCATGGAAAATGACACAAATCTGGCTTTGGTAACTCCAGCAAATGTGACCATTACATTTTTTTAAACTGCTACCTATAGTTTTACTAGTAATGTTCAGTAAAGTAGTTTGGTTTCCACCTGCTTAGAGCTGCAGCTAACGATTATTTGTGTAATCCATTAATCTGACGATTATTTTCTCCATGAATCGTTTGATCCATAAAATGTTGAAATGATGAAAGCTGATTTGCATTTTCGTAAGCCCCTCCCACTTCCAATTTTGTACACAGTTTCCCCCGAACCACTTCGGAGGTAAATTTACAACAGGTCTGATGCAGTCGCAGAACTCTCTGAGTTTTGGGCTATGGGAAAGGCCTCAAAAACGCAATTTACGTTGACGATGAATGATAACAAAAAACTATGAGGGGAAAATGATCTGACAGGGCAGCAAGAAAATGACACTTGTTAATGACGTCAAATTATCTTAAGTAATCTTCAGCCCTAATAAGTAAATAAATCCCCTAAAAATGGTGTGATTAGATAAATGCACTGAACTCAAGTCATCCCAGTCGAGAGTCAAACTTTCTCGTCCTGTTGTTAAACTACTTTTATTTTTGATATTTAAAGATGAATTTACAAGAAGAAAAACGAAAAACATCATCATCATTAAACACCTCAACTTGTGCAAAGTTATAAAAAAAAAGGATAATTTCACCAATGTTTAGTGCATGTTTACAAGATAAGACACTGAATTGGAGATAAATAAAAGGTACAGTGTGAAATTTAGCATCATTTATTGATGAATTTGCATATTAGCAGCTGTTTATCCCTGACTTAACTCTACGTAGAGTTTAGTTTGTCAATTTTAAGCTAGTATAAAACGCTTATTTGGTCATGAAAAAAACAAAATTCATACCCTGAGGGCATTGTACTCTTTTTGAAAAATGAACTATACTTATAATTTCACCTTTAAGTTAATCTCTTTACGTCTCCAAAATTATTCTTGCATTGATATAAAAAAAACTGAATAATGGTTATCCTTTAACACGGAAGCTCAGTCTTAAATACAGTTTTTATTTCTCCCAGAGTTGCTTCCTCCCGAGTAATAAGAGGCTGAAAGATTTATCAGTCAGCTGATAAAGCAGACATACTGGTATTGGCGTTTCTGTTTGGAGCCTTTAGTGTGACAAATGTATTTTGTTAGAAAACACAATGCTTTTTTTTTAACTTTTATACACAGTTATTGAATTTTGGACTAAAGAAGTCGAGTGTTGTGCATTTATACTCTCGCTGTTATGTTGAAATGTGTTAATTTTCTGGATTTAAGTTCCATTTTTTTAGGTTATAGTTTGTGCTTTCTTTTCATTTTTATGATTAAAATGTGAGATATTGACAGATTAGGGAACATGAACTCGCTCAAAAACTCATGTATCACATATGATAAGTCTGGCGTTTTATTGTTGATCAGCTCCCACTGAAGCGTCCGAGAGCCTGAATTCCTCTCAGTGGACGTGTTAGGAGCTGGAATCTGGACACTTTAAAGGAGTTTCCGTTCATTAAATTGAGTTGGCAGCAGCCGTGGTTTCCTCTTTCTTCTGCTGCTGCTGCTGCTGCTGCTGCTGCTGCTGCACATCCACATCCACATCCACATCCACCACCGCCACGACCGCCATCGGCGCTCGCTCGCTCACTTCACGCTCCTTCCTCAGTTGTCAGTTCTTCCAGCGAAGCCTCAGGACTCGCAGAATCAATGCGGGGAAAAACACAGATGTTGGATTTGACATGGGGTGAGAAGTTCATGGAAAATGTATTTTTCCCCCCTTCCCTTTGTGAGGAAAAGCTGAATCGATTGAGAGTATATTTTCGATATTTTCTCCCTCAGTCATTATGAAAACGGTGGAGTGCAGCGTCTTTGAGGTGCCCTCGTGTTTCTCTACCTCCGTCATACAGTATCAAAGGGTGGCATTTAAAAGAAAATAGGCTGCTGATTGGGGTCAATTTGCGTGCACATTGCACTTTGATTGCACTTGCATCACTTCTTCACGTCAGATGTAGAGAGGTCATTTGTTGGCCGCCAATGACTTTAGCGAGAAACAATGGAGAGTTAACCGTCCCCGACGCATAATCGACTGTTATTCTGTGACGGATGGAAATGGACGTCTGATTAGAGTTTAACTAACACACGCCGCGGAAATTAAATTCACTCATCGTCACTCGCGTCCATGTTCTTCAGGTTCTCCGGGTTCTCTAGTTTCTCAAGGTTCTCCATGTTCTCTAGCGTCTCAAGTTTAACCAGGTTCTCTAGGTTATTCATGTTTTCTAGGTTCTCCATTTTCTCTAGGTTATCCAGGTTATCCACGGTTGGTATCGTGGTGAGAACTCTTGCCTTCTCCCTGTCTATTCGTGGGCTTACTCCAGGTTCTCCAGGTTCTCAAAGTTCTCCAGGTTCTCTGGTTTCCTCCCACAGTCCAAAAACATGCAGATGAGGCAAACCGGACACTCTACATTGACCGTAGATGCGAGTGTGAGAGTGAATGGTTGTTTGTCTCTATATGTGTCCCTGCGATGGACTAGCATCCTGTCTAGGGTTCGACCCCGCCTTTCTCTCTATGTCAGCTGGGATTGGCTCCAGTGATCCTCATGTGGAGGATAAAGCACACACCCATTCACTCTCATATTCCCACTCACGGTCAATAAAGAGTGTTTGATTAACCTCTGAACGCGGGGAGAACATGCAAAGTCCACACAGAAAGAACCTCGTGGCCTCAGGTTTGCACATGATAATGAAATGTGTCCTCACAACCAGCAACTTCTGCTCTTGCACTTACTCGTAATCATAAAAAGTCCTTTAAAAAGAATCAATAAGTGTAGAACTTAAAGGCATATCACTTATAAATAAACCCCAGAGGAGCAATTAAATCACAGAGCAGCACAGATAATCTGTCTTTTTCCAAAAAGAAAACATTTCTGCTAACCATGAGAAACTTTACATTAATACTTCCTGTTGTTGCTGTTCCTGTTATTATTCTGTCTCTGTTTGGTCTTTGTAAACAGAAACAGAAAACAGTGTTCAGTTTCTTTCTGACACGAGATCTAACCACCAATATATTAAGAAACATTTTTAACATATTTCATTTCATTCATAAACCTGTGGGTGAATTTGTGTTTTTTTTTTGCCGACATGACAAATGTAATAAAACCTGAAATAAAACCTGATTGGACTAAGGAGATAAAAGTCCCTCACACTCAACTCATCAAAACTTAAAATACATCAAACAGAATCTGCTGCACCAAAAAGCAAGAGAATTATATATATGACAAGAATAAAAAAGGCATTAATATAGAGCACTATAATAACTCCTTCTGTTGTTTTGTGGCTGTTGGAACAAAGATATTTTGTTTTATGAGGAAGTGGATGATGTGAAAACATTTATTGCTGATTATTTGTCACAAAGACATTCTGTTTTTTCAATTAGATTCTCTTTTTCTGCACAAATTAAACAAAAACAACAACAACAACAAAAGCAGTTAAAACACTGTGGAGTCTGTAGACGTGTAAATAAGTGATAAGGAACATGAGCTCACATCAGTGGGTTTGTAGAAAATGTATGATCTTGGTGACTGGAACACTAAATATTGTAGTTAACAACTATTTAAATGAACAGAAAATTAAAAAAGAACCTCTAATAATGTCATGGTATCATTTTGAGGACGACTTATATGAGTTTTTCTGTCCGTCTGTCTGGTCCAACACTGCAAGTCAACAGCGCCCCCCACGGGCCTGGAGCACTTCCAAAACAGGCAGATGTTTTCAGATTTTTGTGTGTTTTTTGGTTTTGTTTCGAAATTCTGTTTGTCTTTTAGAGGACCTTTCTCTCGTTGTTTTGATTCTGCACCGTTTGGTAGAATTTTGCCAGGTGTGGTCATTTAGGTCATTCCAGCAGGTTTGCCCCCTGTAGGGCACTGTAGGTTTAACCAATGTTATCCTTTCCTTCCATTTAATGAAATATAACCATTTTCTGTCTTCAATGCAGTGACTTTTTCAAATAAAAACAATAGAAAAAGCTAAAAAGAAACTATCAAATAGGTCATCAAAAATGAGAATGTTGTTCCTGAGAACAATGATATGTATTATTTAAATCCTTCCCGATCAATAAGTAACGATCTGCGTGTAATTATAACTAGCAGCTCTTGCTTTTTTTTTTTTTCCCACATATACGTTAACGACTCCGACTTTGTGATAATGTAGGCGGCCATTTTTGTTGTCGTTGTTGTAGCTTCCAGACAAAAGGCATCGAGACACAGGTGCGAAGGAGCTCCGGCGGGTGGTTAATTATTAAACAGATATCACACACATACACTCAGCCTGTCATAATTACACATCCGTCTCATGTTCCACTCACAGTGTCTGCCTCTTTGGTTCCTCCATTGTTTTCCGGGCCCTCTTTTTTTTTTTTTTCTTTTTGTTGGAGTGACAGTGCTGGGATGTATGTTTGTATGAAGAGAGGCCACCTGTTGCTCAGCAGGTTCCCCATCTGGAGGGAGATTAAGGTTCGGGGTGCGTCTATAATTTAACTTAATTACTTGTGAAGAGAGCGGGTGATGGATTATCACTGTGTTGTTATTAGCATACACTCGCTCCGTGCCTCCCCGTGGCCCTTCACTGCAGCCCCAGAGAAACTCTCAATTGTCGGGAAAAACCATCCGTCCATAATTGTTCCAGCACACAAGCGGAATCAGGATGAGATGATGAGTTATGCTTTGATAGCATTTAGCCACTGTAAACGGTCAATATAATAATATATAGCTTGAAAAATATATGTTTAATGCTTTGAAATTGTTGATTTTTGACTAGAAAATGAAAGTTGTCCTAAACCAAACTCCTTAGAGAAAATTGTCGATGTTACATCATGCCACACAGGAGTTGTTGAGCCACTGCTGCTGCCATCACTAAGTTAAAATTGATGAATTTGTGACTTTAAATGTTTGAAATCCTTCTTCCAGATGTAAATATTTGACACAAACTCACCAAAGGAGGCAGCAGTAGACCACAAGCTCCTGTGTCTCCGTGAGCTAAAAACGCATATTTTTTCCAATGGAGCTTGGTGCAGGAGGGTTACACATTTCATTTTCCAGTCAGAAAAGACTGCTTAACTATGAGATAAGGCTGTAAATATATTATGAAGATATTTTAGACCTACGAAGGCATATCTTTTGATTTTTTAAATCTGTTTTATCTTGGTTTTCCTGCTCACAGCAGCAGAGACAAGATGGGTGACCAATAAAAAAACAGTATACGGGCATGATATTGACAAGTTTAAAATTTTACTTATTTTTTTCAAATTATTTTGACATGCTGTGATGTGAAATGTGTAGGAATCAAAGAAGACAACCCTGAGTTTGTTCGTGTGTGTGTGTGTTTGTGTGTCCGTGTCGAGACTCCGGGGCAACAACAACAACAACAACAGACACCACTTTTTCAAAAAAAAAAAAAATGCTTTGCTCGGCAACAAACTGGTCACCAGAGCCTTTGTGCAGTTTCACAGTCGAGAGCAATTTGCAAGCCTGGAACCATTTCACACTTTGTTGTTATTTTTAGGCTGACTCCTCATCTTGTAAGTGTGGAGCAGACTTGCTAATGGCTCCTGGAGTCTTTAAAAGAGAAACATATTTAGTGTAATACCGAGGTGACGGAGCCTTTGAGCCGCCGTTCTGGCCCCCGGAGCAGTTTCATCTTCTGCTCCGTGACTGATGAGGGTGTCAGTTATTTGTGCCTAAGTGTTTTCGGTGCTGTTAATGTAAGCAAAGCAAAAACTTTGCTGTTGTTTTCTTTGAACAAATGTGACAAATTGGTGGAAATAAAGTAGATGAACCTTTTTTTTGGATGTCTCAATGCCACATCTAAAGCACCGTGAAACTAGGGTAGGTATGGTTGACGTGATTGATCAATAATTCCTGTCAATGATCTGTCGGCATGACATAAATCAAGTGATCTGAGGTAAAACCTCCTCTACACTCAATTATTGAGAGGGGAACCGTCAAACCTTTTAACATGGAAGAAAGGGTTAAATACAAGCCTCATTACTCTGTATAGCAGTGTTTAGATCGTGTGTTGCTGCGCTACACACAGGAAGTGAGCTAACTGCTAACAGGTTGTCGTGTGACTGAAAAGACAAAGAGGCGTCCACGACAATTTTCAGAAATGAATTCTACTGCTCAATTATCAGCCCCAGCTCTGCTGCTGTATATGTAAAAACACTCCACTTGTCAAGTCTGATAGTTTTGCCTGACAGAGCCTTTTTTAGATGAAGGACACAGCAAATACATAATATTACTAGTGCTGGCAGCATTTCCATGACGACTGACTGGAAAAAGACGCATTTGACGTCATTTTTACGTGAATTCCGATTGTTAAAATGAGTCTCTAAAGCAGGGGTCACCAACGTGGTGCCCGCGGGCACCTGGTAGCCCGCAGGCAGCCAATACGGTGCACGCGGGCTCACTTCACTTCACCTCACTTGCATGTATCCGTATGATCGCTCAGTAAAATATCTTTGATATTGTTTATAAAAACTGGTAATCGTTGGGAGTAAGCACTGGAATGAATGTGTATGCAGTTGAATGCATAATATTAACCATTTAAATGGTAAACAAAAAAAAAAATATTATATGGTAGCCCTCCATATTATTTCTTACCCTTCAGGTAGCTCTCTGTCTCAAAAAGGTTGGTGACCCCTGCTCTAAAGTAACGCAATTTGTCCAGGCACCATTTACTATTTAGCTCCGTTAGCTACGTTAGCTCCTTTAGCATTAGCGAACCTGCAGTCGAACTGGAGCGGTCTGTTTATTATTATTAAGGAAAAGAGCAGTGCTACAAATAACTATATGCATGTGCCATTTTTAAAAGTTTAGCATTATTTCAGAGACTCGTTTCAGCAATTGGTAGTCGCGTAAACATGACGTCACATGCGTCTTTTTCCGGTCAGTCGTCATGGAAATGCTTCATGCATTAACGTTGACGCTGTTAACATGCCAAGCACTAAATATTCCATCATTTCTGTTCATGGAGATCAAACAGAATCAGAATAATAACATAAATAAACACCAAAAGTTACGCACTGCACTTTTAACAACTCCCTGCACTGCAAAGTAATGTTAAAATAAAGGAAGTGAAAGTGTCTTAAAGAGCGAAATGAGACAATAAAAGCGACACACACACATGTCATAATGGGTGGAGTATTTCCAGAGATGGAGACATCTCCGCTTCTGTTGTCATGAAGGCTCAGAACAGGGATGTTGAAATGTGAAGGAGGTGGAAGTACAGTGTGAAACAGTGTTTAGGTTCCTTCTCTTCCTGGAGTTAAAAAGTCTCAGTTTGGATGTCAGAGGATAGAAGTGAATATGACATGTGAGCGCCTGCATGTAACACACTCGCAGGTGTTCCTGCTGCCTGCAGATCACAACACATCCAGCGGGTTGAGTGTGAAGTCCCAGCGATACCTTTGACAGCAGCCTTCGTAACCCGTGCTCCTCCAACGCTGTCACTGAGACGTTCTCTCAGCCAGGTGTTTTTGGACAGGCTGTTTCTATGAGAGGAGAATGTGAAGTGACAGTGTCTGCTTCCTCACCAGTCAGGGCCGAGGTTGTAATTGAGGAGGAGAGCTTGGCACAGGGTGAACTGCAGGAATGTCAAGAGCTCCAGTGTTGGTGTTGGGGTGGTGTCTGTGCTCTCAGGGACACGTTTCAAAGTAAAAACGGCTACAATACTGAGGAACAAAAGCTGATTCTTGTGTCAGTGGTGAAGATTGAGGCTAGGAAGTCAGTCTCAGGGTGTTTTCCTCATATAACCCTTGATTTTATGGCTGTAGAATTCCAAAAAATGTCATATCTGACAGCTATTCAACCGTTTCTGAATGACGGTACTGAGAAGCTAACATCACAAACATTGAAGCTAAAGCTCTTTTTTCTTTCTTTCGCCGTCTGTTCATTTCAAACAGGACTCCTCCTTTATATCTGATATTAAAATGCGTCTTCTGTGATCAGATTGCAATCGGATATCACCTGACCACTAAGTGCAGGTGTAACAATACATCTGAGACTCAATGAGTACGGATTGTTATCCGCTCTGCCAAACCCATTCAGGTCGGAGACGCATTGTGAACACAATTGTGAACGCAATGAGTCTCTAATGTGTCTCCCCTCCGCAACCACAACAGCTAATGTGAACAGAAATATGTTGTTGGCGCCGATCACAGCTAAGTGTCTTCTCTACTTTCGTCAATTGTCCACTTCTCAAAGACGACTTCTTGTTCAAGGAGTCCATACAACAGAGCGAAGAAGATGAGCGGGAGGTGAACGTGATGCAATAACAATCGGATCTTGATGTGGACGTTAGAGACTAGCGATGGCAATTGGTCCAATACTGGTCAAAATCATTGGATCGGATATGGGAGTGATACAAATGTAAAATCCGAGACAATCCAAAAAATCATGTCATGTTTGGGCTGTTGGAGAATTGTGTCTTTGAAATGACTTGTTTGTGATATCCGTATCAGACACATGCAAAAAGTGGTGATAACACTTGGTGTAAAACACTAAATCTGATCAGAGAAAACACATTCTAAAGCCAGGACCTGGTCCACTTCATCTCTGAAGGATCCTCAGAAACATCAAGATTCTCGGGCTCGTCATCTCATCTCTCATGGTAAATTTCAAGTCATTCCGAGATACTTTTTGTTTTTTGAAGAAAGTCCGCTCACTGTCAAAGTGCATCAGGGCAAATGGATAATTTCCTGAATTTCAAAAATTCATCAAAATTATTCCTTAAGAGGTTTGCGAATAGTTTCAACGATCTGAGTTTGTTTTTTAGCGGCTTAAATAAACAAAACAACCAAACTGTAAAGACTTATGACAACGTTAGTGAGGCTTAGCAATTATTTATTTATTTTTTTCCCCATTGTCTTAACCCCGCTTTGTTGACTTCAATTACAGATATGAGCTGGGGCCCGATGGTGGCTCAGTGGTACAGTGAGTCGTCTTTCAACTGGGAAAAGTTGTGGGAGATTCCCAACTCATCCCATATTATTCCAAATCAGAACTACAGCCACTCTCTTTTAAATGAAATCGATTTAAAATATCACTATTTTGAAACACTTTTGGAACAAACTCTAACTCTTAAGTATATTGCTTTTCTTGCTTTTCATTCTCATGAAATTTATTTTCATATTTCATTAGATTTTTTCCTCTGGGAACCCTCTGGGACCTCTTCAGAGAATAATTATAACCATTGCTCACATGACTATAATAGTTTCTGTCCTGTGGGCTAACAGATGTCACTGACAGCTTAGACCAGGAGGGGGTTGGACTTTGTAAATGTGATGATTCTGTCTCTTTGCTCCCAAAAGGTGTAAATGTTTGAGGCTAAAATTCACTATTCCTAAAGCAGTTTGAGGAGCTTCTACATTCGGCTTCAGAAATGTTTTTTATATTTTCATTAGAAATCACACTTTCAGAGTCTGTAAATACCTCGAAATGCCTCTAGGGGGACTTGTTCCTGGTTTGTCCCCATGGCTGGGCACAAGTTTAAAGGTTTCTGTCGTTTGTCTTTGATAATCCAGACTAATCCTCTGAAGAGAGGAGCCATCAACTCCCAAGTCCGGCCTGCATTTCCGTTTTAATTATTAGAGTGTTCTTGACTCAATTATATTTAAAAAATGACTAATTTGAAGCTTTGGAATCATTTTTGAGCCATAAAACCCTGCACTGAGTACATTTCCTTGTCAGATGTTACATGATGCTGCACGAAACTTGCAATCCTGCATAATAATCATTCTCTATATTATAGAATATAAAAGGGATGTGAATCTTTGGGTGACTCACGATTCGATTCGAAATAGATTCTCGATTCAACCGATTCAATTCATAGAATTTACCATTCAAACGATTCTCGATTCAAAAATGTATACAATGCATAGTGTGTTAAGGCAAATTATGGGATCAAGGCTATACAGTTTGTATTAGATAATGTGATAATGTGATCACACAAAGGCAAACTTAAGACAAAAGTTAACATTTATTCATTCAAAACAAATAAAAACTTACTTACTGTACTAATTAATAAAGAGAGCCTTTTTTCACCAGAAGTTACAAAAATAAACTTTACACAAATAACACAAACTGGTGTTTTGTGTGGTTTTTCAAAACAGAAACTTTTAGAAAATTTAGATAGAAGTTCAGAATCGTGGATGATTTCCCCCCACCCCTAGAAAATAAGTCTAATTTTGAAGGAAGACCTGTTGAAAATGATAAAGATGTGTAAAGGGAGTTTGTGATGGTCAGTGGGGGATTGATGCTGTATCAGGAGTGAAGGTTGATGTTGTGTGGCTGAAGGTAAAGCTCTTGATCTGCAGTTCCTGAGATCTGGATACGTATCAAGAGTTTGTGGATGCATCAGAATCAGATCCCTCATGTGTTGCTGTGGCTCAGCCTCAGTGAGAGTGACATCAGGATGATTTTTGTGTTTTGTGTGGTGCCAGTGGACGCACAGGTAATGTACATGCAACCAGGAAGAAGTTAAACATTCTATCTGACCTGGAAACACCCCAGGATTCCCTCCCCCACAGGCGCAATCTGGAAAAAACGATGCCGGGAATGGAGGGTAAACCTCTACAATACTTTACTTAACCTGCTGCCACCTCCACCAGACCCAGGAGAAAATTGATCTATTATAAAATCAGACAATAATGTGGCTATTCCACCTGCATAATGAACGCTTTTAGGTTTGATATCGAATGGTAAATGGACTGCATTTTATGTTGCACTCCTGTACCAAAGCGCTTTACAATCCCTCCGTCACCCTCACCCACCCTCCTGACATTGAAATGCACACTTACAGGCTAATGGCGAGCTACTTTGGAAGCTTGACCATCGAGAGCAATTTAGAGATCAATGTTTGGGGAACAAAGGCTGCGAGCAGAGAGAGAGAGAGAATCACCGGGTCTGCAATTAGCCAGAATAAAAGCCCAACCGTTACCTGTTCAGACACAGATGCAGCAGCTGAGACTATTCTGTTATCATTTGTGTAGTCAGAAAAAAATAGTGTATTAGAAATATGTGTCTATCTTTGATCCTTCTCTCTTAAGTATATATAGTATATTTTGTGTTCATGAAACAACAAAAACAGATTATGGAAATACATCTAATTTCATACCACTGTATTTCCATCATCTGTTTTTGTTGTTTTATGAACACAAAATATACTATATATACTTAAGAGAGAAGGATCAAAGATAGACACATATTTCTAATATCAAATCAGACACTAATTAAATAGATTGAAGTGGCTCTGTGGTGTAGTGTGGATGGATCAGTCTGTTACTGAATGAGCTGATAATGTCCTAACTCACAACTCAAATCATTAGCATCACAGTCAATACTTCACACACAAAGCTGTGTCATTCACACATGATTCAAGCACATCAGCACATGTTTGTGCTGGAGCTAGTGAATAACAATAACAAGAAAAAACGTCCCTGTATGTGACTGAACACTAGTGGCACACATTACATAGATGAAAACTCACCCATAAGAATATAGAGCGGTGCTGGCGTCAGATCATCATCTGACACAACTACTGTGTCTGTCCTGTTCTCTTTCAGCCGCTGAATAATCCATCTGTTTGTTGTTTTTGTGACGAAGAAGTCTGCTAACACATTAGTATAAAGATCGCTAGCTTAAAATGCTAAGAGTCTACTCAACAGCAGTCTCTGTGCTGTCTCTGTCTTTGTTAAGAAGTTCAGCCACAGTTGACTTATTGTCCGGTTTTCTTTGCCTTCCTTTGGTCAACAAAGCTTTGATGACGACTGCTTTGATGAAAATCACGCTTTAATTTTGCACTGCACACCCTCAATAACTGCTGGAACGTTTCCACACTCTCTCTCCCCCTTCTTTCCCCCTCCCCTCCCTCCCCTCTCTGTACGTGCATATTAATTAGCCATGTGTATTCTCCGTGATCGTCAGCTGATTGGCTGAAAAAACAACAAAAGCTCCGGAATGGGAGATCGCCACACCCAAACTAGGAATGATTCACAGCGATAAAACAACCTTAATTCAAACACAAAGTTTATGGTTTTAAGACACACAATACTGTGATTTGAAGCATGTAGTGGCTTCTTCAAAACTTCAACATGTGTAATTTTGAAAAAACGGAAATCCCTAATTTTGAAAAAAAAACACCTTTTTCCTGTTTTTTCTCGTTCTGCGCTGGGCCGACTTGTTCCCCCTTGGTCCGTGGCGGGTCACATTTTGATCCAGAGAACCATTTAAAACATATTTTCTGAATAAATGGTTTTAAAAGGGTTCTTGGGGGTCTACCTGGAGCCAAAAAGGGTTCTCCTATGAGGACAAGCCAAAGAACCTTATATGGTTCTACTTAGCACTTTTATTTCTAAGAGTGTACGAAGGAAAATCAGAAATACTGTTCTTCTCTATATACACCAGGGTATTTGTGTAAAAACTCAATGTAAAAAGTTGTGATTTACAAAATCCCAAAACAAATAGTTTATGATATATCTCATTCTTTTGTCTTCTGAAAAGTTGCTCACCAAGATGAACAACAATGGTGACTTGCCGCTCTCTCGTTCTTCTGTCAACCGAGCAAAAACATGATGCACCGTAATCAACTGCACCAAGCATGTAATGGCAGACCCACAGTGAAAATATCCGCCCGTCTGTCAGAGAGCTTAATCATCGCCAACCTCCATGTTTTAAAATTCAAATTTGTACTCTTTTGCAATTCTAATGGCAGAGAGAAACAATCAAGCCAACACATCTCAGCAGCATAAAGCGCTCAGGAACGTTGTTGATTTTCTTTTTGACAGGAGGCTAATGTCAGGGTGTACTGTACGCATGCTGCAAACAGGAAGTGTTGGGGGTTTGAGGAGGTGCCGTGTGGGCTTTGATCAACAAACCTGCTCATTTACCACAACTTGTCTCTAACGTGGCATCTCCAGGCAACCGGTGGGGGGGAGCGTCAGAGGATGAAGAAGTGGACAAAACGCACTCTGGGGCCGACTTGTCAGCCTGAAGACCGGTGATGGAGGGAGGGAAATGACACACACAGAGGGGGGAAAAAGATACAGACCCATTTCTATGTCTATATATAAACCTTTTTACTGGCTGAACAAATTACAGGTAGTTTTCTCCCATCAAGACATCTGGCGCCTTTCATTTAGCCGTGTGTGGCGAGTGTTTTTTCGAGTCGAAGATGACTTTGACTGACTTTTTTCCCCCCCCCCCCTACCCGTCGCAGCTTTAAAAGCTTCCGGCCAAGCTCTGGACACAGATTGAGAGACGCACATGTATTTACATGTTTTTCCAAGCGGTTCTTAAATGCTCTGTCTAGACGAGGGCGCAGGTAATTGAATTAGCATTTATTTGGCCATCAGGGCTGTTTTGTTTTTGTCTCTGTTTTCCCAGAAAAGCTCCGCGTCACTTCATCTTTATTCTCTCCAATATCTGATCCAGGGACTTTGACGGCATCGTCTCCTACATTTTAGATTTCCATTCTGCCAGACGTTTTTTTTCACAGCAGGTGTCGCATACAACACATGATTTTTTTTTTTTCTGTTTTAAAATTCATGCTCGAGCTGGTTTTAATAAGATGCTTTCTCCCGCGGCAGTGGGATTCGACCGCTGGCAGCAGTTCAGTTCTGCATAAATGGCACAGCAAGTGTCATCATGTCCGCTTGCAGCATCTGGGAAGTGAACAGGAGCAGACTGTTCTGCTCTACATGCAGGTGTGATCCCATCAGTGTAAGTGTTACTGTGAGAATGTGAAGCAGGAGGTGTGAAAGCACAGCCACAGAGAGTGTGTTTGTCTCTCTGTGCTCTAAAATAAAATATTATTTCATTTCAGTCTTGTTTTCCAGCGAAAGCGATCGTCATTTTTGAAGATTTTTGCGGTCTTTGAGGTGTGATCAAAACCTGTTTTTCTTAATCCTTTTTTAAAACACAATCTTTCAGGAATGTCCTCTCTATTAAAACACAGTTACAGTGAGCGTGGTGATGTCAGCTCAACCCCCCCCCCCCCCTCAACACACACATTATAATCTGACATTCAGCACTAATTAATGCAGTCATTTCTTTGTGCTGATTCCGCACATTTTTCTAGTTACTCACCATTTATGCAGCCATCTAAAATCATTCTGACTGAATTACAAGATTAAAACGAGTATCTGCTGTAATATTGCCACAATATTCCGTAGTACTCGGAGAGTGCAGACCTCCACCAAGGCAGCTCAGTGCCTACAAAATACACCCTGCCGGCACGCAGCGTCTACGGATCACGCCCAAAATGTAATCACGTGTTCCTGGTCCTGTTGTGAACATTTCCTGAAAATTTCATCCAAAGCCGTCCGTGACTTTTCGAGTTCTGTTGCTAGCAGACAGACAAACTCCGGCAAAACCATATACCTCCTGACGGAGGTCAAAGAGCTTAATCTGCTATTGGTAATTATATTTTACCTTTAAACAAGTAGCTTAAGAGTTGCGTTCAGGTGTAACTGAACAGCCATGAGTTGTCCTATTGCATGTCAGTTTGCAAAAGGGGCGGGAAAATTCCTGGTAAATAGCCGCTACATTTCCAGAAAACTTTGGGACCACCATGGGAATTTAACTGGAGATTGAATCATTTAAAGAAACTGTATTAAAACTGTGTTTTAGCGTAAATGTTAAATATACATTATTCCATACAGCCAACTGTATTTCTATCAAATCTTATTTGTTTTCGACCAAGATTATGATTTTTTTACACCAAATATAATTAACTGTTCCGGTTCATTCCCATGGAAAGTTGACAATTGAATTTTGCAGCCTAATTTGAGCAGAAATGCTTGTAATCAGATTGTGAAGTGGTCGTTGAGCCTCGGCTTCACACAGCATTTTTAAATGAACTGCGACTTTACAGAAGCTTTACAATTTCACAGTGTGATTAAAAAAGAGTTTTGTTCCAGCAGCCACTGCACAACTTTATCTTAGGGCTGTCAAAAGACTAACATTTTTAATCAGATTAATCACAGGGTAGCTGTGGATTAATCACGATTAATTGCCATTCGTAAATATGCCAGAAAAAAAATCTAAATTTCTCTTTAAATTGTTGTAGGAAAGGAGAGATAAATAAAGTATGTGAAAATATAAATGCCACGTATGTGGCCTTAAGTTACCTCTCTCCTTAGACCCGCAAAACAAATCTACCTACGGGTTACAAATTACAAATACAGACAATTTGATTGGGTCTTGTTGGGTCCACATGGTTCTCTGGTGTGTGGTTCCGTCGCTGGTGTGGATGTTGTCCTCGTCACAGAATAGAGAATACAGCATAAAGCACAATTTTGTGCTAAAATTAGCTTCCTCTGACAAACAGTATGTCATTAGACCTTCAGTGTTATTTCGTCCAGGTCAATTTGGTGGCTGGGGTTTGGGGTGGTTGGTTGCGATGTCCATAAGACCCCATTTTTTTGCTTTCCCCGAAGTGTCCAACACTCTTAGAATTAAGGGTTCCAAAGTGTTCTTCTACAAGGTTTGAGGTTCTACCTGGAACCATTTGCTTTCCCAAAGAAGGGGTTTTTCAAGGGTTCTTGGTAACACTAATGGTTCCAGTAAGAATCATTTTGATCCAGAGAACCCTTTAAAACCACTTTCCTGAATAAAGGGTTTTAAAAGGATTCTTGGTAACACCAAGGGTTCCAGGTGGAACATATATATATTCTACCTGGAACCAAAAAGGCTTCTCCTTGGGGACAAGCCGAAGAACCTTATATGGTTCTACTTAGCACTTTTATTTCTAAGAGTGTACACTACACTAAGCAGTTGAGGGTTGTCAATTGCTTTCAGAGTAGGTGGTGACCAGAAAATCTGTGGAATCTCCAGCGTAGTGGTGCAGCCTTGATGGTTCTGCCGTCTTCCACTGACCCAGGCAGCCTTGGAGGCACCCAGGATTGAGCAAAACAGTGAAGGTCTGTTTTAGACGTGCCAGACACAGTTGGAGGATTTTAAAAGAAGTAATGATCATGACAAACATTAATTGCTAATAGCTACGCTAAAGGCTGGAAGAGCGCATAGTCGTCGTTGTCGCCTTGTACAATCCCAGCAAAAGAAGAACTGACAAAAACAATTCCCGGGAGTGAATGCCAATTAAAGTCATTCCCACTAGTGGAGGGAAAAAAAACAGTTTAAACCCCAGGATTAGACTGCTTTTTTTTTTTGATCAGTAGGAATGTGGTCGGTGCGAAGAGAGCGAGCAACAGAAGTCATTAGGTGGATGTAAAAAAGTCCAGCAAGTGTGTGAAAGTGTGTCCCTTAGCCACTGAGTGAATGAGTGATTAGTCATTTAAGTCAAAGGGGAATTAGGTGAATGTGTGTGTGTGAGAGCGAGGCAGTGGCAGACTGGCCCAGTGACTCATTAGGTGGGTAATTAAGGCACAAAGCTTTGGCCCTAGGGCTCCAACGAGCTGCACTCTGAGCCCCAACTGCTAATGACGCCATCCTGGACCTTAGAGAGAGAGGCAGGGAGATGGATGGAGAGGGAGGGGAGGGAGAGAGACATGAATAGGTTTCACGCAGTAGGCATCCAGACTGCTTCTAGCACAGAGAAGATGGAGGCATCAATACTGTTCACATTCACCAAGGAAATGATGATCATAATAATAGTACATGGGAAACTAAATTTTAACCAATAAAATAATAATGTATGCAGTAGGGATGCACCGATTGCCATTTTTGGGTCCGATTCCGATTTCCGATTTTTCAAGAAGTTTGACCTGCCGATACCGATTTTAGCCGATTCCGATTTCAATTTTTTAAACCACTTTTCAGCATACAGAAATATATATATTTTTGCATCTTTTCTCTTTAATAGAACATTTTAACATAGAAATACAATCAGTTCACATCCAATATCCAACTAAAAATACAAAAACGAATCACTATAAAATAGAAGTATATATAAAAATACAAAAACAATTGTCATGATACATTTGAACATGTTACCATGGAACATAATAACTTAAAGTGTGACTTTTTGAACAGATTACCACTATAAAATAGAACTAAATAATGCTGTGGAATATTCACACACATCTTAAAAGTGCAGTGTTATGGAACCATGTTGTTCACATCCAATATCCAACTAAAAATACAAAAACGAATCACTACCTGTATGTGTAGTTTATTTAAGTTTAAACATATTTCACAACATAGTACCTACACACATATAAGTAAATGACCTCTCTCTCTCGCTCTCTTTCTCTCTCTCTCTCGCTCGCTCGCTCTCTCTCTCTCTCTCTCCCGCCCCGTGCCAACAATGCCTCGTGCTCTCTGCGCACACAGGTTTAAATGACAAACAAACAAATGCTGGTCAAAAGTTTTGTGCAAGTGATTTAAGGTTATGACTCTTGTCTTAAATATGACAGGCTTCGTTCAGTGATTGAAACAAATATAAAAACATGAATGAAACGTTTACATGCAGAGCGCGTCGCGCCGCGGCTGGATACACCCATATGGCTGTATATTAAAAATTCATATCATAACGGAAAAAAACGGTATTCGGTGTGAACCGGTATACCGCCCAGCCCTACACTCTACTACATGTACGTGTAGCCGCGTGCACATGTGTTGCTGCGCGATGTGGGTGCATTTTGATCGACTTATTAAAATCGGAATATTCTGACTGATCGGCCGGTCACCGGTTTCGGCCGATCCGGTTACTGGCTGATTAATCGGTGCATCCCTAGTATGCAGTTAAAAAGTCACACAAACATGTAACATCACACAATTAATTATTAATAATAATAATAATAATAATAATAATTAAATCTAGGACAGCTTGTGAAACTCAACATCAATTTCACGTAGTACTGTTTACGTTAAAGCTTTCAAAAAGTGGAATTTTAAACTGGTTCTTCTGCCATTTTATCATCAACTTTGGCCACGTCTTTTGACGTAGAGAAAATCCTTAGTTAAATTTTCATGATCATTAACTTGTCTAGAACACATGGACCGAGTTTGAAGTGGCTAGTTCAAATGTGCTAGGACGAGTTCCTTCAAATGCGTTGACGAGACATTTTTGTTTTTACAAAATGGCCAACTTTTGGGTGGGCGGAGCTTATGGAAGTACGTTCAAAATTTGTTCGGAATCATGAGAACAACAAGTGTACCATGCTTGGCCAATATCGGAAAAAAGTATGCGCGACTTAAACACGATAGAAAAAAAAACCAAAATGTAACATTTAACGCGATTTTGGCCACTTTTTATGCTATGCCAAAAATTCCCAAATAATTCCTAAAGAAACGTTGCCATAAGCCTGACCAAATTTAGTCCCGATCCGACAACTTTTGTCTGACCATGACCTAACTTCTTTTATTCACGTTAACTGTTTAGAAATTGCTAAAATGGAACAATATGTTAGCCGTAATAATCGCCATGTGTAATATGTCTTTTTATTTATATTATTATTATTATATTTTAAGGGGAAAAGAAGCCTCTTAATAAAAGGCTCACCTAACAACATCTAAACCTTTTTTAAGTTCTCAGTGTCTTATGAATATATTTTCGACTTTGTGTCGTTGGAAAACTCTCTCACTCTCACTGCACCAAAGTCCATAGAGAAAATAATTTTTTTAACATCACAGCACACAAGTTATGTGTGCTAGCCATGTTAGTGTCTGTGTCTCAGGCTTTAAAACAACAAAAGTCTCCATAGTAACATTACCTGGTCAAGATGTAACCTTTTCCATAAACTTCTTGTGGTTGATGATGATTAACAAAGGTTAGCAAGTGGCTAATACTCCATTAGAACCAGTGGGCATGTAAATACAGCCTCACTGTCGCTGTAACATCGTAATATATCTTAATTCTTTCATTAAGAATTGCGTAAAATATTCAAAATGCAGTTTTCTGATTCTGCATTTCATTCTGTGGCGTTAAACTATGGAATAACAACATAAAACTTTCAGGTTAAATGCGTTTTTTTTGTTTGGTCCACCATTTTCTATGCTCTATGAGGATGGAAGTCGGATAAAATATGAATATAAATAAAGGGATACGTGACGGCACTTGATGAGTCTATAAACTTCTTCCCACTCCTTTTGTTTACTCGAGTTTAATCTACGTTTTGTTATTTCTTGTTGACTCCACGTTCAGATAAAACATAAAATAAAGTTTAATATTTATTGTGATAGATGTAAATGTGACAACTGAATTGTCTCAACAGTAAATGTTGGTTTCATGTACACAATTGTGTGTTTTTTAGTCTTATTGCACTGCTTCTTTGTCCTGCCTTTGTTCTGTTGCCTCGAAACCACAGAGAGAGAGGTTAGGAACAGAGGAAACCCCTTTAAAGATTTTCTCTCTCCTCCTGAACACAGTGTGGGGGAATGAACGGATGGATGGAGGTGAGCTTTTAGGGGGTGGACAGCAGCTGCAGAGAGCAGTAGATGTGGTGGACGGTGGGGCTGATTTCCAGCAGAGAGCTGGAGAATAAAAAAAAAAGTAAAAGTGTAAATGTGCGGAGAAGCCAAGCAGAGGAAGTTCCCCCTCCTGTGGCAAGAAGGAGTGAGCGAAATGGAAGGTGGAGAGGGGAAATAAGGGAGGTGGCGGCAGGGGAGGAGAGAGGAGTTACTGGCATTTCCATTTTGAGCATGTATCAAGGCTAATGACCGGAGGCAGGCTGCTGAGAGCGAGCGCAGCGTGCTGCGGGTGGTCCTCACAGGAGTGGAGAGCTCCTGACGAGACTAAGGCCATTTTAATTGGACACTGAATAACGGTGTGACTGCTTCACAGGGAGAGGAGAGAGCGCCGGTGATTTCAGGATCCAAAAGGCCAGTGGCACTGCTTTCATCGTGCTTTCATGAAGAAAAGGGTTTTTAGAAGTTGATTCACGTTTGGATTTTATTTCTAAGTCTAGGCACCATTAACCGTTAACCGTTAGTAAACACCATTAGCTCCGTTAGCTCCTTTAGCGTCGTTAGCACACCTACAGTCGTTAACTATTTGTTATTATTATTTGTGTTTATGTGACTCCCGATTGTTTAAATGAGTCTCTAAAGCAGGTGTGTCAAACTCATTTTCACTGAGGGCCACATCAGCATAATGGTTACCCTCAAAGGGCCAGATGTAACTGTCAGACAGAATAAATGTAACTAAATGTAACCAAAGATAATGTAAAATAAAGGTAACTCCTCTCTGTAACATATTGCTAAATAACTTTCTGTAGTCATTACTTATTCAATTTCACTCGTCGCATGATGCATATACAATGATACACTGCGATCTAGTGGCGGTGCCGTCACTTTGTTAACTCAATCGCCATGCATTGTGGGAAAGGGTTAGGGGGCACCAAATCACATTAAGACATTTAAAACCTTAAAAACAAGCAATAAAAATATCTTAAAATCAATCCTGAACTGGACAGAAAGTCAGTGAAGAGAGGACAAATCTGGGTGTTCTGTGGTCACGCTTTCTTTTGTGAGTGATAGTGTGTGTGGTCATAAATCTCACTACAGTCCCCCACTACTTTCATTTCATACATAATCTCTTTATATACTGTTATTATATTCATTATAGATTAGGGTTGCCATGATGACCAAAGTAATATCTCAATATTTCCAGGCTGCGTCCTGAAATGCAAAATTGATCTTGGCTATAAAGCTGTAATCCAGGTTGTTTTTCCTCTGTCCTTCAATAGGAAATATGGCCTATAAATACAGTAATATCTGTGTCGTGGGGCTTTTATGATTTGTATTTTGTACATAAATTACCCGCTGTACGCTATAATGTAAAGTTATATCTGCTGTTTTTCTCTGGCTTAATGTTTGACAAAGGATATTTTACGATACGTTGAAATGAAAATGCCTCGGAAACTGGAAATATGAAGGCTTAAATTTGTCGTTTTTCAGTGCAATTGCATGGACTTTTCAACCAATAGCTGACTAAATGTCTGCAATATCTGCACTGCAACAGCCTTGAGAACCAGGAAAACTCAATATGGATATATTTTGTGTCACTGCTACGTTGTTCCAGTGACACAAAACTGTCCTTGGAGACACCACGTGACCAAGTATGAACACACCAGAGGCTAATTGAGCCATTACTATTAGCAGAAACAAACAATCATCACAGTGAGATGAGGCAATGTCACCGACGCGGCGGACGCGGGAACAGCGGGATCAGAAATCAGTTGCAGTGGGAGGACAAATATATGCCCATGATATTTCCTCCTCCACCCCATGCAAATGTGGTCAAACCAATTCTTGCAGAGGTGGCGCAGGGCACGTCTGTCTCTGTGTGTGTGTGTGAGGCACTTCAATCTCTCAGCTTATTAATTTCATATTTACCTATTTATTCAGCGGGATGTGTTGAGTGATGGAAATGCAGCCAGGAACGTGAGCTCCTGTGTTGGAGGCAGGATTTCAATTCAGAGTTCAGAGACAGATCCTGGTTCTCAGAGATGCTGGATTTATTTCTGAGATTTAACCGCGCTGATTAGAAAAGTTCTCCATTTCCACAATATGTGTTTTCTTGAGGCAGGATGGAGCTCGATGGATGTTTCTTATTTGAAAAATTTTACCTCCATATTGAATTTAAACACTTCTTGACCAACTCACATCCATACTGTATCTTCTCATTCTTTTTGAAATACAAGTGTGTCATGGAATTGTTGCTTTTGCCTTTGCTTTTGGCCAATGACAGACAAAAAGAGCTTTTGGACGAGGTTGTTCCTTCCTGTTGCTGATGTTTTTGTTAGAGATAGACGGAATATCGGCCGGGCCGAAATTCGTCATTTTAAACTTTAAAGTTAAGTGTTGGTGTTTGTCCATCCCTCCATCCATCATCTACCACTTTATCCTCCGACGGAGGGTCGCGGGGGGTGCTGTGCCTATCCCAGCTGACATTGGGCGTAGACAGGGTACACCCTGGACAGTTCGCCAGTCCATCGCAGGGCCACATATAGAGACAAACAACCATTCACTCACAGTCTCACACCTACGGTGATTTTAGAGTGACCAATTCACCTAATCGCCATATTCCCATATCGCATGTATTAGGACTGTGGGAGGAAGCCGGGGTTGGTGTTTGTATTATTCAAAATTTTGAGGCCCTGGAAAAAAAACATTTTGGTCTCTCTCTAGTTTTTGTTCGTAGCAGCCGTGGGGGACAACACAATCACCATCACCATCCTAACAACTCTGGCTTTCATAATCAGCCTTCTGAAAGCCGCCGCTAGCACAAAATACAGTCAACAGTCGAGTGCTAGCTAAGTGGTAACGAGTTTTTAACTGACTCCATTTTGAGGTTTTGCAACCACACTCCTACTGGAAGATGCTAATCATAACACATGTCCCTTCCTACACCATCTACTTTGTTGGCTTTTCCATTCAAACCAATTTCTTTGTGCAACAAGTAGTGGAGTAGCCCCCTAGTGGCTGGTTCAGGTTATCCTTACGAACTATTTGGCCACACTGAGACATCCATGTCGATGTGTTTGAGTGATTCTGCTTTAAAAGTGCCTCTGTGTAACTTCTGTTGCCCCCTTGAGGATTTCTGAGTAATTACCAAAACGCTGCAGATGTCTCTCCGACAACTTCATTTTCCTACGTTCAATTTGACCTCTGACTGAGGTTTTTTTCTTCTTTCTTTGAAAGTCTGGTACATGTAAGTACGTAGTGTTCCTTCCTCGCTTCCTCCGACAACAATATTCTTTTCTTTTAACTCCTGTCAGGATCCAATCATTATTTGTGTGTCGTCGGTGTAAATAAACACGCGGGGACGTTTAAATCTGTTAAATCTGTATCAGGGTTTCTGCTCAAAGCGAGGGCCACTGCGCGTTCTGTCGAGATGAGTCACTTTAAACATGTGCGACGGGCTGTTTGTTGTTTGAACTCTGCCGTGTGCGTGTGTTAAAGCGGCGTGTTTACATCTTCACTCGTTAACAGACTCCTTCACACGTTCATAAACACATCAACACGTACTGTGTCGGGGGTGAACTGGATTTGCATACCCTAACCCTTAAGAGTCGTCGTTTTTGCATCAGTAAATATGTCCGTATGTGGTCCGTCTACAGCAGCTGTTCTCTAGTCTGCCGTGATGCTCGTGAACAGATGGACTTCCGTCTTTTAAAACATTTACATTTCTGTCTGAGCTCTTTAAGGGATTTTTATTCAGAGGGTTAAGGTTCAGTGTTGACCTCACAACCATCAGCATCTGCAGCTGAGGACCATGCTGTATAATGTGATGCAGGCTTTTAACCAGCAGGGCGTCCGGTCGTGAGCTAGTATAAGAAATTAGACGCCCTACTTTTAGTCAGGACGCCCTAAAGACGCCCTATATTTTCCCCCGGTAACCACCGAAACGATGTTGTGATGACGCACAGGTAGACAGGCGCGTGCTGGCCGTAGTTTTTGCTGCCAGCACGCGCTCATTAGGTGTCCACCAGAGTGAAGTACAGTGATCTTGACTGGATGAGATGCCGTCTTCATTTGTGTAGCGCTTGTGTTATGTCCCCCACCCCCGTCGTAAACTTAAGCGCAACCTCGTTCGCACTGCACGCACGCTTAGACGCGCACAGCCACTCGAGAGAACGAGACAAAAGCGAAACTTGGCTGCAGCGCAGTGCTGATTATGAACTCCCCGCGACAATCTCTTCTCTCTCTTTGAGCAGTTAACTAAAAAGATCAGCTCATCTGATGCTCTGTTATTCCCTTAATTACAGCACTAAAGCGTCTTCTAAAGAAAGAATGAGACCACGGAGTGAAAACAATGAAAAGTGCACTCTTGAGAATCTGTAAACAGTTTACTAAGATCTACTCGGATCCCCTGAATTTCATCACGACTGCACTCGATCCTCGTCATAAAGATCATTATGTACGTCTCATATATGAATGTGGGGATGAAACTGCGCACAGAGAAATTATATATTCCATCCATACGAAGGGTCCGCTTACAGTGGCGCACAATGCAGGAGAGAGAAGAGCAGAGTCAGCAGGGGCGGTGCACAGAAAAAAAAGGCCCGCACCAGATGAGGGACACCCTCTAAAAAATCCTAGCTAAAAGCCTGATGTGATGGAACCTTCCAGAAGAACCAGTATCAGCGATGCTGTGTTGTATTTCTGCCTGATGTTGATGTTGCTTAAAGGGCAGTTTCTTATTTTTTTTTCTTTTTCTTTTTATCAAGAAGAAACATATAAGTTAAATGCAGTACAATTATACATACACAATCAAGTCTTTATATAATTGCACCATCATGTGATCTCCCATCCATTTACTCTCCTTATTTTTCTTTTTTCAATGTGTAAAACAGGAACAATTGAACACCGGATGTCACACTTCCTCATTTCCCATCAACTTCTACTGAGAACAAATTTCAGTTGTCCCAATAATCTATAGTCTGGTACTTCAAGCCATGTGATAACGGTACTTAAAGTAGATCAGGTCTCCGTAGTTGTAAATATCTGATCCATTTTGACCACCATCTCTTAATTTTCTCTGATTGTATTTTTAAGGCGAATGTCAGTCTCTCCATGATGTAGATTTCATGAACAGTTCCTTGCCAGTCTTCCAGTGTCGGTGCATTGGGTTGTAGCCACTTTCTCGTTACAGCTTTCTTCGCTCCAATCAACAATATCTTCATTAGATATTTATCTGCTATTGTTTGAATATGCAATACCATGGTACCAAAATAGATTGAGCTGACATCAAATTGTATAGTAGTTTGAAATATGTATTCCAGACAATCATGAATGTCATGCCAGTAAGGCAAAAGTTTTGGACAATCCCAAAATAAATGATAATGGTTGGCTATATCTGAACCACACATCCTCCAACAACTTGTTCTTAAAGGGCAGTTTCACCCATTGTTTTTCTCCAAAATAATACATTAGATAATGATAAAAATTATCTTGTAATATTACAAAATTATTCTCGCAATATAAGACTTTTTGCCTAGTAATGTTATGATTTTATTCTCATTACCTTTTTGTCACAATAGGAATTTCTGAATATACCAACTTTATCTCCTAAATGTATGACTTTATTCTTGTAATATTCTGACTTTTTCCTTGCATTATTAAACATTTTTCCCTTGTAATATTGTGATTTTTTTTTAATATTACGAATTCATTCTCATAAATTAATGACTTTTTTCCTGTGATATTCTGACTTTTTTAATATTAAAACTTTATTCTCACATTATGACTTTATATTGTAATATTCTGACTTTTTTCTTGCAATATTATGATTTTTAAAATATTACGACTTATTTCTCATAAATGTGTGACTTTATTCTCATAATATTAAGACTTTTTTTAATTTTACAACCCTATTCTCTTAATATTATGACTTTGTTCTTGTAATATTACAACTTTTTTATTGTAATATTACGACTTTTTTATTGTAATATTACAACTTTTTTATTGTAAAATTACGACTTTTTTAATATTACGACTTCATTCTCATACAATAATGCCTTTTTTCTTGTAACATTATGACTTTTTTCTCGTTATATTATTACTTTTTTTTAATATTACAACTTTATTCCCTGAACTTTTTCTGACCCCTCACCACAAATACTCCACCACAATATAACAACTTTATTCTCATCAAATGCACTTTTTTCGTGTGAAACATTATTAATTTTTTCTCATGATATATATATATATATATATATATATATATATATATATATATATATATATATATATATATACAGTATTACGACTTTATTCCCTGAACTTATTTTGCCCCCTGAGCTCTCCTCCACCACAAGTCATCAGGCTAATGATTTCCTATCTCTAATTAGTGCAAAGACACAATTATCACTCCCTCCTCGTGTGTTCATTTCATACGCGCTAACCCTTCTTGTTTTTACTCGCTTTAATGTTTAACGGCATCGTCTGTTTGATGACTCTTCATAAACACAATTTTCCATATAAAAAAACAACAATTTGTTAGTTGTCAGCTACGAGCTCCCCGTTTATTTCCCGTTTGTTCCTTTTCTTTTCCCCCAGCTCTTCTTCTGTTGACATTTTCTTCCAGGCTAAACAAAAATACACACACACACAAAAAGACAAAGTAAAGTAATTGGCTGCCAGTGTGTGCCTCGTACGAGGTTCACCAGACGCCTTCAAAGCCTCTTAATTTTTTCCAGCGTGAAACATCAGCGCTGACACGTGTGTGCACGCGCGGCCGTTAGACGGCGGCTAATTTGCCATCGACAGCACAAACAAAGCGATTCTCCGTGGATAACGTGATTTCAGGGCAGAGTAAACATCTTTGCAACAACGGGAGATTCAAACAAAATAAAAATAAATCCGCACCGGGCAACACGTTGCTCTGGGGGACAGCGTGACAAATAAAATTTGGTTTGATAAATAAACCTTGTGTATTTAAAGGCCTCTGGATGAAATTAATACCAGCTCACGCAGCGATTAAAGACGACTTAAGTTGCCAGCGGCGGCGTTGGCTCTGCTTAATTGAAACCATTCCTTATTTACTCATCTCAACTGCGGGGTTGAGATGAGTAAAGCAAAGGCTGTTTCACCCAACCTCCCCACCCCCAAACACACACACACACACACACACACACACACACTTAATATTCACCGCCTCGTGAACTGTGCGCACACGCGCGATAGCGTCCCTCCGGGGAGAGGAACGCAGTGTTTATGTCGCGGCAAAATGAAGAGGGAAAGGCAAACGAAAACAAAATCACTGATCACGCAGGGATTCATTCCGTCTCTTAAGGCAGCAAACGGGGGGTTGGGAAGAGGAATGTGTGTTTCACCAGTTTGTGTCGGCGACCTATTTCTTTGTGTTAATTCCTCTATGCCTTTTAACTTCTAAAGCTCTTGCGTTACGCTGTGACAGGACAGAGTGTGATTGAGAAATTTGGAGGAGTATTTTTAGCCCAACACTCACTCACTGGCTCTGAGGGAACAGCACATTTTCCCCTTCTCTTTCTTCTTTTGTCGTGGTTTCATTATGAACTATGAACATTTTTTTTCTTGTTTTTGCCTGGAAGGGAGAGTCAGAACCGAATGGATCTGCTGTGCATCTCCGGAGCGCTGCCTCCTGATTGGAGCTGTGTGCATGCAGACTCCCTTTCCACCTGTGCTGCACTTGTGATGATGTAGAAGGCTGTAGTGCAGCGGCCTGCTGACAGCGTCATGCCAAGCTATTGTGTTCTGCACAAAATGACCGAGCAGTGTCACACATTTGCGCTTTGGCCCAGAGGCAAAGGCAACGTGTAAAGAGAAAAATAAAAATACAGTTTTATTATTCTTATGAAGAATAAGGTGTTGGATTTCTCTTTAATTTGTAGCCTTATTCTGTCTTTATTTTGCTTCCTTTATGTGTTTGTTTTTTTATGTCTGTTACTCAACTTTTTCATTAATGTTTAATTAAATTCAATATACTGAAACAATATACAGGTTACTGTGTAACACCTCAGCCTCAAGTCTTGAGATTTCCCAAGATGCCCAGTTTTCTTTTATTAACCCACCTACCTTCTTTACTATGTACCTATAGACTACATACCTACTTACCTTACGATGTACTTTCCTACTACCCACCTGGACACCTACCTATGTAACTACCATTACATATCTGCCAACATTCCAAACTACCTACCTTTGTACCTACCTATTACATACCATTCTACCTACCTACCTACTATATACCTACCTACCTTACTATGTTCCTACCTACCGATCTACTTTACTATGTTCCTACCTACCAAACTACGTACTGTAACTACCTACCTACCTACTATATAACTACCTACCATACTACGTACTGTAACTACCTACCTACCTTACCATGTACATACCTACCTACCCTACTATGTACCTACCTACCTTACTATGTACCTACCTACCTATGTACCTACCTACCTACCTGCCTATCTACGTACATTCCTGCTACATACCTACCTACCTACCTTACTATGTATCTACCTACCGATCTACCTTACTATGTGCCTACCTGTACTGTAACTACCTATCTACCTTACTATGTACCCACCTTCCTTACCATGTACCTACCTACCTACATACCTTCCTACTACATACCTACCTACCTTACTAGGTACCTACCTACCTACCTTACTATGCACCTACCTACCTACCTTACTATGCACCTACCTACCTTACTATGCACCTACCTACCTTACTATGTACCTACCTACCTACCTACCTGCCTACCTACGTACCTTCCTACTACATACCTACCTACCTTACTATGTACCTACCTACCTTACTGTTCCTACCTACCATACTGCATACTGTAACTACCTACCTTACTATGTACCTACCTTACTATGTAACTACCTACCTACCTTACTATGTAACTACCTACCTACCTTACTATGTACCTACCTACCTACCTACCTACTTACCTTACCATGTACCTACCTACCTTACTATGTATCTACCTACTACATACAATTCTATCTATCTATCTATCTATCTATCTATCTATCTATCTATCTATCTATCTATCTATCTATCTATCTATCTATCTATCTATCTATCTATCTATCTATCTATCTAATCATTTTGTGTCAGCAGGAGTAAGAACTTCATCGATCTCTCACTTAATATATTAATAACAGTCGATGTGCATCACAGGAGCTTGTTGGCTTTGAGACACTGCCATTGTTGAGAGCATGTGTAATGGATTATACAGATGAAAAGCAGAACAGCTTCACAGGCCCGACATCAAACCAGCTACAACACTCAACTGGTGCGAGACTGCGTTTGACTGACCTGAGTTTGGCTCACGGTGCCTTTATGTCGAACTTCTGAGGAATGAAAAAAAAAAACGCTCCTCACGCACCATGAAATCATTATCCATTATAACGATCGTGACGTTAGCCATAAAAGTGAACATTAAAGTTAAGGTCTTTAAGACGTTTCAGGAACACTTTTACAAGAATTCAACAGGTTTTATTTGGCAAGTGCTCAGGGATTTGGAGAGAAACACGCGGTATAATGAGCAGGAGGCTCTGTCTCGTTAAGGAGCAAAACATCTCAGAGGAATCGTCAACACAACAGTCGACTCAATGATAGGAGTGTCTGCTTTCTTTAAACTAATCTTACTGCAGTCTTTACAAGGAGGAGAAAAGCATCAGACTGGAATTCCAATTACTTGCTTAACCCTCAATCTCAAAAATGTCTGTTCCCGCTAGTGCAAGTGCTGTCCCGATTCTCAGAAAAATTAAGTTGAGGGGCAAGTTTAAGGGCTGTATCGCCCGCAATATTGAGATTTTCCGAGACCACCTTTGGGAGCAAGGGCTACCCAGAATGCATTGCATGTTTTGACAGAACAAAGATGGCGCCAAAAGCAGCGAAACGAGTATGCAACAAATTAAGTATTTCCTTTGTTAATAGAGATATAAAAATTATGAAAACCATTGTATTATCTTAGTTTAGGCCCATATTATGAATTAGTGACGTCATTGTTGCGTAACATTTATTTTTATTTTACAATCTTTTGTCAATAGCTGGCCGGTGCGGACAAGCGACCATGTGCGGTAACTGTCAGCTGAATATGTCCGTGGTTGTGGTATTTGTATCATCCTATAACTAACTGATAGGCTATTACGGTATTATTTTTTTTCCAACCTAATAACTTGACTGACAAACGGATCGTTATAAATAATTGTGACGTAAATGTGTTCTTCTTCTTCTTTTTTGGAGTTGACAGACTGGACGCAGCTTTCACGTTATTCTGCCCCCCACAGTCTGAAGACGTATCTGCATTTAAGGGGTGTCCCATTTCTAAGTGACAAAATAACCCTCAACACTTGGTTTTGAGGGCCAGTTAAGATTAAGGGTTGAGCTTGAGGGTAAAGATTCTTCTGTTTGTCATCTTTGTGTCAGAGGAAAATTGTCAGATAACAAACAAACAAAAACACGAAAGTCTGAGAAATAAACGATTCACCACATGTTGAACTTTCAGGAGAGGATATAAGATGCATTTAATGACCCTGGTAAATCTTCTATCACTTCACTTCCGTGGAGTCTGCAGTGTGTTGAGCATAGAAGAGCAGCTACAAGATGCATTCAAGGAACCTCATCACTCTGCAAACACACATGCAGTCCGCTCAACAAATGTTGCTGCCATCATGTGGTAAAAGTATGTCGGTGGAAAAGATAGAAAACATGTTTAATCAATCCAGTCATTGTTAAAAGATTGTTCTCTTCAGTATCCTTTAGTCACTTCATTCCATTCTACTTACCTACTGCATACCTACCTACTCAACCCGACCTACCTACCTTACTATGCACCTTCCTACCTACATACTCTCTAGAGTTCCTGGTAATCTGAAAAAGTCAGTAGTTGCAAGTAGGTTACTTCTTTTGGGGAAAGTTTGGGTTCAAGGGAAATTTTTATTATTATTATTATTATTATTATTATTATTATATTTATTATAATAATATAATTTTAAATCCCTGATAAATCAGAAATGTTTCTCTGGTAGAAAAAGAGCTAAGGAAAGTTCAAAGCTATCAAGCTATCATCTTTATGGAAGCATAAGTTAAACAGTATAATATATAACAAACATAAAAACCATTCTACATGAGAAACATAAGTATTCATGACCCTGTATATTAAGTCCTGGGATGTGAAGTTCTTTGATTAAAAGCTAATGACAAATCTGTCTCTAAATACAACTTGAAAGCAAATAAATCTATTATTAGATTTCCAAAGTCCAGAGAGAACAGACACAAACAGAAAACACAGTCAGCTCGCCCTCGGTCTGACCTCCCATTTGACTCGCCGTGCTTTGACTTTTCCCACAAATCCGAAACCCGTTCGCTCTGCATAGTTTCATTGACACTAATTAGCCGGAGCCACATTTCCCACGTCTTGTGACAGCTTGTACAGACAACCAGACCACGCTACCCCTCCTCCTTCCTCCATCGGTCTGCATCCAGCTCTTTGTCTTGGCACTCTCCCACACACCCCAGCTGTTTGGCCTGCACTAAATATCACCTCGTACAGTGAGCTGCTCCAATCCCAGCCATCACAAACCCAATCGTCCCAATCATAATTATTATTATTTTTTTTTTAAATGTGACCTCTTTCTTACTCCATATTGTCCCTCTTCTCGTACCATCCCTTGCCACAATGCCAATAATCCATTTAATAATCTACTGCGGCTCAAGCTCGTGACCAGAACCAAAGCCTTATTGTTTTTTTGCTTCACTTCTTTGTTGGAAATGTTGACTCAGCGTTTCCCATTTATTGTTTTCCTGCCGTGATTTTGGTCGCGATTGCCTGCATTTTCTCAGCCAACTTCAACAATTCATACATCAAAATGTCCAGCGAAATCAAACCAGCGACCAACACATATTTTTCCTGCCATTTATACTTTTTGAATGATTTAACTTGGTATTTTTAATGTCTAAATGAATGAAACCCTTGTCTGCCTTACATCTGACATGTGGGAGGAGGAGGTGTAGCGTCCAAAAGAAATCAGCGGAAACAGGGAAAACAATTGAGAATTGCTGACTCAGCATTCCAACAATTGGGGTTAGCGCCCAAAGAATGCAATAAAGCGCAGGAAAGAAATAGTTGGATATATGCAACATCCACTTCCTTCTCTCTGGAAATACACAGATACTACTTATTATTTATTTTTTAGAGCACATTTGTGGGCATTGATCTTGCACCGAAACACATGAAACGTTTGCCCCAAATTCAAAAACATGAAAAAAAATAGAATGTGGTGCATTCAGTTTTTGGGTATTATATATAATTTTTCTCTATTCTATGAGTGGAGAGGGACAACGCTCTCATCTCCCTTTGATCTGGGTTGCTGTGGCAACTGTTGTTGGGGATTTTTAATCTGCCTTTCCTCAGATTAAAGGCAAAAGCACAAGTACTCAACATTCTACTCAACATTTTCTACTTAGTTCCTTATATTCACCTTTTTTCTTCTATTTTACATTAGTCTTTAACCATGTATTTATGTACCCTAGCTTTCTTTGAACGAGTGCACACAATTTAATTTTATACATGTAATAATGACAACAAAGTTATCTGGAACCAAGATCCCTATTTCCAAATATAATTGCTCCAATTCCCGAACCTGAGCCACTTTCCCCGCTCCCCGTGTCGTTACCAAACGTCCTGATTGGCTGATGCTGCCTGACAGAAGCTTAGTGTGGCTTGTTGCTCCCCAAATGAGACCATCACTTGCAGCTGTCTCCTGCAGGTTCATCCCCTGAGGAGAGAGAGCGAGAGAAAGAGGTTCTTTTTTTCTTTCTTTTTTTTAACCATACTCCATCTTTTGCTTTTCTTTATAAAAGAAAACAGCTGGCCATGCGCACACACTGATCACAGCTCATGAATATCAGACCCTCCTCTGCTCTGCTTGGACATGTATGTCAAGCCGAGAGAGGGGAATCAAAGTGAGTGTCAGAATATAGAGCGCTGCTGTGATGCGTAGTCTAAGCAATCAGCTCTGATTGGATTTTCATCCAATCTTATTAACGCTCAGATTGAACGGATAGAGTGAAAAGTGAGACGCTAATTGCTAAAACAAACTGGGAATGACTCAAAAGAAGTCGCTGTCACTATCTGAATTGCAAATCTTGTAGCCTGGTGCAATTTGTAAATGACACTAGATACTAGGGGGGACAGTCTTCAGGGGATGTAACCCTCACCAGCCACTTTATTAGGTACACAAACATCTTATAAATTGGCAGGAGTGGCACCTGGTGAGCGCTTCTGCTGCTGGAGTCCATGTGCTTCAAGGCATTCAGAGATTGTCTTCTACATACCTTTGTTGTACAAAAGTCAGTGAATAAGTACGAGACTCGACTTTTTACCGAGAGAAAGGTCCTCAAGACACGTCTTAAAGAGACCTTTTTATGAAATGTTTATAAGAAATGTCCAAGAAATCTCTCCAAGATACATCTTCAAGAAATGTCTCAAAAGAACTTCTTCAAGAAATGTCGCCAACAAACACCTCCAATAATCGTCTTTGAGAAACATCTCCAAGAAATGCCTCTGAGAAAGGTCTTCAAGAAACATCTTCAAGAAACTTCTCCAAGAAACATCTCCAAGAAACATCTTCAAGAAACATCTTCAAGAAACTTCTCCAAGAAACATGTCCAAGAAACATCTTCAAGAAACATGTCCAAGAAACGTCTTCAAGAAACATCTTCAAGAAACATGTCCAAGAATCATCTTCAAGAAAGATCTCCAAGAAACATCTTCAAGAAAGATCTCCAAGAATTGCCTCCAAGAAACATCTCCAACAAATGTCTTCAAGAAGCATCTCAGAGAAACATCTTCAACAATAAACCATGACCTTGATGGCAGATAACCTACACTGATCATTTTTGCCAAGAGAACTTCTGCTCATTTAATATTTTGTCCTTTTTTGGACCTCTGTAAAAACCTAGAGATGGCTTTGCATGAAAATCCCATTTTTTTCTGAAATACATTCTGATGCTTGGTTTGAACTTTTAATAATAATTTTGACCAAGCAAATAAACCGAAAAAAAAAGTGTGTTTATTGATTTTCCTCAAGGGTTCTTCACTTCCTGTTGTATTCTGATGTATTTTCCTTCTGGAAATAAAAATGAGATAATATCTTATCTTTATTAGTCCCATGACAAGGACATTTACAATGTTAAAACGACAGATATGGTTAAAAATAAAAGTAAAAGAACCTAAACTTAAACAGTGTGTAACCAGAGTACAGTATGTACATATTGTACTGAGTAGACACAGTTTTTCATAGGATATTGCACTATTGGCCTATATTTCGTAGACTTTATGAAGTTAAAAGCCATCCAGCAACTTTAGTTTGAACATGGCAATTTCCACTGGGCTATTTATAGCCCACAATCTCAGGAGTACCTCATAGGAATTTTATTAAATTTGCTACAAACTTTCCCATAGGCCCAATAATGAACTGACTGACTACGTTTTTGTGGTGTCTTCACTCTTGCAAATTCCACATTTCACAACTGCCTGAAGGGAATCGAATGGCAATGAGTAATAATAAAAATAGAGTAATAGTCATTGTGGTTTCACAAAACACATTTTTGCCCATGAGTCCAAAAATTCTTGCATGTCCAGATGGTCAAAGGTCAACGTCACTGTGCCAGCACGACGTTCTGTAGACACGGTCTCTGGACTAACGTGGTGACTTGAGCTGCTTTTTTTTGGTTTTTCCCACTGAAATTTAGCTTGAGTCCCAGTTTGTAGCCGCTGCATCTTTGTTGTACTTCATTGTTGGGTTTGTAAGGTCAAGCTGTACCAGAACTGTTTCTATAGTAATCAAGACCTCTTACATGAATTACACAAAAGAAATGGAAGAGAGGCTAACCGCTGTGAAAATGGCCGTAATGTGCGTCATTTGTATGCAGTGACAGAAAGAGAACTGTGGTGGGAAATGGTTCTCGTGGGGGTTTTTTTGTTGTCAGCTTTGTTTCAGAATCGTCTGAAACTGCATGTGCTGCATATTTCCCACTGCTTGGATGATTTATAAATCCGTGCTAAATTATTCCTGCTAACATTTTGTATGCGCTGTAAATGTCATATATTTGGGTACAACAGGGGGAACGACCCAAATGAACTGGCAGAATGGGAATCATTTAATTTAATTTAGTGGCTTTCATAAAATGTCATGATAATTAAAGTTTTCTACCCTTTCTGCAGACATGGAGAAAAGGGTTGTGGGACCAAAAATTGTTGTTTAGCATCTTTGTTATTGCTTTTGCGAATGTAAAATGGTGCCTTATATAATGTAATATAAAATACATTTCATTTCTTGTTCATCTCAGTTGTTGTAAATGCCAACGGAGAGTATTTCTCTCTGTTATGATAGCAGTAACTGCTCCAGAGACTCCGACTCAGCAGTGATTTGTTTAGAATAAATGTAGCATTATAAACATTATGATGTGCTACTGGATATAATATACAGAACATTTAAATATTAAGCACAGGGACAGAAAGTAAATGTTATATGTTACAGTTTCTACACAAGTTCCAGGACACGCAGCTTATCAGTTTTCACTGATATGAGGACAAACTGGCATACTGTATATATATAAAAATATATAAAATAAAAAAAAATAAATAAATAAAAATACTTTAGTCTCACACATTTTCCCCTCCGTGTTTTGTTGTCTCTCAGGTGGGACTTCCACACTGCGCCTCTCGTCGGTGCGGGAGCTGCCATGTCAGCTTCAGGAACTTTACCAGCAGGGCTTCGTCCTGGCGTCCGTTCACCCGTTCATCCATCCCTGTGGTCCAGAATCCAACAGCCCACAGCACCAGCTCTACCGGGCCATACTGGTCCGACTCAACGACGGGTAAGAGAGCCGGGAGGCGTCTAAAGCTGCTGTCGCTGAAACAACTGTGATGTGAGGAAGTGATACTTCAAGTCCTTTAAAGTGATGAAAAATATATCTTCTGAGTTTGTCACCCTACAAGAAAATTAGTTACTAACCACTAATTTGGATGATTAAAAAAGTTAGTTAGTGCTCAAAATAAGGTTTTTAAATGATGTTAACTCAATAAAACCGTATCATTAACCATAACCTTAATAGTTAATGGCTAACCCTAACCTTAACTTAACCTCAGTACAAATTTTAGCCCTAAACTTAAAAAACAGTTTCTCGGAAAAGAGGTTCTGCCTCAATAGGACCAGGTTTTGGTCTTTAACCTTAAAGGGTTTTCTCGGGGTTAAGACCTGGTTTTAGGGTTAGGGTTAGAGCTGGATTTAGGGTTAGGGCTAGGCGCTTGGTTGTTATGGTTAGGGTAATGGGCCAGGGGATGAGTGTGTGTGTGTGTGTGTGTGTGTGTGTGTGTGTGTGTGTGTGTGTGTGTGTGTGTGTGTGTGTGTGTGTGTGTGTGTTCATTTGTGTTCTGGGCCACTAACAAGTCAGGCTGGACTGACTGACTGACCTCAAGAGCATATTTGTAGTAATGCTGTATAGTGATCTTTACTAATGTTACAAAGTAGCAAAGTGCTTCACAAATAAAACATAAATAAAGAGAAACACACAGTAATAATAAAAGCACAACCAACCATAGCAAATAATAAAAACTAAATAGGGAAAAGGCAGAACAATGAAGCTCCCGACTCTGCCTGTCGCATTTCCTCCAGCAGAGTCCACTTCCAGAGTCTTGCAGCTCGTCCCCCCTTTGATTTTAGACAATAGTGGAAAGAGTTAAAAGGCTTCTGTACTCGACGTACGATCAGGGTTATATGGGGATAAACGATCGCTAATACACTGAGCGGCCAGACCAATAAGTGCGTTGTCAGTCATTTTAGAAATATGGTTTAACTCAATTATGGTGGCCACTGTAAAGAGGATAACAAAATAAATAAACAAGAACGCCCAATCAGGTCACAAATGTATCCATATTTGTACCAGATAATGGTTTAACCCACATTTTGGGAACCCTGTTTTTTTTTCCATTGCATTTTATTTTACTCAATTAAAATAGTAAAATAAATAAATTATATGAATGAAATATATTGAACGTGGCGGTGTTGTGAATATGAGGAATAAACCTCATATTCATCAGCGATGACCAAAGGAAAGTAAAAAAAACAAAGACAAGGTCCTGGTGCTCAGGCGGTCATGTTTTCTGGGGGGCCTCAGATGTCTTAGCTCGACCCCCTGGGAATACGACCTTTGTTATCACAGAATGATGAAGCCATTACCGTCACTTAAGAAAAACATGCTGAGATTACTAATGCACCTTAATTGGTGTCATTATGCAGAAAGAAAAGAAGAAAAAAAAATATGTGGTGGGAATCAGATCCTGCTTTATCTTAATCTTCATAACGGCCTGAAAATTATGTAAAGGCTAGTTGGTATAAGTGACATTAATGCTTATTACAGCCAGTGCACAATAATTTAGACGGGGATACACGTTGTTTCCACCTAAACAAACATCGAGCGGGTCCATTTAGCATTTCATATCTGTTGTTCGGCCTTCGCAACATCTGCTCGTGGCTCGTGTGGGCAGCTGCACTGGATGTGAATCAGCAGTAATCTCAATTCACCATCGCCAGCTCTTTTTTCGATTCTATAGCCAGCAGCGGCTGTGTGGCCCACAGTCACCCCCCTCGCCACCTCCTGCGTTTGCCCTCCAGCTCTCGTCTTGTCAACTGTGAGGGACGGGGGGGGGTTGGTGAGCACTGTCAAGGGTGTGAGGGCATGACGCCAGGGAGCAGCTCCGACTGTGTTTGAAGGACATGGAGGAGTGGTGATGAATCTGACATCTTTTTGTCTGCTCGGGAAAAAACAATCTCTCTGTAGCCTTTTTTAGAAAATTCAGAATGTGTCCGAGAGCCCCACGGGTCATAGAACCAAATCCTGTCATTCAACACCACGCAAAGCGTAAAGTCAGTTCAAGAATGAAAAAAACCGCAACATGTGGAAATCCCAGTGGAGGATCTGTCTGGCTCTGAAACACCCAGGTCATCGTGGACGTGTGTGTGTGTCATCTCTTCTGAGCTTCACATACCTAACTTTACGTTTGTCTTTCTTTGTGCAATTGCAATGTTTGACCACTCCTTGTGTCCATTCTGTTGCCAAAAGTGGAGAGATGTGTGTTCCTTACCTGTACATCTAAAGACCCACCACCAGCTGGGTTGTTTTTTTGGCTTCTCTTCTCTAGTGGATCATCTGCTTTTTTCAGTAATCCGCACACTTGATTTGGCAAAGGTTTTTACGCCAGCTGCCTTTCCTGATGTATTAACCCCCCCCAACCCCCCACTCCCATTTATCTGGGAGTACACTAGATGTGGCCCTTGAGGTCTGTTTAGTGTGTCCAGTTAACGCAATCAATGGGGGATTGGGTTCCTCGCTCAGAGGCAAGCCCCAGGCCCCGACCTCCAAATACAAGCCAAGTTCCCTTTCCACTAGGCCATGGGCTGCCGTTCCTCCTGAACCAGTATCGAATAGCCACCAGCTGGAGCAGATTGCTGGTTTCTGGTCTGGGTCTTGCTGTTGGGAATTTGCATGTTCTCCCTGTGTGCACATGGGTTTTTTCCATGTTCTCCGGCTTCATAGGGTTAGGGTTTCAGACATTCCTCTGACATGTCTATGAAACATGCAGAGGTTAATTGCCCCATGTGAGTGTTTGAGTGAGTGGTTGTTTGTCTCCATGTGTTGGCCCTCTGATGGACTGGCCGACCTGTCCAGGGTGTACCCCGCTTTTCCCCCTATGTGAACTGGGATTGGCATCAGACAATGGATGATTAATCAGGTTAAGCAGGTAATGGTGCTCAGCATCATTTACCTCGATAAGAAGTGAATCAACATTGCGAGTTTAAACTCAAAGTGAGCTTGAATACGACACATCCTGCTTGAAGTGCAGGCCTCTGGTGTCCAATATAATACTGCAAATAAAAAACGTATATAAACAAAGTATGGCACGCCAACAATTACCCCAAATGGCTCTTACAGTGTGTTTACCATTAACGTATATAAATGGCCTTTAAGTGAGGGACATTGTTGAGGATAAATCAGACGCCGCTGTTCCTCCTCCACACTTAAAGTGACACGTCTGAGTTACGACAAACCGTTCCTGTAATGCCTGCCCTGCTGAGCGTAAACACGACGCCGCTGCTAATCTTCATTGACATTTCAGTCCTTTAGCTAACGCACTCACCCACAGCGACAGTACATTAACAAAAAACCAATACCCGATATTACAAGCAGCCAAAGGCTGTAATAATCAGAGCTACTGCAAACAAAGAGCAATCATGTAAGGAAAAAAACAACACCAACGAGGGAGAACGTCTGCTCTGAGAGAAAATTAAGGCCAATGAACAGAGAACTTTACCGAATTACATTACAGCAAACAAATATCAAAGATAAAAATACTAAAAATAAAAGTCATATTTCCTGCAAACTATAAATCACCTGACAGTCCCAGAAAGACTTGGGCGGGCTCTTGTTGCTTCAGCTTATTTGAGATATTTCTCTGTCTCATATTATTTATTTGTTCCGAGGACAGTATTTCAACATAAGAGCTGGCTGTTGGTCTCACAGCCAACAGGCTGACGTCTCGCTATCATCAACTTCAAGTTTAAAACTAAAACGGTTAATTACAAAGTTATTCATTGGCATCAGTCAAATTTGAGTCCTAGTTTTGCCAAATGTGTTTTCTTGGTTCCAATCCCAGTTGGCGTTAGGTCAGTTGGAGGCTGTAACCGGCAAGGAAGACATTTCACTATGAAGTTGTTTTCCCATAACTTCCTTACTTTAAATGAACTCAATTAATTTGGATGTTCCCTGTTGAAGTAATATTTTATAATGAAGTCCCTTTTTCAATGAATGTGGGAGGATTGTCCACGGGTGAACACTTCCTCTCACCAAATGTTACCTGGGATTAGCTCCAGCTTCCCCTACCTCCCTCAACACAGTGTGGGTAAAAGGATGAATGGTTTTTCCCAGGTAGCAAACATCTTGTGGCCCAGTCTCGGGCCCGTATCTGACATTTTGGTCTGGCCCATATCCGTCTGTCTGTGGACTGATGGCCACTCCGCTCCCGTTTGCCAGATCTGGGCTACGGCGCTGGCCACTGCATCACCACATGTCGGTGACTGTGTCACATCTTTACCGCAAAGGTGGCCCACATTTGTCTGAAGGTATCCGGTCCATATTTATTATTTGACGTGGCCCACTTTAGGGGTGACATCCAGATTACACATTGCCCAAAGTACCACAAGAAAAAGACCCACATTTGTTTTGAGGATATTCAGGCCACATTTGCCAGAAAGCCAGTGTCGCCACATTATTGCCAGAAGTTGCCCACATCCGGATGCTTTCTGGGATGGCTGGACTTTTTAACTAAATAATATTGTCCAACATCCGTTCAAAACTAAAGGAGAAACAACATAAAAACAGGCTGTAATATCAGCGTTGGTAAACACCCTGCCACACTGAGAGAGCTGAGCTGTGCTGCAGAAAACACAGCTGTGGTGAGGACGTCCTGCTGCGGTTTAATGCTAACATTATGTTGACCTGTCTGAGCTGTCAGAGAGAAAAAATCCCTCCCCAACGATTCGAAAAACAACACAACACCACAGAATTAAATGTAAACCTCCGACGACTCCGTAGATCCTGTAGCAGTCAGAACTAGAACTAAGCTAAAACAGAGACAGAAGCAGCAGTTTCTTAGTAATGTACATTTTTAATGTACTCACAAATAGGCACGCATGAACAGTTTGCGCTTGTATAATCAAATGAATTATTGACTATTCATCCACACCCTTTAATGGATGGACAGAAAAGACTGTGTTCATGGTTAAAAGAAACCAGACTCTCATGTACATCCTTGATCGTCGTCCTTATGGTTACTGCGTGCTCATATAACAATAACCACATTCCCTCTGCCTCAAGATGCTGCTTGTCAGGAAAACATACAACCTGAAGTAGTTGGAACAACAGGGACTAAGGCTGTCTTTCTGAAGTGGAGAATAGACTTATTCCCTTTTAATTTATGGGCAAGTTTATTATACTCAGTGAATGAAAACCCAGTCTTTCATCACACGACAGCTTTACATGAGCATAATTAATCAATAATTAAGCTGAAAACCGTAAAAAAAAAAACAGCTTTACGTTGTAATGGTCCATTTAAGATGACATTCAAGCTGTTTTTGTAATGAATCTTTTTTATATGATGATAAATGTGCGGCCCGTGGTGTTTTCTATCAGCTGCTATGGCGACAGAGATGGAAAGTGACATGCAACAATGGTCGTCGTCTAGACCTCCTTACTCTTTTAGGCTTTGAGTGCGATGGCGTGACATGAAAACGCTGTCTTTACAGCACAGGCAACGGTAAAAGTGTATTAAAAATCAATCAGCTGAGTCTTTTGTGTTCATTACTTCTGTGGTGTAAAGTGCACCAGTAGGTGATTTTCAGCTAAAATTGATCCAAATCTGAAAGAGAAAAATGATGAAAACAGGACGTTTCTTACTGAAACATTCTTCGGATGTTGTATGTAAGCCGTGATACACCATATATGTTACGTTGCCGTTGACTGATAATTCCATAATAACCTTTTTGAGAGCTGCAACTAACGATTATTTTCAGAAAAGATTAATATGCCAATTATTTTCTCGATTAATCAATGAATTGTTTTGTCCACAAACCAAAATGATTCAGTTTTAATGATTTCTTTGTTATGTGGCGCAAAGAAACAAAGACAATATTCACATTTAAGAAGCTAAAATAATCAGAAATCTTGTTTTAATCATGAAAAAGGCTTTAAACGAATTATCAAAATAGTTGAATAGTTGAGTTTAATTCAGTAATCAATTAATAATCGATTAATCGTTTCAGCTCTAAACCTTTTAGCATAACTCAAATCAAGTGATCTGAGGGAAACATACTTCTGCATCTCTAGACTCTGTTTTTTTAGCTTTTGAGAAGTCTGGAGATCAAGTTTTTCAAAGTATGAAGCTGCTGAATCTGTAATGTTAGGAGCTTAAGACAGAAAGCCTCGACCCAAAAACCTTAGTATTTAAAGACATCTATATCTACCTTTTTGTATCTATGCTCTTGTTCAACCAGCTTTACTCAGCTGTTCATCTTCTGTACTCACAACTAAACCAGGAAAGATCTGTGCCTTTGCATGTTCCATGTCCACTTGAGCCTTTTTATTGTTCTAATCGCACCAAAATGACTCAGTCTACGGTTCCATACATGCATACTCGCTTGTGTTATGTGACTGCAGAGTTGTAAATGTGTTGGCAGTCGTTCTTCTCTCTAAACCTCACGCAAGTTTCCGTGGTTAGAACATCCGTCCGTTGTACCACGCAAAGAGGTTTTTTTGTCATCTGTAAATGGGCAAATGACGAAATTCACATCACATAACGTACCTCGGAGGACACGCAGATGCGGAAAGTGTGGCCTGGAAAATGGACCGGGTGCTCAGTTCTCATTTTCTATGCAGGAAATGACCTAAAATAAAACTCTGATGCATTAATGCACAGATTGTGGATCGGGGAGGGGGAAAATTGAGGCAAACCCACCACATTTTAGAAAGGTCATGTTGTTGAAATGCAGGACACCTTATCTGCCCTCTCCTTCCTGCAGATTGTGTCCATTAGTAATCACCTCCCATGCTGCTGCGTAGAACACCTCAGGCTCCCCTTTGCTCATGCACTGAATTTTTTGTGAAAACAATCCAAACACTGTTCACCGCTGCCAAACAGGACAACTGGAATATTGATTGTGTTTGAGCTGTCTATCTCTTCTTCTTCTTCTTTATTTTGTGATGACAAACTTGTCTTGCTCCAGTGAAAAAGACACCATCACAGCTGGGCAGAGAGAGAGAAAGAAGGAGACTGAATTGGATATTTACAATACAAATAAAGGAAAGAGAAAATCTTCAGTGAAAAGAGCAGAGTAGTCTACCCATCCTTTGAAGGCCCCAGCCATAAACAGGACCTGGGGTTTATCTCCAAAGTCTGTCAAGACTGTCTGGAGACAGCTGCTCAAAACAGCACCATCCCAAGAGGAATCCAAATCTCCCCCCAGAGGAAATGAGACAGCCCACATAGCAGAGCATCTCTTTCTCTTCTGGTGTCAGACCCAGAAATCTTGCAGTGAATGTGAGCAGCCATTTATCTGTTCCATCTTTTCAGGACTGTACATGGACCATAAAAGCAAAAACTGTCTTTATTTAGCATGTGTGTACAGTACATCCATTTTAGGAGGCTGTTCCCTGTCAAAAACTACACAGAGGTCATGTACAGACAACGCAGTGTTATCTGCAAATGTGAGGACCCTGTCGTGCATCGGACAAAAGTGGGTTATACTTTCAGAAACCTTGGATGGCAGTTTGTCACTGCTGGTGACCTCCATGTTACAATCGGCGACAGGAAAAGAGAAAAAGAAGAAGAAAAAGAAAACTTACAGAATAGATAGGAGACAATGAGGAGGGAGTTTGTAGGTGTTCCAGTGAATGTGAGCGGCCATTTATGTACATGTTCCGTCTTTGCAGGACTGTACAGGGACCAAAAAAGCAAAAACTGTCTTTATTTAGCATGTGTGTACAGTTACACTGTGGACAAAATCCATTTAAATTTTCTGTAGTATAAAGTAACCATGCTGTGAGATGCCGTTCACTGTCAACACCTACACAGAGGTCATGTACATACAACGCAGTGTCATCTGCGAATGTGAGGACCCTGTCATGCAACAGGCATAAGTTGGTTGTACTTTCAGAAACCTCGGATGGCAATTTGTCACTGCTGGTGACCTCCATGTTACAATCGGAAAGGAGAAAAAGAAGAAGAAACACTTCCAGAATAGATTGGAGCATTTGAAAATGTAGAGATGTCATCTGTCAAAATTTCCCTATGTTCAATTTGGTTGTGATGGAATAGGGTTACAGTTCAGCAAGCAAAGTCTGATGGGATATATTCATCATTACTGGGTAATTACAAGGCTCTCGGGCTGAGAGAGGGAGACGGGTGGAGGTTGGAGAGCATCGGAGATGGAGAAAAGATGGCGATAATGGAGATGGTGGAAAATAAAAGGCGTGTGGAAATAAAAACTAAAAAAGAAAAAAGGCACATTAGAGTATTCGCTGTGCAGTGGTGAAATTACTCATGAATGTGTGAAAAGAGGTGTACTTTATTATTAAGCTCCATGGCGACGGAGCGCTGAACATGGGTTACAGGCTCTGTGACTGCAATCATTGCAATTGATGAAAAGTTCAAGATGGAGGCGAGCGACCAATCGGACACAACTTTACCTCTGAGGCAAAAAGTACAAGAGGGAAGAATTTGCATTTCTCACCAGTTCTTGTAGTTTGGTGATATTTACATCCTCTCAAGCAATTTGCTGAAGTAATAATTTATACGCTGAATGCGAGAAGACAAATGTCACTCCAGAGATTTTTAGGAGAGATTTTCCTGAGTCACATTTACAGAAAATGTCAAAATGAGCTTTTATGACTCTACTTTAATAACTCCTTCTGATGTGGCTCTTTATTTAAGGTACATTTAACACATTTATCCAAAGGCTCACTGAATAAAAAACAAGAGAAAAGACAAGTATAATCCAACTGTCAACTCAAAGTCTCGCTGCTTTCTTTTCTGCAGCAAACTCCAAAGAGAAAATCAGCATTTTTTTTAGCTCACGGTGGACATGGGAGTTAATGTTTTACTGTGGTCATTTGGTGAGTTTATGTCACTCGTGTCAATCAGAATGAAGGATTTCAAACGCGTAAACCAGAAAATAACATATTTCACCTTAGCGATGGAGGCAGTGGTGCATCGACACTTCCTGTGTGCCTTGATGTGAAAATCAACGCTTTTCTCTATGGAATTTGGTGCTGTGAGTAAGCGGTTTCCAGTCATAAAATGCTCTCTAACGTTGAGAAAGTAGGAAACACACAGCATTTTTTAACATGGTGTAGATTTTATTAGGTGAGCCCTCTGTTCTGTGGTCATTTTGTGAATACGCAAGCAGAAATTTCACCATTAAATAAAGGCAACTACAGCGTTAAAAAAAACGTCATTATCCCCCCCCTTTTCATACCACAGTAAACACAGTGCAACTGGACACCCGTTTATAAGTGATGTAGCCACTGTGCACTGCGAAAACAAATCCCAGAGCAAGCCATTAACCGATTATGTGCAGTTACCATGTGAATGTTCAGATCCTGGGGAATGATTAGTCCAACACAAGATGTTCTACAGTGAAACAAAGCATGTGACCCATCTGTAGGCAGACAAGGGAGGGGGGGTTGAGCAGGTGTGCTAGCTCAGGAGGGAGCTAGCTCCAGGTATGGGGGGAACGAGCAAGGCAGGCATTTGACACTCGTCTAAGCACGTGAGGCCTTGGAGGTTGACAGCCAGCGCTGCATGAAAAGTCACCGTTTCACACTGAGAAGATGGACTGGACCGCAGGTGATGCAGCTGCTATTTTTAACCCGAGGCCTCCCTCCAGGACACCGAGTGCACCGTTTGTATTCTTATGCTCGTCCACTTTCAACGCTTCTTTCAAAAAGACTGATTCACCAACCATTTGAAAAGAAGTGACCACGCCAGATGTATGTGCCAAACACTTCAGAGCATGAAATTATAGTGCTCAAGTGCCAGATCGTAATTTGACAAAAATCATCTGAATCATTTCCATTAAATTGCCAGACTTTGAACAAATTAACTGGAATTTTTCATCATATTATTTCGTCATATTATCTATTTAAGCTTCCTTTCGACCTGCAGCATGTAGAGCATCCCTTAAACATAGTATAAGTACAGCGTATTGTGCTGCATATAAGCATATAAACGATTATAGAAGAAAATGCTCCTCTGAAATATGATTGTTGTCGCTCTCGGCGACGAGCGTGTGATGTAAAGTTTGTGCTGATTTATTCAGTTTGGGCCCAGTTTTCTGCTGCGACAGTGATAAACACAAAGTGACGAGTGTCGGTGACAGTGGAGCGGTGTGGTGGCTCCAGATAACGTCTGCTGTCATTTGACGCTATGCAACTTTCATTTGAAATTGAATTGAACTGGTGACTGTATAGGACTAATATGTTTATTCAGGACCGCGACCAATCAATCCATCCATCCATCCATCCATCCATCATTCATCCACTCAGACTTTTCAAATATAATTGAATGTAACTCAAGGTGCTTCACAGGATAAAACAAAACAAAAACAAAGCCCTTCACAAAAGATGCATAAAATTAAACCGAAGAAACACCGGAGCAGTGGTCAGCAACTGGCGGCTCGTGGGCCAAAAGTGGTCCACTAGCATAGCAGATTATTTGTTTATCTTCACAAATATGACATATTTCATCCAGAATTCAGAGCCTTTATTCTGAAAGAAAACATGAACTTATTCAAAGAGCTTCTTTTGCTATACAACTGACAATTAATTGACATATGTGTGGTTTGAAAATGAAGATAAAATACTGCTGTTGTAATCATAGTTCGGAGAGATTAGCATATTGTTAGCCTAATAGCATAGTTGCCTAAGTCATAATTGAAATATCTGTCACATTTCTACTGATAACTCTTGCATTTCGCACCCAAACACGGCCAAAGCTGGTACCGCATACACTGGTTTCCTTATTAAGTTGCCTGCGAAGTTTGAAGACCATCAAGTGAACTGTTGGATGATTATTATGCGATTAACAGACAGACAAATTAAGTAGATCAAATTTGGTCTGAAGCAAACTGAAATATAGGAATAGGAAAATGTTTGAGGATGTAAATAATGCCAAGTGTAAGAGTTAAGCCTTTGAAGAATATTGATATTCTGCTCATGACTTTATGGAAATCCTAAACTGCTTGTTCCCCTTTAATCAGCATTTTTCAAAGTGAACAACAGCGAAGATAAAAGAACATTTTTCTTGAAAGCATTTTTTCCCAAATACAAATATCACCGAGTAAATAGTTTGACATTTTAGGAAACACATATAAATCACCTTCTTTTTTTTCCGCAAGATAAGACTGACCTTCTTCTTCATCGTTATGAGGCGAGATAAAGACGAGGGAAAAATGGGAGGAAACGACTAAATCTTCATTTTTATGTTAATAAAAAAAAAGAAATGCAACCACCAGCAGCGACTGTGGCGAGATAGCGAACAAGCGTTATTGTCCTGAAACTACGAGTACAAGTCGTTGTTTTCGGGTGAACTGTGACCGAAAAGAAAGAAAAATCGGTGCAATAACGTACCCAGAAACACCTTTAATAGAGACACCAGCATGCACACATGCATCCTTTAGCCTCCTGCACATCAGGTGTTCATGTAAAGTCTGAACTCACGCAGAGAACACACACACACACACACACAGAGGAAAAGGGCGTCTTCGCCTTGTCAACAGGATGAGAAGCTGGGAGGTGGAGGCTGGGGGCATCGCTCTCCTCCGAGCCCTGGGATTTCCTCCAGAGGACGGGGGAAAAAAAAGAAAATACAACACCATATAAATAGATTTTCCTTCTCTCAAAAATACTGATGGCCCTCAATGCGGAGGAGGGGAGGGGGGGGGGGCGTATTGAATTTCCTGCTTTCAGTGCTCTCCATGTGTTTGCTTTCATCTGTGTGGATCTTTGTCTCACTGAAGTGTTTTATTGTATTTGTCTCCTGCCTCCCACAGGGCGGTAATGACATTAGCAAAGCTTCCCGATGCACTGTAATATTTTGATAGGAGCTTATTTTTGCATTATAGATTTGACTCCCCCACTCCCCCCCCCCCTTTCCCCAGTTTGTGGGTGTGCTGGGATTGTGATTTAGTAATTTTAGGCTGTGATTCGGAAGGGGGTGGGATGTGTGTGTGAATGCATGGCCACCCTCGTGTGTCCTGAGCATTTGTCTGGTCTGGCTGAAAGGCTGAAACTGACTCTGCCTCTCTCTCTCCCCCCATGTGGTGCCTTCAGGGTGGAAAGGAGCCAGCCGCTCGGCCCGGCGTACAAACTGCAGCTGGAAGAGTGTCTGTCTGCCGGGCAGGTGCCCACCCCGGAGCTCATCCAGGGCTACGTCAAGAAGGTAAGGCTTCTCTCTACAGATGCCAAGATGAAGGTTTTGTCAGTTTGTGCCCAGCAGGGGGTGAGGAGGGATACGAGGGAGGGGGTGAGACAGAGGCTACATCCATTTCAGATCTGTGTCATCACATCATGTGACCATTCAGGTGTACTGGACATTTTTGATCACCTTTTGATTATTATTATTATTGTTATAATTCCTGTTATTGTTACGTTATTGCCCAAGTTATTCACGCATGAAGAAGCAGATAACTCCACCAACCAGCATTTGGATAGTGTACTGCAATTTGCAAAGTTCCATGAATGCATTTCGTAACAACTCCTCTAAGCTTCACTCTCAGCAGAACCCCCCAGTAGTGAAGCAAGTTGCTGATAGATAGAGATAGAGCCAGCAACATTTTCATAAGTTCTAGACCCAGTTTTTTGGGGGGCTAGAAAATAGCGGGTTAGTGTTGACAGCAGACGGATCTGAAGCAGAATTTATGCTTTCAGGCAAAAAGGAGTATGTAAACAGATGTGACGACATAGTCGATTTTTACTGTGTGATTGTAAAAAAAAATAAATAAATAAATTAAATCGTGAAGAAGCCGATACACACCGAAAAAATATCCGACAACGTTGTTGCATCAATGATTGTGATCGATTTTTTAAACATAAAGTGTATTTTCAAACTTCTTAAATGATCGTATGACTAATTAATTATAGTGCGTCCATTACTACAAGGACGCAGCACCAGCAAGTGTTTGGCTAGTGGACTGCAGTTTGCAAGGTTCCCTGAATACATCTCCTATAAGCTGCTTCTCTAAGCTCAAACACAATGTGGACACTGAAGAAACAAGAACATTTACGGGGATCCTTGAATGCCAGAGTGATAAAAAAAACAGAACTGTATAGGCTATTTTCTCAACGGTTTTCTCTAGAGCAGGGGGTGGTCAAATGTATGGCCCGTAGGCCAGAGTCGGCCCATATGAGGAGCCCAATTAGGCATAATATTGTGAAAAGACACTTTGAATTGAATGTAAAACAATGGGAAACATTTTAAGTTGTTGTTTATAGGTTATTATGCTATTAGTTTAATGGTTGGGGCTACTCTACTCTAGAGGCTACCTTTTGTTATTTAAAGAAAAGCTTAAATTCTGCTCTACTTTCTAAGTTTCAAAAATGCTGCTGACTCTGTTTTAGCTTTAAAGCTTCGATACTACGAGGACTTTTACTCTAGGTGGAAAGGAGCATATAACTCATGACACAATGACGCAGTTTACTTACCTTACTGGTTGTTATTATAGGCATAAACTTTCCAGTTTCTGTTTCGTCTCAAGAGAGAAATCCTTATTCTTAGTTTTCATTTGTGTTGTTTTCTTTATTGGTAGAACGCTCTGAAACTAGGACAGAATCAGCTTTCTGATATATGCACATGGTCACAGGTTTTTTTTTTGGATGAATGCAAACGAATGCTTCCTGATACAGAGCTCATACACTCCACTGCAAAAAGATTGTTTTTATGTGAAAACACCATTTTCAAATGAAAAGTCATGGATGTAGCCAGAGATTTGCAGATTCGTGCATCAAATACTGAGCAGCCAAAGCGGAAAGAGAAGAGAAAGTGTTGTTTCCTCAGACTAAGATGTTCCAGCGAGCTGAAATGGCTTTGTTCGCCGTGTCACTCGTGTGCGAAGATTGAAAGCACACAATGTTTGTTTACAACCGCGTTCCAATGAATCAGCCACATGGCTAAAACTGCCAGCGCTGCATGCACCGCTGTCACACTGAAGCCTTTTAATGGCAGCTTGTCACAGAATCCTCGGAGCACAGCTGTCAGCGACATGCTTCGTGTCGGAGGAGTGACAATAAAACGGGGCTTTTCGCGCAGATATAATTGCCACTTTTAAAACCTAATAAAGAGGAACAGGGGGGCGGTGACGACGTGTATATTTCAGGATATGTCAGGTATAAATTAGTGGTAACTTTACAACTTTTGATGTTGTTCCTGCTCCGTCGTTATGAGCCGTGTCAAGAGGCCTCCGACGCCGCTGCTGCTGCTGCGTTTTATGACCTGTTTCCCTTTAAGGCTTTTCAAGCTCTTATTAGCTCCAGGCAAAAGCAACCAACATTGTCAATTTAGCTTTTATAGATCATAATTTTCTTGTCATGAAATGCCACGGTTTAATTCCGAGTGTATTTTGGTGTGAAACTAGCAGCAATTAAAGCAGCTGTGGAGTGGAGGAGCTCAGCAGAAATCTGCATTTTATTTTGGGACAGATTCTGTCCGGTGACAGATTGTGTCCAAGTGCAAGGTCGTCCGATTGTCCAAAAACCACATTCAGAGGTGGTTTAAAACCATGTATGACCACAATCCATTAGGGCTATTAAGAATTATTCATCGTTGGGTTTTGTGGACAAATCAAATCATCATTTCATCATTCCAATTAACATTTTTGAATATTTTCTGATATTTTATGGACAAAATAATCATTAGTTGCAGCGCTACAATCTGTCCTCAGGACAAATTAGAGACTACTGCACTATTTACATTATTTTGCATCACCTGCTTAATTTTTCTAACATAGCATGTGACTTACTAAGCGCACCAGTGTGTCCAGCGCCTACTTCAGTGGTGTTAGGATAAGAAATGCATTGGCAAAAACATCACGCACATTGAGTACGATGGGTATAAAAAAGGTAAAATATGAAATTAATGGATGAAAATAGAGAGAGTGAGACACCTGATTGGAGAAAATAGACCTCTGCATATTTCACCGCCAAGCGACTGAGCACACATTTACATTTGCTTTTTACCTGCCCTTCACACTTGAGCGTCTGCTGAAGCACACTTTCCTGCTGTAATTAGAACGGACGGTGAGGTAATAGCAGGTTTTGAATTTTACCTCAGAGATGAGAGACACTCTGCAATAAAACCGGGCTCTACCTGTGACCCAATTTATTCTTAGGGTTGTTTTCAAACCTCCACCAGACTCCAAACGATTGGGGACTCAGTTCAATTGGGGGTCACAACATTCGGCGGGTCCGTATTCGCTTTCACACTTTTACATGTAAGTGAAACGAACCAAACCTATTCCCCCTACTTCTTACTCAGGAGGACGAGGAGACAAACAATGAACAAGAAAACTCGCTTTTCAGCTGTGCTTCCTTCAAAAATAAGGACAAGTGACCCCAAACTTTTGAACAGTAGTGTATGTTTAGGTGGTCGTTACCCATAATGCCCTGCGTCGTAGACTGCTTCCTGCGATGAGACCTAGGTTTTTTGGCGGACCGGTGTTCGCTTTGTTGATGCGTATCAGAGTCCGGTTTGCTCGACCACACCTCCCTAAAACAAACCGGACTTTACGAGCAAACAAATTAGGGTTTGATTAAGAAGGAGCTGGTGTGAACGCAACCCTTAATATGGTTTGGGGTTAGGGTTAGGGTCTTGAGTACGGGTACTGTAGTGGACTTGTGGACAATTGGGTTAGGGTAAGTGTTAGCATTCACGTCATGCAGGAACCAAACGCCTTTGTTTGTCACTGTTTTTAAAGAATATTAACATAAAAGCACTTGGATGGACGGATAATCCGGTCCAGGGTTTAGACTCCGCCTTTCACCCAGCTGTCAGCTGAGATTGGCTCCAGCCACCCACCACCGCCATGTGGAGGATGAAGCTGTGTGAATGAATGAATGAATATGATTCAAAGAGGAGATGAAATCACATCCTCAGATCTGATACAGACTCAGCTGAGCGGCGAGTCTCACCGCTGTGGGTGGAAACGACGGTGAAATATGTACGAAGCTCGCCTTCCTCTCTCTCTCTGGCTCTCTTGTTGGCGACTGGAGCTCTCCGGTGTAATCTGTATATTACAGACCGCCGTGTTCGGCCTTTGAAGCGTCGCTCCTGGACCTTTCTGTACATGTTGCCCTTCGATTAGTCATGCAACCGCCGTCCTGTAGGACCTCATTACGGCTGGTTATCATTTTAATCTACTGAGCTGGAGGAAGAGGAGGAGAGGGAGGAGGAGGAGGCGATGCTAGAAATCTATTAAAAAAGAAAGTGGACATGGATGAGTGGTGTAGAAGTGAAAAGAAAAGTCCATTCCCTTCAGCCTCTTTTTTCCCTCTCATCTTTTCACCCCCCTCTCATTTTCTTTCCTTCTCCGTCGCACAGTTTCAATCTCTGTTCCTATCCCTCTCTCTCTCCCTTGCTTAATCTCTCTCTCCGGGGGTTTTCATCTTGACCTTCACACCTCTTCTCCTGGTGCCACTTTAATAACTTTCGGGGGGGGGGGGGGGGAATGTGGTCTGAAGTCAAAACTGAAATGGGTTTTTCCTCCGCAGGCTGTTGATATTCCGCGGGCAGAATGAAATGGATGCAGCTTCCGGAATATTTTTCATCAACTTTGTGCGACGCATCAATCTGGTTAATGAAGAGAAAAGTGGTGTGATGCATGGAGTTTCCCCTTTTCCGTTACCTCGAAAACCTCATTTCCTTGACCTGAGGTGGTTCCTCCAGAGCCACGGCCTGTTCATTTACATCCAGAAGATCAGACGAATACTAATTTGCGATTTTGTCCTCTATTTATTCTATTACTCCCCGCCGTGTTCAGAGGGAAATGACTCCTGGAAGACTTCAACAAAGTCTTGTCCTTATTTTATGTCAACCCTTTGACATCCAGACTTCAGTGCGGCTTGGGACACATTTTTCCTTGTGCCGACTGAGCTCCGAGAGAATATTGATCGTGTAACCGACCTGACAAAGATAAAATAAAGTTTCAGGGCAGTTCAGTTCTTCTTTATTAAAGGGCCACTTCTACCTGTTTCTAGAGATAAATGTGTTATTCAATCATCACACGTGTGAATGTGAGATGTGTGTCTCATTCCCACAACAACAGGGATGTTAGGATGGAAAGAAAAATAAATAAAATGGACAAAAAAAAGAAAATAAAAGCCCTACACCTATACTTGGTCAAGTTTTAGGAGTTCAGACTCTGTAATAGAAAATTAATTTAAACAAATACAGAAGCATCGTAATGATTTTAATGTGAAAAAAGTAACTCTAACCACTGATTTACATAAAATGACAAACATCCACTGTGAATGGTTCCAGTAACCAGCGAGTTGCATTCAACGTCCCAGTAAATGGTAAATCCCATTTCTAAACATAAACACTTGGTCAATCACTTATCAGTTTATGCTTATTATCCCTTATTTTTACTTTTTGCTTTGTTGTCGTCGTTAGTACCACAGTTTGAGAACTTACTGTGTTTCAGTCAAGTTTTAGGAGTTAAAGATTTGAAAAGATCCAACTCTGTAATAGAAAATGAATTCAAACAAACACAGAAGCATTTAGTTTATTTAGTTTATTCTTTGTTTGACCAAATAATTAACTGTAACCACCGATCACTATTTACAGTTCCAGAAGGCAGCGAACGACCCCGTTAATAATAAATCCCATTTCTCAACATAAACACTTGATCAATCACTCATCAGTTTATGCTTATTATCACTTATTTTTGCTTTTTTGCTTTGTTGTCATTGTCGGTTCAGGCCATGGTTTTCAGACTGTGGTACATTTAGCACGAGTGTTACGCCAGTTTCCTCTGGTGGTTGGAAAATCAGATAAAAATGGAATAATAATAATAGCTGACTTTGCTTTGGGACACTTAGACACTTTAAGGTAATGTTTGCGATTAAAACATCTGATATGGTCATACAACAAACGTTCAAATTCAAATGGAATGCAAAAACGATAAAATACTTAGGTGTGACTCTAGTAGGAAATATGACAAAATTATATGAAACTAATTACAGGGCACTGAATCAGGAAATTCAAAAAGATATGGAAAGGTGGTCAGTGTTGACATTGGATTTCAGTTCCAGAATTGAAAACATAAAGATGAATGTACGGCCGAGAATCCTATATCTGTTTCAGGCATTACCAACAGAAATTCCCAAATCACAATTTAAAGAATGGGACAAAAAAATCTCACGCTTCATTTGGGGGGGAAGCAGACCCAGGATAAAATACACAACCCTACAGATTCCCAAAGACAAAGGTGGTCTAGCTCTACCAAATCTTTTAGAATATTACTATGCAGCACAAATGAGACCTTTGGTGTACTGGTGTGACTCTGATTACATTGCTAGGTGGAAGGAAATTGAATTAAAAACTGAGGCATATCATATCCACAACATGATAGCAAACAGGGATATATTTAAGAAATATTAGAGGATGCTTCCATCAGTGACTAAATTCATTCTGGATGTATGGTTTACAGTGGTTAAGAAATACAGTTTAGAGAGGGGAATCAGAATCTTAACTTGGGTAGCCCAAGATCCTAAATTTAAACCAGGGGCAAATGACAGCAGTTTTGAACGCTGGACAAATATAGGTATAACAGCACTGTGTACAATGATTGACGGGGCAAAATTAAAGATTTTCAGAATCTCAAGAGGGAATATGGATTGGAGGATATTGACAGGTTTAGGTATCTCCAAGTTAAAGATTTCTTTGAGAAAGAAATCAAACCAGATCTTCCCCAAGATCTGAATAAAGTGACTGTAACATTATGTAAGGCATATAAAAATAACACTGGGAAAGTGATTTCCTTATTATATCAAGGCCTAGTGAATAACAGAGGAACCTCCAAATGATATATTCGAGACAGATGGGTAAAAGAGAGTAAGACACCGCTAACAGAAGAGGACTGGTATAACATATGTGATATACAGCGAACCACCACAAGCTCCAGGATGTGGAAAGAATTCTGCTGGAAAAATATAGTCAGATTCTTTATTACTCCTGAAATTAAGAACACATTCTTATCCACACAACAAGCATGCTGGAGACAATGTGGGGAACAGAAAGCAGGACATACACATATTTTTTGGGAATGTAGTAAGGTAAAAAAAATACTGGAATGATATATGGGTTGAATTGGGGAAAATACTGGGATATAAACTACCAATGTCATTTGAGGTGTTATATCTTTGTAACCTGACAAGGAATAATGTACTGTGTGAGGACAAATATTTGGTCAAAATACTTCTGGCTGCGACCAAGAAGGTGAACACTAGGAACTGGTGTCTTGAAGGCTCCCCCACTTTGAGGAGCTGGTTGGATACAGTCGAGGAGATATACAATATGGAAAAACTCACATATATACTGAGACTCCAACAATTCAGTTCAACACTAAATGGGACAAATGGACAACTTATAAATCTCACTGCCGAGATGCCACTGGAGACTCTGAATGTAGTTGAACTCATTGAAATTCTACGACAAAAGTCCTGTATCCCTCTGACACTGCTGTTTCTTTGTTGTTTTGATGTTCTCTTTGAAATTAAATAAAAAATGTGTTAAAAAAAAAAAAAAAAAAACATCTGATATGGATCAAACATGTTCATGTTGTTTTTGAGTAGTTAGCCCTGAGGAATCCGCCTAAAAATGAAAAAGGCGTTTAAATTTAAGCGACAAAAAGAGCACAACTGCGTCTCTCTGTGCACAGCCTCCACTAAATTCCAGAATTTCATCTCGAGCTGGATTATTGAAAACCAGGAAGAGACATTATGTGACATGATGTAAACCCCGACATGACCCTGGCAATCATCTCTAGATTGATTTACCAGCCCTACTCTAATTTTTTCATGTACTCTACACATTTTTATCAAATGTGGTGAAATTATAATAAAATAATATTGGTAACGACAGTAAAAAAAATACATTAAATTATCACGGCCCTCGATTTGAATTCTCCGTCTCCCCCCTGTCCCTCTCTCTCGACTGCTCACATTAGCATTAAATGAGATACAACCCTTGCTTTTCTTTTATCTCGGGCAATTCCATTTCAATATATTGGTCGGGAGGAATATGATGTGCGAGGCGCTCGCCGATATTAAACAATACGCCAGGAAACATTGTGACTGTTTTTCCAATTTAATTTCATAGTGAATAACCTGCAATTTGATTTGATTTTTATTCTCTTCCCTCAAAATAGAGACGAGCGCCTCCACCTCCTCCTGCTCCTCCTCCTCCTCCTCCTCCTTCTCCTTGGCAGGTGGGAGGGGGGGAGCACAAGGGTTGTGGGACGCAGAGAACGGAGAATGATAATGATGTCATTTGAAACGCTGATGGTGAACATTTCAATCTCGTTTTGTGGCAGAATCCTAATATTGACATAAAAAAAGCCAGACAATAAGAAAGCAGGGAGGGAAGGAGGGAAGGATGGAGGAAAGAGTGGAGCGTTGAATTTGGAATGTGGCCCAGGCCTGACATGGGTCTGTGGCCGCTCCAATCTAATCAACAGCTGTATGATTGTAAAAAGCTGCTGGAGAGGAACGAGAAGGAAAAGCCCGGACAGATGCAGACAATCTGAAATCCCGTTTCTCAGTTTAGCTCATTTTAAATTGTGTCTTAAATTATTTTTTATTATTATTATTGTTATTATTATTATTATTATTATTATTATTAATAATAATAATAATAATATAATTTTTATTAATATTAATAATAATAACAATAATAAGAAATAGTATTACATTCAACATGAAATTATACATAAGCTTGTCCAGTGTTATTATTGATGTAATTCTTTGATTCTATTTCATATTGCTGTCTGTTTTGATGTGATTTATAGATGAATTCAGCTTCACAAATATGTTTTTGTGTGAACTATTTATCATCACCTATGAAAACAAATTTTCATTTTGAAATGTTGTGCCAAATTGTCGTACGTTGCACGTACGACAATTGCACGTAGGAAGTATGTATTACTATAGCAGGAGCTGAAGAAGACTTTCAGTTATGGTAATTGTTTTGATTCAACTTGTAATTGGTCAGAAAATATTAATACAAATTATTAATTATTTTCAAATATTGATTTGGTTATTTATTTTCTTAAAAACCCTTGCACGGGGCACCATTATGTTGTGGTTCAACAATAGTGGCAATAATTTGATTGATAAAAATAAAGTAATAAACATTAATTAATTTGTTTAATAATTAATTAACTTTAGATTGGGGCACCACCCTGAAATCAGGGAATTGACAATCAATCTATGCCTTTCAAAATCAGTCTAAATAATCACTGTAATTGACTATATCAAAGATATCCCAATTGAACAGTAATGAAGGTATGAATCCGAGCACTGACCCCTCGCAACCACCGTTTGTCACAATATTCATGTACAAAAGACACAGTAAGTTCCTTTAAATGAACAAAAGTAACAATTTATTAAATCAAATAACAAAAATCAATGAAACAATTTGATTCATCAACATTAAGTATCCAAGGTTAATTGAATGATCTAAGTCAATGAACATTAAAGCATAATGATAACTTGGTGATTTTAATCAATAAATCCTACTTGCTAAAGCTAAAATCACACAACTATATACAACATAAACACCAGTGTGTGTGTGTGTGTGTGTGTGTGTGTGTGTGTGTGTGTGTGAACAGGAAGAGATAAGATAAGAGAAGGGAGTGACGTGGTTGATGGTCACTCCCCCTTTGGGACCAAAATGGTGGAGCATGCGCAGTAGTTGTGACTGTTCGCCCCCTGGTCATCTGAGTTTGAGGCCCCTCCCCTAAGCTATTGGGACATTTCTTAAGTGGTAAATGTTGCCTTGCCACTAAAATGAATAAAAACGTTACTGTTTTGTAGTTTCATGTATTTAATACTTGCTGAAAATTCTGAATACACTGCAGTGTAGACCAAAAATGTAGATTGGAGAGATTGTTGTTCATTAACTTGTCAGGAAAGATAAGCAATTCTTTTGTTTAATTTATTCATGAAACGGTTTTATTTTGGCAGATGAAGGGGAAAAAAGTTAAAAATCAGCTTAATATTAGATATTTGACCATTGTCAGTCATAGTAAATCCATCTACCTTTCGTCTAAAACCTAAATCTAAATTCAACAGCAGCTTCTCCTCCAACATATTCAATTGTAAATGCATTTCAGTCGGCAGATGCGGCAAAAATACTTTACATTTCTCTGTCACTTTCTCATTTACCAGACTAATTGTTTAGTCTGCGAAAAAATAATGTTTGTTTGGAGCCCAAACCCCCAAAGACAGATGAAAATAAGCAAATCTCCACATTTTCTATTCTCTGTCTCATCATTTCAGCTTTCATCAAATCAAAACCGTCAGAGTGGAAAGGAGAATATTGTCTTTTCCTTTCCAGTTTTGAATTTTTATCTTGTGTCTTGGTCCTAACAGCAGATCCAGGATGCTGCCGACCAGGGCGTGAAGTTTGTGGGATTCGTCCAGGAACCCTACGGGGCCCCGTGTACCACAATCAGAGAACCAGACACCCCGTCCCTGTCGCTGCACTCCAGCCCCAGCTCGCTGCTTGGTTCCCTGGGCACCTGCAGCCCCTCCAACCCCTCCAGCCCCATAAGGGACCACGCAGAACCTGGAGCAGAGGCCAAGGACGGGGACGAGGGAGCGTCGAGTGCGGGAAACACGGAGAAGCGTTCAGATGGAGGAGCGGAGGTCAGTCAGGACGAGGCGTCACCTGCCACATCTCCGGTATCGGAATTAGACCTGGAGCTGAGGGAGGAGAGCTCGCCGTGTCACAACAACAACAAAGATGGCGCCGCGGAGACCAAGGAGAGGCCGAGATACCGACTGCGGAGAGGCGATGGTGAGTGGTCTCCATGGTTACATGGCCGTAAACAAACATGAAAATGCAGCATTTTATTATTTTTACTTGGCTTAAGATTTGTATTTCAGATTGTTCTACACATTTGACACGTTGTGTGGATAGATTAAAGGGACAGCACCCTAATTTCATTCACCCTAAGTGATTTAACTATATATGGTGTTTAAATTAATACATATATTAGTCCTTTATCAGTCCGGCAGTCTCTGCATTTAACTTGTCTACTAGAAACCGACTGACCAAAAAAACAAAGACGTGCATGACGTCATGTTTACGTGACTCCCGATTGCTAAAATCAGTCTCTAAAGTAACGCTAAACTTTAAAAACAGAGGCACACATACGCAGTACACAGGTACGCTGGTTATTTGTAGCGCTGCTCTTTTCCTTTGATAAACAGACCACTCCAGTTCGACTATGGAGGCGCTAACGTCGCTAAAGGAGTTGGGAGTCACGTAAACATGACGTCACAAGCGTCTTTTTCCGGTCAGGCGTCATGGAAACACGTCATGTGTTAACTTTGGCGCCGTTAACCAGCACTAACAATTGTGTTGCAAACATGCTAAATATGTTTGTTTCAGTGTGTTAGGGTTAGCAAGAAATTCACAGGTTTTCCTTCTAACTGCAAAAAACAATCCTTTGACGTTTGAACTTGATTCCGCGTCATGTTTAAACCTCCAGGTTTGCTCATTTCACATTTTTTGCGACTTCTAAACGCAGGACATTAGTCATATGACATTTATGTCACGTGACATTTGTCTCCCTGCAGTTTAAATACTTCTTGTGTTGGCAACGATGTCTCATTTAGCTGATGTGACCGATCTCACACAAATGAACGGAAACAGACAGTGTCGGTGATTATTTCAACATTAAAAACCATTTAAATCTGTTTAATTCTTCACAAAATTAATTGAAGAATGATTAATCGTGAATTAATTTTAGAAATGTGGAAATATGACTGAAAACATTAGAGTCTGTTGACTTGTTTGACTTCAGAAACATTGGCAGAAGTGAATTTTGCAGTGACAATAAAAGGATTTTATATTTTTATACTTCTTATTGTATCTCTGTGGCTCCCTGACACCACAGAGGAGCAGCATCTCTTCCAGACACAGTGCCCCACAGTCGCTAATCCCTGAAGTACGCTGTCAGCAGTGTTTCCTAAGAAATATATCCTGTACATGTCCTAATAACCCAGTTATTCACAGAGAGAGACGAGAGCCTTTTTCAAAGACATCATCTCCTGGTGCTGTGCTGTGAGAAAATGTCAACAGCGAACGCCTCAAAAATGCCTTTTTATTTATTTTTCCGTTAAACGGTTGGACTGAACCTTTAAAAATAAAGATTTGAAGCTGCCGGGGCTGCAATTAAAGGTCAAAATCTCCGACTGTAAAAATTTAACAGGGTTTTTTTTTTTTCTAAATGACACGAGACCTGCTCCTGGTACACAAATCCAGCGTCCCCTCAACAAATTCAGCAGCACGGCATAAAAGCGGGAATGATAATTATGGTAATTAAAGGTCAGCGCTTCAAACTGTGAAGAGCTGTAGCCGCTGCTGCGTCACTCGGGGGTTCAGTGGATAGATCTCAGGCTGGTGAGGCGCGGTTCGGCTTCTTCTGGATTAAAGGGATAGTTCTGCTTATCTGAACTATCCCTTTAAGAGTTTGTGTAAGAGTCTTTACAACAACAACACAAGACACAGGTCAACTTATACACGACCATTCAAAAGTTTGTTGTGTTTTCCAATAAAAGTCACACTTTTATTAATCAAAAAGCTGTAATGATTTTTATACAAAATAATAATTTAGCTTTTGTCAAAGAACCAGCAAAACTGTTTTCAGCTGTGCTAACATCATTGCACAAGGGTTTTCAAGGGTTTTCTATTCATCAATAGCCTTCTAACACCATTAGCAAACACAATGTACCATTAGAACACTGGAAATGGGCCTCTATACACCTATGTACATATTCTATTAAAAACCAGACGTTTGCAGCTAGAATAGTCGTTTACCACATTAACAATGTATAGAGTGTATTTCTGATTCATTCAAAAAAAAGTGCTTTCCCTTTTAGTTTAATCAAGCTTGGTTCATAAAATGTCATAATCTGTTTCCCAAAACCTCAGTTTTCAGTGTATGATTTATTTGTTTTATATGGAGCAAAAAAAATAGAAGAAAATATTCACTTTGAAGAAGCTAAAAACTTGTTTTTTTTCATTCTTAAAAAAAAAACTTTGTTAAAAATAGTTGAAGATTCATTTAGTATCCGATTGACAAATATCAGCACCCTGTACCATATTTTAACATCATTTGAACCAACTTACATAAACACACCTCAGCAAAAAAGTACTCAAATTTTTTACATCGGGATTTAATTTGTGAAATTTAGGAAACATGACACGGTTCAACGTTCACTTTCACTCGTTTTTATGAAGAAAAAGAACCAAAAAAAACACTCTCATTTTGTGACTTCTGCACAATTGTTGCTACGACTAATAACGCATTATAAAATGAATCATAACTTTGACTCGACAACACATAAGACCTATGTGACCTATAAACACACACCCCCAGGATGTCCATTTAAGGAGTTGTGTATTATTCCCACAGCAAATGTACTATATGTGCACTAAAGGTTAAAACATCAAACTGATAAAACATCTTGTCGTCATAAAGACAGGTCTGTAAATCCTTGAAGTTTTAGAAGGCCTTTTTAAATGTCTCTTTATTCATTCATTTTGCATTCAGTAAAAAAGGGTTGTGAATTAACTAGACCCCTAAAAGTGAACTTAACGTTAAAAAACTTCATCACAACTTTCACAAAATAAAGATACTGAATTAAGAAAGTATTTTACAGGACAACAAAAAATGTAAGTATTTTGAAGGCATTTTCCTCATCTTCCATTAAGAGCTTGTACCTTGTGTCATCATCTCTTCTCCTGTCACGTTCACACCTTCCGTGACCTCTTTAAACCACAACCAGCCGCTGATCCCAGATCCTCCGGCTTCAGTTGGACCATCCTGTAAACCCCGCGGCTTCAAACTTGACAGCATCTATAATCTTTAGCCAATGTCTGGCTCAGTGTCGTCTCTCCGTTCCTTTTGGCCGTTTGTGCTGAAGAACAGCTTGGTGCCGCAGATCCCCCCTCTCCAAACAACTTGGCAAACTGCGGATGTTGTCATTTCTCGCTGTTGCCTCAATCTTACGCGACAATGTGTCGCCTTGGGGGGGAGAATAATCCTTTTTCATCCCTTACACGAAAAGGATCATATTAAAGCTGTGGTGCTAAATTAACTGTACACTCACACGACGTCGATGAAGCAGGGAGTTACATTTGTAACGCATTTTTTTGCGTGTATTCTGTGTTTCAACTTTATTTCGGATAAACAGATGGCGACGCCCACAAACGATCCTCCTCCTCCTCCTCTTACAGACTCTCGAACACGTCTGAGTGTATAATGTGCAAACTGTGCATTAGACTCCCACAGGGAGCGTTAACGTCGGCGTGCGTGCGTTCGTGTGCGTCTTTATATACTTTCTGTACATGTTGTAATGCGATTAGGCTCAAAACACCTATGACTGCCTGATGCATAATGAATGCTCTGTGGTGTGTGTCTCTGTGTGTGCGTCTTCTTCTGTTGCGTGCAGTAACACACACTTGGCGTGACAGCAGACCACAGCCCACTGGTCCATCTGGGCCTCCCTACAGTGCATTTTGCAGCGAGATAATCCCCCAGTGCCTCGTCCTCTTCCTCCCTCAGCTTCACAGCTCTCTCTCTCTCTCTCTCTATCGCTCCACACTTTCATGCTGAATCTGAATGCCAGCAGCAGTGACAGTCGGGGCGGTACAGACGCCTGCCAAGCTCCCATGTTCCTCTCTGCTAATGCCCAGTCTGCCAAGAAGGCCCAAGAGCCTCGTACTTGTCCGCGCTTAATCCTCAGATCTCGAGGTGAGCCGCTGTGAAAGCTGCCGGTAGCGAAAGTCCCCGACCACTCGTCCTTTAGCTGATAAAACCCCCGACGCTGTCGCCATCACCGGGACTGGAGCTAGAACCCGGGCATGGAAAGTGAGCCTTTAAGAGAGGAAGGACCTTGAGATGCTCGGATGGATTTTTAGGGAGGGAGAGCAAATGAAAAGTGAAGCATGACTGTGGTGTGTCATAAAAGTCAAATCCAGATGAAACTCATTTACAGGAAGTGAGAAAGTGCTCCGAGGGAGATTCTATTCTTACATTTTTATGAAGATGCAGAGGAAACATTGAGAGGGAAACGACTAAACCAAAGATAAAACCGATTAATATTTGTGTGGTTTTAAAGGAACTTAAATTAATTTAGATAACTGCGACTATAGAGGTCGACAGATATTTTCTATTTTTAGGAAGCCAGGCAGTCGATGGATTAGCGACACTCGCAGTGTTTTTGGCAGTAACACTCACTCAGCTCACATTTTTCCACAAACATTATTAATATCAATCGTTTTTGGCTTTTATGGCCCACGTTCTTCTGCCCGTTTTTGTCTGTTTACGAGCTGCTTAACACTAAAAATAAACTTGGGATTTTTGATTATAAAAAAATGTCCTGTAAAAGAGGTCCAAGGAGGAAATAATGAGATTTTTGGTGATAATCAAATCCAAAAAAAGCATGGAAACTGCACCAAGTGCTTTCTCCAGTTTGTTGAATCCAGTTAGCAGTGAATAAATATCTGTAAAATCTGTAAAAGGTTCATCTTTAACGTCGTTTTTCAGTCATTATAATATTGTTTGACGTTTTCTCACCAAGAGTAGAGGAGAAGGCATTCTTTTTTTTGTTGTTTTTTACGTTAAATCATTTCAAATTAATCTCAAAATCTGCCTATTTCTCTATGTTTTTTTATACTTAAGTAAAAGTCTTAAAGTAAATGACATTTGCTGTACTTAAGTATCAAAAATAAGTTTCTGATATAAAATGTACTTGAGTTTTAGAAGTAAAAGTATTAAAATAAAGTGAGCGGAGTTATCTTCCAACTGGAAGTTTGTGAGTTCAATTCCTGTCTCTGCTCCAAGTCCATACTTACATTTACATACTGTAAATGTGAATACAGACCATAATACCAACTCTTCTTCTTCTGATTGTATTTGGTAGTAATGAGAAACAAAGATAGTTTCGAGGAAATGTAGTGGATTAAAAAAAAAAAGTAAAAGTACAGATATGTGAGATTTTGTACTTATAAGTACAGTAACAAAGTATTTGTACTTTAACAGCCTGGTGGGGAAAAAAAGAAAGTGATTACACAGTGTAATGAGACAAATATAATGATTCCCTATGAGCCTTGTGTTCACCGTTATTCTCTCGAGATGTCGAGTTGTCATGACGAATCAATTTATGGCAACTAAAGAATTGTTATGTGAGCAGAACCTCCGAAGAGAACAGCATTTTTATGAAATCTGATTCATAAATGTTCAGGCCAAATGAGACACAGTCCACAGTTTGGAGTCATCATATTGGAGTTGATAGACTTCCCTGGCTGTAATGTTTGGTATCGGACGTGGGGAAAAAGTCGTCGCTGAGGAGGATTAACGCACAAACTGTTAAAGGGGAAATAAGTAGTTTATAGTGCCATCTAGAGGAGAGGCTGAAATTTACAACAAAGACCTGCTGCTCTGCTCACCCCCTCCCTTCCCTGAGCGCTACAGTATCCTCAGCCGGTCAAATGTCGTCCTCGTCGTCTTTCTCCGTGTCAGCAGATGAGGTTCATGAGGCGAGGGAGAGGGCGGAGCTACCGCGGCCGTAGCAGACGAAGCGGAGAGAGAGGAGGCGGGACTTCTGCTACAAGTAAAGAGACGCTTGATTTGTTCTCTCGCGTTTGTCCTTACAGGCTCCGGTAGAAACATGGCGAACTTTTTGAAACACTACGAAAATTAAACAAAAACTATTATACAGCGACTAGACAATGCAGGAGCACATAATATGTATAAAAAAGTGGATTTTGGGTTATATAAACCCATAAATACTACACAGTGTCCCTTTAACACAAAAAAAAATCTTTTTTTGCCAAACAGATGCATGTTGAAATTGACTTTGTTGGGTTTTTTCCCGAGGTTTTGTTTCGCCATATTGTCTTTGCTGTAACCAGAGTAACATTGGCAGGCCTGAGGCTGTGTGTGAGTGTGTGTGTGTGTGTGACTGTTCCGCTGTGATTCGACTTTTCCTTTTCCTCAAGAGTGACAAATGATAAGATTTAGGGAATTTGGTGGCCAGCTGTCACATCACTCAGACAGAGCCAGACAAGAGACGGTCATATAAATGATTCATCTCTTCCTGGGTGTCTGCCGGACGGACGGACGGATGGACGGACGGATGGACGGCTGCAGGAAACGAGGCAACTGAGCCGTGACTCCCTCACTGCCACTTTCAGCACCCAGCGTCAAAGTGTGTCTCTCTGTGTGTGTGTTTTTATGTGTGTGTGCGTGTGTGTGGGTGGACAGGAGGCGGCGGGTGGCTGCGCTGCACATTCTGCTCATCCGTCTGGTTCACTTGTGGTATGACAGTCTCCGACATTTGCATCCGAATGAAAACGGAGGGGGGTGAACTGTAACCGTGCTGGATATGAATCACTTTCTTGCCTTCCTGATTCAAACTTCACTCACATCTCTCTTTTTTTTGCCGTAGCCAAGCAGAGCAAATATTTCACTCCCATCACGTCACAACAAATAAAAGCCGTTCCACTCTGATTCGGTGAGGGGAGAAGTGACATACGCCACCCGTGCTTCTCTCACGAGTCTCGCTGCCTTATGTATATTTCTGCTTGATGTAAACAACGGTTAGCAGCAGTGCTTTCTTTTTTTAATGCATTATTCAAACTTATGCTATTAACTGAATGTGTAACAATGAAACTCTTTCAAGTGCAGCAACACACGGCAGACTTACATCTCTTCGGTGAAAGATTAAAAGGAATACGTGAGCGACGTGGAGCACGAATGCGATCAAATCTCTTCACGTTTGTTCACAGGTCTTCACAGGTTAGCTGTTGTTTCTTCGGTCTGGATCTATGGTTAACCACGCCCCCTCATTTGCATACAATGATTGTAAATGGAAAAAGAGCCTGGAAATAAATAAAAGTGTAATTAGCAAATAAAAGTTCCCTGAAAAGAATAATCGTATTTATTTATTTATGGGGTTTTTTTTCTGTTTTTTTTTTTATTCATGTTTTTCTTTCTTTCATTCTTTCTTTATTTAATCAATAAAATAATTAATTAAGTAATTACATAATTCATTAATTGTGACTGAGATGGCTCTCCATAGAAGACTTTTGCTCATGATATGATATATACGTACGATAGTTTCTCCTATATATGTATATATGTATATGTGTATGTATATGTATATGTATATGTATATGTATATGTATATGTATATATGGATCCCATGGAGTTATAGGAAACCAGAGATTAATACAAAACAAATGCAGAATTGCACCGCATACATCTTTATTTCCTCCTTCAAAGTCCTAAAAAAAAATTAGGAGTTGCATAATAGGATAATAAATGGAGGTTCTTTCGTACATACATTGAATAATGCCGACGTACAAAATAATGAAATATCCCATATCTGGAGTCTTTAACACAAAGTTATGTAAAGGATACAACAGAATGGGATCATGGTTTGAGTTTTAAACAGATTTTGTGTCATTAAAGCTTTATTTGTTGCCTCACACCATAGCTTTTTCCACTCTGTTAATATTACCTTTGTCCAGATTGAGTTATTTTTCTTTCAATTCTCACCAACTGGAACAAGAAAAAGTAGCTGGATAGATACTGGGAAAGCAGATAAAATAGAGCTTTTGCATCCATATACTAAATTTATGTTGGAAAGAACTGATTATCACGACGATTATCACAAGAGTTGTTGTTCTGTTTCTTCAGGAGTGGAACTGCTCGCCCTCTACAACCACCCGCCCGTCAGAGAGGGTCAGGCCAAGTACTACACCGTCAAGGTGCCGCTGCGGGTTCAGAACTGCGACGACGGCGTCAAAGGCGTGGAGGCCAACTGGCTGGATCACATGACCCAGCACTTCAACAACGGCGCCTCGCTGGTGGACGGATACTTCTACCTGGGCAACGTCAACGGTGAGTCAGGGCGAGGTGTGAAGTTTGTCGCCTTTTTTTAAATATCCACACGTGTAGTTAAGGTTACAGCTAACACACTGTCGGAAAAGACATTCAAATGAAAAGGTCACAATGTACAAAAGAATACATAATTTAACCAATTATAATGAAGCTCTGGCTTTTTATTATCCCCCTTTCTTGGTTTCTAATAAGATTCTCTTAAAGCTCAGAAATATTACCCATTAAAAACTGAATTAGCGGTGAAATTGTTTGAATCTTGGCATTCATTTTCAATCTGAAAGTAATTGGAGCACGTTTGACTGATGCAGTAGAGGATATAGTTACCTTCTTATGTTATTTCAAGATTAACAGTTTTTTAATGTTACTTCTGAGTCAAAGTGCTTGGTCCACTCATCATCAGACCCACAGAGAATCCGCTGTTCTATCTCATGATTCTGGTAAAGTTGAGTCTTAAAAACACCTGCCAACAAAGAAAGAATGGCACACAGCTCTTTTCCATTTAGCAGAATTATTAAGCAAAAACCAGTGTGCGGCATCTGCTCTGCATCTGTTTCCGAGCGTCTTTGAGAATCTCGATTGTTCATCACATTAAAACATGAAGTGCTGAAACAAAGTACGGCCCAGATATTCCTCTCAGGAATATGTGGCTCAAACTGGAGCCAGAAATCCTCTATCACAGAAAATTACGGGATGCTAATCTTGCTCTTTGTGTCAAGAGGCATCTTCAGGCCTGACACCACCGACAATAAATTGGCTCGATTAACAATCGATTATAGCTTCAGAGATGCTAAATAACACAACGTTGGCCCTTCTATCGTGAGTTCTCTTCTGGTCCATCTTCATATTTTGCCATCAAAACTGCACAGTTTCCATGCACATGCCATGGGACCAAGAACCCTTTTAAAACCCTTTCTTCAGGAAAGGGTTTTTCAGAAGCAAATGGTTCTAGGTAGAACCTCAGCCCTTGTAGAAGAACCCTTTTGGAACCCGTCTTTCTAAGAGTCTACTTGGGAAGTACGTACTTGGAGTATGTAAGTACACAGATGTATGCATATTGAGACATCCTATTATTATGATTACAGTTAGGGTTGGGGTTAGGGTTTCACACATGCGTAGAATAGATCAGGTTTTTGGTACGGATCAGATAGGGTTCTTATTCTCATGATACATGAAAACCAAACTGTTTTCATTTTATTGCAATTATACACTTTTACTACTTATGGGTAGTATACTGAATTCCTGCCAATAAAGCTCCTTTAATGTCACACCCTGGACCTGTAAAAACAACATCCAAAGTCAGAACACGGTCACGTGCCACACGTCCACTGTGGATAGAGACTGTTAGCAAAACTCCTTGGAAGTATTAAAGAAAACTGAAGCAGTGCATCATCTTTTTTTTTTGTACTGACAATAGAAGAGTGTAGGCTCCATCTCTCCAGCGTGTTGTGTACGCTTGACTCCATGATTCTTCATTTCGACGGGGATACTTTAGGAGCTGAGGTTTCGCAGATCTGTTTCTGTCTCACACTATTTCATGTCGGGGGGGGGGGGGGGTCTCTCCTCCTCCTCCATCAGAGTGTGGCAGCTCTGTGCTTCACTGTGACACTGGAGGAATAATCCAGCCCAAGTAAATAAGAGCCATAATTCATTAGTCTGGGAAAGTGAACGCCTCAGCAGCTCTGAAACACAGATAATTAACCTGATAACAAATTAGTGCCTCCTTGCATATTTTATGTCCTGAGAATGGAGTAATGAAGTGTATTATTGTGATTACATTTTATTCTGCCTATTAAAGCCCTCTAACATATTTAGCATTTTTCATGCGCCGGTAAGATACGCGTCTCCTGAACGGTGAAATTACTGCGTAGACTAGAAAGCAGATTGACTCCATTATGAAACTGTCTCTCTTTGACTTATTTGACCGAATTCTGCGCTCATGGCTACAAGCTCCGGCTCTGCAGAAAAACCGACAACTTTACAGAGGTTGAACTGCTGCACTGTTTGTGGATTTCTGGTCTGCCGAGAGCAGCTGGCGCTACGACTTCAAAGCAGCATCCCGTTTGTTGTTAGCAGCTAATTACATCAAACAGCCGTGCAGCTCGGGGCTTGAGAATCAGTATCCGATCCTGAATATTTAGGAATTTCTTCTGGCGAGACAGTCCGAATTCACAATGAGGTGCTCGAGACAGGGGGTAGGAGGCCGGTTCGAATTCTGGACACTTCCAAGGGCAAGAAGTTGACAGGTGGAAGGACACTGGGCTCACTGATTGACATGTGCTGTTGGATGATGAGATTGTGGTTTCAGACCTTGTCAATTACAGTTACTGTACACTCACTGCTTACGTCTGACCGGACAACTACGCAAATATCTAATCAGCCAATCACATGGCAGCGAGCACACAGTTGAAGAGGGTTTGCTGAAGTTCAAAACAAGCATCAAAATGAAAGTGCTGATCTGATGAGTATTTCAGAACCTGCTGAGCTACTGGAACCATTTCTAAAGTTTACAGAGAATGAGCCAAAAAAACAAACAAGAAATATCTACGAGAAAATGACTTGTCACGTCATGTTTACATGACTCCCGATTATTAAAATCAGTCTCTAAAAATAATGTTAAACTTTCAAAACAGAGGCACACATACGCAGTACACAGGTACGCTGGTTATTTGTAGCGCAGTTCAACTGCAGGCATGCTAAAGGAGCTAACGGAGCTAACTGATAAACGGTGCCTGGACTCCGGTGCTGCGAAAAACTCCGTTCCTTTGGAGACTCATTTTAACAATCGGGAGTCACGTAAACATGACGTCACACGGGTCTTTTTCTGGTCAGTTGCCGTGGAAACGCGTCACGCGTTAACGTTCACACTGTCAACATCGCCCAGTTACTAATTTTGATATAAATCAGTAGAGACGCTCATCTGATGGGAATTCAATGAGGATATAGGTTTCATTCACTTCTGCGTTGGCTTCAGTCTCTGGCTCATATCAAGTCTCCGTGCTAAAAGCTTGTGAAGTACATGGGAACGAAAGCTTCAAATATGACTAATTATTATTTTTGAAATGCATCAGTGTTTGCTTTGATTATAGTTGGCATTTATTTCCCGCCTGTTGGTTTACAGAAGAACACCAATTTTAACGTACCTGCAAAGAGGATGAAAAATCTGCCTCTTCATTGTGTATTGCGTTGGCCTGGGGGGGAGAAAACAAATGTGTCCCCATGCTCCTTCAAGAGAGAGGTTACCATGGTGAAGCTGGGGGAGAGAAAAGACACGGATGCACTGTTTGGATCGGCGTATGTATACGTGTGTGCGACAGTGGTGATGATGCATGGTGGTGTTTTTTAGACATGGTTCAAGCCACAGGGTCAGATATTCGAGTTGTATTAGATTTAGAGATCCTACAGCTTTGTGGAGACACCACCCACTGTCATAAGATGCACATTAATGATTCATACACACCGTGGCTCTGCCTGCAAACACTCACTCACACACAGTGTGTCACACACAGGCTTGGGAACCGTTCATAATTGAACCGATACGGTACCGGTATCGGTATCTGGAATTTGGTACCGGTACCAAGTGGTGCCTTATTTCTAATATTAGTTAGAAATAGACCTCTCTCTTCCACAACCAACACTAGTGAGTCGGAGGCTGACCCCGCTCGATTAGAACGTCGGGACCAGTAGTCCTCATGGAGAATAAAAAAAACCTAGTCCTACTGAGGCTACAGAACTTCATTTCTGAGGAACTGGTTAAGATTTGGTTTAAGAAGAATAGCAGCATAAATCTGGACTTACATCTTTGTGAGCAAATAACTCATAAACCACAGGACATGAGGACAATTTTAGCAGGTCCACATGTTTCTTCTACAGCTTAAAAGGCTTTTAGATTTGTTTTTAGGGTTAGAATCTAGGGTTTGTGGTAGTTAATGTTCCGTCAATGAGTGTCCTCACTAAGAATGCTGTAAAAGAACGTGTGTGTGTGTGTGTGTGTGTGTGTGTGTGTGTGTGTGTGTGTGTGTGTGTGTGTGTGTGTGTGTGTGTGTGTGTTTGTGTGATGGTGTTTCTTTGTCACTCAGAGCCACAGTGAGGATCTTGAGACATTGAGCTATTCATACACACTGACAGTCGGCACTCACTGGTTTCTAAATTTGGGCGAAAGGAAAGGGAGGGTGGGGAAAAAAAGAGGGATGGACTTAGTGAGAGAGTGATACAGGGAATATGAAATTCCAATAAGGTGTTTTTTTTTTCGTCTTCTTTCAGTGCGAAAATAAATCTATGGAAAGCGAGAAAATGTGCAGGCCTTTCTCTGAGACAGGGTTTAACACAATGTGGAATGAAAAACTCAGGCTTTGTGACATTTATGAGAATATCTACAGCATGTATGCATGGGTTTCTGCGGTTATGGGAAAGATTAATCACATCTTAATCCCATCCCTTACTTACGTGTGAATGTGAAGGGCACTTGGTCTTTAGCTCCTCCCACCAGGACAAACGCAAACCATGTTTTATCTCTTTAAGAATTGTGTTTGTAGCTTGTATTATTGTACAGACAGTTGTTGAATATGCTAGAATCGCGACTTCTTTCCACTGAAGGGACGTCAGGTGTGATAGTTTTGCTTGTCAGAGCCTGTTTTCACATTGACGCAAATAAAGTTGCATCATATCTGTCCAAAAAAGAAGAAAAAAAAGGCAAAATAATGACATACTATGACATAACTATTGTATTCAGGCATGTAAAGTGCACAAAACGTAACATTTCAAAGCTTTAAATGAGGATTTATCAAGAGGAATTACTGTGAAATGATGTGCCTTGTCATTTTTATTGATGCATCGCAACTCACTCGTGAGGCTGGGTAATAATGATGTATAGTTTATGTTAATAAGTAATAATGAAGTATTGCTCCACTGAGGCTGTGACTGTTTTCATCATGGGAAGTTAGATTGCTTCAACCCAACTCTCGATAAAGTAGTGAGATATTAAAACAAAGATCATGTTCACAGTTGTAGGAATCGAGTGTAATACAGTTTTCTCGCTGAAATGGATAAATAAAAAAAAACTAACTTTGTTAGAGCTGGTGTTTTTGTTGGCAGAGGTAAAGCAGGTAAAGAATCCTTAGTTCCTTATGTCCTAATGGTGATGCGTCACAAATACTCTCCACGGGCGAGATGAGACGACGTCGCCGTGTATGCGGCACATTAACTATTTACCACGTTTTACCACAGACAAAATGACTTTTTTCTCACACAAGGCTGAGTCTGAAAATATAGATTTATCTCGAAATGTTGTTTGCAAAAGTTGTCCAATCCATGTTTATCATTATCTTCTTTTTTTGTTTCACATCACGCGACTCAAACATCGTGCATTAAACAACACTTTAACTGTCAATTAGTGGGAAAACGGGACCTTAATGAATATCAAAAGCAGGTGTTTGCCCATCGCTCGCTCGGCCCTAATCCTCTGTATCTGATTTCACCATGGATTATCTGGACATCTGCAAACGCGCTCTCTCTCCGTGTGTCCGTATGTTCTTTTCACCGACAGCTGAATTCTGCCCGGTAACCAACCACCGGTACCAGGCTGCAGCCGCCAAATATTTGGCTCCACATTCAGTCCACACTTACATTAGCCACGCTCGTGTGTCTGTCTGGATGTGCCCTCGTCCTGTTTAAAATATAGATAAGCTGTCAGCAGCCTGTCTCCACCTCTCAGAGGGAGATTCTGACACTCATATTTAGATCACGCCAGCAGACTGGGTCACTTTCCGGCGAAGCTCTAGGCGGTCAATTCACCCGTGACCAGAAAAACGCACACTCTCTCTATTTCTTTGATAGAAATACCGAAAAATACTTGAATGTATTGAATGAAGTTGCCTTCAAATTTACTGTATTTTTAAGTGCACGACAATTGCTGTTATTTAAATAACAATGTAAGTGAATGAAAGGGCAAATATTATCCACCGTCCTTTAATAAACTCACCTAAATCTGTCGAAAGTTTTGTCACGTTTAGCAGCATGAGCACGCTTTGCTGATGTTGTCATTTGACTCGCAAATCTGTGTAAAGAGCTGCTGCTGCTGAAGTAGATGAAGAAGAAAAAATGACTGTGTTCACCCTAATAGTAGATCAAAGCCAAATCCGATAAAAAAAAACCCATGTGTATTGCAGAGTCTCGGGAGTGAATGTAGATTAAACACGTTCCCACTGCTCAAAAACCCTGTTTAAACTCTGTTTTTTTTTTACCACTGGGTACCTCAGGATTCTAATCATCCACAATTCTGAATCGATTCATAAACTTCAAAAATGTGCCTTTGTGTGATCACATTATCACATTATCTGATACAAACTGTATAGCTTTGATGCCATAATTTGCCTTAACACACTATGCATTGTATACATTTTTGAATCGAGAATCATATTAATCGAATCGTTTGAATCGAGAATCGATTTTGAATCGAATCGTGACCCTAAGAATCGGAATCGAATCGTGAGATTCACATCCCTAATATATACGTATATGTGTTTGTACGTATATATATATATATATATATATATGCGCATATAAATATATACTTTTCGGTTGTGACTTTGCACCAACAAACCCCCCCGCAATGTGCACTTTTCTGCGTCTTTCATATTCAAAAAGACAAACATTTAGTTTGTCACGTCCCATCAGTCACCGTGACCACGAAGAACAAGACTGATGCCGACTGCAGAGGCGCTCGCTCAGACTCGCTTGAGGGCATTTAAGGACAGACAGAAGAACCACGTCTGCTCCTCGCCCCAGCAGCCCCGCCAGATAACTGAGTCTGAGCAGTCGGAGCTGATTTCTCCTTTCAGATAGACGTACTTACTCACCGCCCACCCACATCTTTATACGTTAGACTCAGGAAAAATGCCTGGAAATGGCTGACAATGTTGTTTAATGAAAGTCTTAACTCTTCATCATGTAAAAAAGAAGCGTTTTTCTGGCAGCAACTTATAAAAACATGTCTCTATTTAATAAGGGTTGACTGTAAAAGAAGTAGTTTGTAAGTTGTTCACTCACCTGCACCAAAGTCCACAGAGAAAATCAGATGGCGCATGGCTCTTGTGATTGAAGAAGAACGCCAGGTCCGACTAAGTGTATGCATACAGGAGTAATCGGACTATGAATCCCATTATCCAGGACTGTTAGTCCGACTAAGACTATATCGATTTACCATTGCAATCCAATCCATCTTTATTTCTCTAGAACAGAGTTGACCAAAGTGCAGTACATCGCATGAATACATACATAGAGATAAAAACAGGATATGAAACAATGTAAACTAAAAGCAATATAAAAAAACAATAAAAACTGGAATATAAAACCAATAAAACACAGATAATAAAAAATACATACAGTATATAAAACACTTACACCTGGTCAGGGGAACACCAAGGAGAAGAAGTGGGGTGTCTAATTTTTGTCGAACTAACCAAATTATTGTCTTCGTCCAATTAAAATTAGACTTTTATCGTCCACTTAAACGCACTGACTACCTCACCACACTTCAAAAAACCTGATCTAGCACTTAAAGTTTCATATAGTGATGAATACAAAGTTTGGAGCACTGGGTAAATAGTGTATATTCAAAAATCTAAAATCCAAACTACACCTTTGAATTGGTTTTTCAGTTCTATGGCAACAAACAACGTGTTTGTGATTATGTATTTGTTTAGCATTGATCTACATTGATCTGCATGTATCTGACGCCGCAGCAGTAGGTAGCTGCACAGTCGTTGACAGCTTCATGGGAACAACATCGCGTTTGCCAATTTCAAACTCCGCATGCTAGCGGCTGATGTAAAACAGCAGGTTTTCGAGCACGTCCATGAATATTGAGAACAACGCTGCTTCCAAACTGATGTCACGTCTCTAACAAGAACGCTAATGACTTGCAGACTCAGCACATTAACTCTCAGGCAGCCTCTGTGATCCTTTCCTCTGAGATTCTGTTTACTTGTTTCAACTTCTGCATGTCCTTCCTACAATGTCATTTGGTTTTGTGTCCCACAGTACACCAGGGTTTGTCAGTCCTGGTCTGCATGTTTTAGATGTGTATCTACTGCAACACACCTGATTAAAATGTTCAGCTTGTCGTCAAAGCATCTAAAACATGATCTGATCTCGATGTACTGATCTTTTGGATATCGTGTTCGCTGTATTGCACCGTTGTGACGGAAAAGGGAGCTGAGCCATAAGGCAAAGCTCTCAGTATCTCGGTCAATCTTTGTTTCAAACCCTCACTTTGAAAACACTTTGTTTGTCATGACCGAAATAACGAGATTGTGGGTACAAGCAGCTTGAAGGAGCTCGCTTAGAGATAAGGTGAGAAGTTCAGTCATCCAGAAGGGACTCTGTGGTTCGGGCACCTGATAAGGATGCCACCAGGGCACCACCCTTGGGAGGTGTTCCTGGCACATCTGTCTGGGAGGATACCTGGGGGCAGACCAAGGACCAGGTGGACTGACATTTCACTATTTCTGATATCCCTTCCTGTGATTTTGGCTGCTGGATTGACCACTTTTCAAGAGGACAATTACAACCAATCCAATTGCTCTTCCTCCACCCGTCATGTGGAGACGCAGGACTCTCCACAGCCAGGGTTGCTACGGGCTAGTTGGCCGCCTAGCATAAATTATGGGTAACAGCTATATTTGGTCATTAATTAGTGCGCCGTGTGTATATGTGATTTTCTTTCGATGATTAAACACAAAAACAACTGTTTAAAGACTAAAGTCCACAGCATGTTGAGCTCAGAGGTGCATTCACTGAACCTCGTAAATTACTACTATCATTACTTTTGCAACTACACATGTAAACCATGAAACTGTTGCGGATGCATTCAAGGAACCTTGTAAATCTCAATAGTTCTGCAGCCTACTCAACAAATACTTGCTGCTGCCGCCACCTTGTTAGGTGTTTTGTTTTTGTTTTTTTTCAATTAATAAAACATTTTTAATATTTTGATGAACATTGTTATTGCTGATTTTCTCAGAATATCACAATTTTTGTGATAATGTATTTATTATTGTTTTTTTTTTTATCTTAATGAATGGTGTAGGAAGCGATCTATTGATTGATTAATTGGTTACCATTTTTTCCTGACTAACTCCATGCTAGTCTTTAGATATCCACTATTGGTTCAGCGCTAATCCTGACACCGAGTATCGCATCGACTCATCCCCAGCCATGCGCTGTCACCCACTTGCTTATGTGTGTCTTTTAGTCCCAGTGCTGTCTACTGTCCCTGTTTTCAGAGTGACTGTATCTCTTGCCCTACGTGACCTTGAGCATGTGAATCGAGGAGAGCTGCACAACTATTTGGTTTTTTGCAAGTGTAAACAAGTTATTCTCAGTCGGCCCGGCGGCTGCTGCTGCTGCTGCTGCTCAGCTCTCAGTCAATAGACACAAGATAATGTTTATTCGTGCGCGCAACCGAAGCGTTCCCCCGGCGGACTCAACGCCCCCGGCAACCGACTCCTTCTCCTCCACTTCTCTCATTCTCTCTCTCCTCCCTCTGCCGAACGACTGTCTGCGTTATCACCAGAGACAGGCTTCAGGAGCGACTCAGCCCCGTGTCGAGACTCACCTGAGTGATCCCTGTTGCTCTGGCATGGAACCGATGTTGGGCCTCGGCGACTTACATTTTTACAAAATGACTACTTTCCAATTATAAGCCTGGAAGAGGGGAGGGGTTGACAAATGACGTAGTAGAACGCTGGAGGAGGAGGAGGAGGAGGAGGGGTGAAAATGAACAATGACAGTGTCTATATTTGAGACAGAGCCAGAAGATTTCTGAGAGATGTCTTCTATTGAGCGCACAGATCCTAAATGGGTTTTCAGGGAAGGTGGGGGGAGTAAAAGAGCCCGTCATCCCTCCTCTCTCTCTCTGTCTCCCCCCATCTCTCTGCGGGCTCTCCAGCCGCCTCTCATCCCCCTATTATTAGAGCCCAGTAATGAAATGTGGAGTGTCTTGTATTGTTGCAGGGCCCAGGCAAACTGTATTAGTGTGTAAATGGTGTGGGGAGTAATGAGAAAGCACTATGGCCAGACGGGGAAGACTGGACCAAGGGGCGTGTCAGTGTGTGTGTGTGTGTGCGTGTGCGTGCGTGCGTGTGTGTGTGTTTGTAAGTGCATGTGCATCAAAGGAATAACAAGAGACATGGGGTGGAAAAGGGTTCCCGGCTCATCGGGAGCCTGGTGCCAATCCTGCGATTCTTAGACGTGGCTGCTTAAAACAAAATCTATTTGGTCAGCAGCACGCAATCTTACTACAGTGGCCTAAAGCATCAACATTGACGTTTTATGTCTTTTTTTTTGTTCTCTTCACGTCTTTTTAAGGTGAATTATGCTGGCTTAGTACACGGATTTATGCTTTAATGCCTCACGGACTGACTTCATTAAATTCAGCGGCTGTTTTTTGCCTTTGCTACAAAATCTGTCCGTCATTTTTTTTCTTGTTTTCTTGATCCCTGAGTCCTCAGGACTCTTAAAACTGCTGTTTAAAAAAAAAAAGAATAATAATAATAATAAAAAAATCCTATTAGCCAGTGCATTTCACCTTAGCTTCTCTGTTGCAATTAGCATCTGTTTAGCTTCCAAGCATGAAAACCAGCAGGCTCCTGGAAACCAGTGATGTAGCAAGTGATGTCTCCAACACCCCAGAAGGGGAATACCTGCTCCTTTCTTTTACACCGTCTCCCTGAATAATGTATAAAGTGCACATTGCTCATACAAATGGCCCACACCACGGGCTATGTAATAAAGGGTTGTGTGTGAACGGGGCTGACTGATATCATTCCATTTCCTTTGGCCCGGGGCAACAAAAGGGGCAGCGGAGACAAGACAGATGCACTCCATCCAGTAAATACTCTTTTCATGGCTCCATTTTTTCCCTTCTTTTCCTGCAGATTTGCTACCGAAGTCGGTCGAAAGTGTCTTCATCTTCCAGGAGGCGAGCGACGGCGAGCAGAATGCGGCCACGCCAACGTACGACGCCATTGTTGTGGAGCAGTGGACCGTCATTGATGTGAGTGTTTTGTGCTTTCAGAGGGAATAAGAGTTGTTGTCCATAAGATTCAATCATACTCTATACATGCTAGGTTTCAAAGTGTCATTATTAATATTAGTGATGGCTCAATGTGACTTTAGATACCGATATCACTCCAATTCAGTCTTTCTGTGCCCTAAATCTAGCCATAACCAGACATTTCCAAAACATGGAATGCTTCAACTGTGTATCAAATATTCTACTCTTGCAATGTTTAAGTACAGAATGTATGTAGTACGTGGAGTGAACAGATCATATGAGACATTTTCTATTTTTAAAGATACCCGATGCGGTCGTCTTCCTCGTCATTCAGCTTCTCCCTTTAGGAGTCGCCGCAGTCCATCTCGCCCTATCCCTTGTATCGTCCTTTGTCTTTGGCCAACAGCAGCAATAATTTCCAGTTTTTAATCCCAGGCCTCAACCTTTATCTGGTATGGCTGGTATTTGTTTTCAGTGATCCTCAGAAAAGGGTCAACTAATAAGATCTGCATCCTGTTTAGTCGGCAATATCGTGCGAGTATATTCACAGATTAATCTCGATGATAGACAGTTTTTTCCCATAGAAAAAATATGTTTGTGTGAAACCTCCCCAGGGTTAGGGTTAGGGTTCAAATTCAACCCTATCTTAGGATTGGCACTAGGAGAGCTCTGGATGTGGGCCCCTTATGGCTGGGTTAGCGATTCCCAACCCAGTCCATATTTCACAAGTGGACTGATCCCACTACTTGACATCCAATTGGCTGATAAAAGACATACTGTCAAAGATTTAGTCAAGCCAGTTGTTCTCGAATTTAGTCCATCCATCCATCCATTGTCTACCGGGTCATAATGGGGCTGCGATACACCTTGGACAGGTCAACAGTCCAACACAATACAAAACACACAACCGACCAATCTGTTGCCACGCTTTTTCGCGCAATGTCTGTTACAATATTTCTTGGTCATTTGTGTGTAACGTTTAATCAGAAATACAAACGAATGAAACCAATCGTTTTCCCATCAGTGCCCATATTTTTGCCACACCAGAGCTACCAAAACATAAAATAAATGATTCATAATTGAGGGAGAAATGAAGGAATGCTGGAGCTCTGGTGCGGCACGTTAAGGTGAAGAAGTGGCCGTGCCAGTCACTAGATTAAACCCAATTAATCTCCAATGGGAGATTCTGAAATGCTGTGCACCATCATCAAGAAAAAAAATGAAGAATATCTTTGATAGACATTCAAGTAATTACTCCTATCCTGGCTACTCTAAAAGATCCTGCCAGCACAGCGTTTCTACAAGGACACTGAATGTTACGGTTCCTCCTCTTGTCACCCGTCACTAATACTCTTATCTATATTACGGTATTCGATCAATACGTTTAATCTACATCGCCCAGATTACACCCACAGCACAAATCCCCTTTAAAGGTGTATTTTCTCCCCTTGTATTGAAAGCACTTGTCACTCAGATGTGGTGCCCCCCCCCCCCCCTCACTTTTCTCCCGACAAAAACCCCAAAGGCAAATCTGGAAAATCTCAATTTATGGGACATGTGTTGCGGTTGCCTTGTGTTATCAGGAGCAAACAAGACCCTTATCTATCTGACGATTAGTGTCTCTCTTCAGCTCCAAGTTCCGAGTTGGAGATGGATTTTTGTTTGTCTGGAATCGAATGGTTTGCAGCCTTTTCATTGCATTGCATCTGTACGTGTGTGTGTGTGTGTCTGCGCTGCTGTACATGTGTATTTGTGTCCGCTAAGTACGCGTACGGAAGGGATTTTGGTCCTCGATGCTCTCTGTGTAATTGAATTTAGACTTTTTTCCTGTGGCTCATGGCTGTCCAAGTGTGACAGGAGACTTTTGTCCCGCCAAAATGTGTCTCTCTGATTAGCCGCCGCCACGACGCTAATGCCCTCATGTGACAACAATATGGCTCCTGGAGTCGCCCGGTGTTTATTACTCTGAGATGACTATTAATACTGTGACAGCTCAGGATGAGGCTACTGTTAAGACTGCATTAGATTTCTGATTGTTTTAGCTTCTTAAATGTGAAAGTTCTCTTTGTTTCTATGGTCCACGTAACAAAGAAATCATTAAAACTGGATCATTTTGGTTTGTCGACAAAACAAGACATTCAAGAACATCGTCATTTCCAGATTTGACAAACACCGATTAACGTTTTTTTACATTTTATGGACCAAACGATTAATCGATTAATGGAGAAAATAATCAACAGATTAAACAATTACGAAAATAAGTGTTAGTTGCAACTATAGATCTGAGGTAGACAAATACAAGCGGATATCGTGGCGGAGCAATTCAAAGACCACTGAAGGTACGTTGTCCCGACTTTTGACAACAGTGATCTACATTTTGTGACGTCAACATCTACTCTCATTTAAGTATCAGCTCAGCTCATTTTAGTATCAACTCACAAAATGAGTAGAGTCGACCTGTGCCGATGGAAAAGCAGCTTCACAGCCAGGAGGCTACGGTTCTGTTGATAGCAGCAAAAGCGTTAGCTTTGCCAAACATTAGCATGAATAAATGTTAGCTTTTTGCTAAAGCAGCCAGACACGCTGCACTACTTGCAGCATTTATGACAATTGTCGCTTCACGTTTGCTCAATTTAGCAAAGTGAGCTCAAAACTTTGGAGCCACAACGGCTGGAGATTTAACAACACAGTTAATAATTACCTGTCACCGGCACTCCATCATCATCTTCCCAATCTTTCTAAAGCAAGGTGAGAATAACTATAATTTAAACATTGATTGTCCAGACACTTTGTGATACTTTATTATTGACTAATGAGAAACCGGTATAAAAAAGCGCAATACCTTTCTTCTGATCCCAAATAACGACAGAATGGATTTCAGGGTGTCCTCACAAACAAAGACAACAAACTGACAACTTTTTTCACTGGGGACTGTACAAAAAAACCACAACGTAAACCCAAGCAATCTGGACCACGTTGGAAAACACACTGGTTCACAAAGGCCCAATCTCATCATCATCCCTCATTCATTGTGATAACTGCCTAAAATTGATATGCAAATACCTTCACAGCACATTGTTGTTTCAGTGCCGGGATAATTACAAAGAAAAGTAAGGCAGAATACTGATTGAGAGCGTTGGTTTTTCTCTTCCTTTCTCATATATATATATATATATATATATATGTATATATATATATATATATATATATATGTATATATATATATATATATATATACACATCTGCCTGATGCGTGACATTTCTATCTATCTCAGCGTCTAACAGGTGGTTGGATGTACGAGCCGCACAATACAGCTGTTTTACCAAGGGCACGCATTCATTCACGTTGTCGTCAAGCGTATCGTCTCAGGCATGTCTCTTCATCACTGAAGAGGGCGGGGGGATAAAGGAGACTTTTAATTGTTTCATTTATAACAAATAAAAAAAACATGGCGTAACACTTAAACAGAAGATTTGCAGTGTGAAAAGTGCCAGTGTCAGGAGTTTAAGGGCAGATTTTCAGGTGTTGACAAAGCAGAAGAGAGGTGATGGAGACACAGTGATGCAGCAATTATATATCTATATTATTTGCCACATGGGGACCCGCTTTTTGTTTGTCATGGCGCGAATAGCATCATCAACGTGCAGCTGCGTCTTATTCCCTACATCGAGCCTTGTACCGCCACCCGATGGTGAAGTGGGATACTACAGGACCCTGACACGCGAGTATACCAGAGTCACGCACTTTGGCATGTGTGCGTGGAAGTATACCAGCGCCTTAAGACTTTTACTTTTGTGACATTTTTCCAAAATAAAATTATATTTTGATGTAGAAAATCAAGATCAATGAAGTTAACATACTTGCCCGTCTTGCCCGTCGGTGCGCTGTCATCTGTGACGGAAGTTACCATTTATAGTTACTTGCCCAATAATCTGAGTAACAACACAATTTGCAAATTTAAAAATACATTTTAACTACGGAGCCCCCGAAGTGACATGAAAAAAAAGACAAAAAAAAACTTGAAATCTGGAGTTTCAAAGTCAAGATCTCCAGTTTCCAAAAACTGATGAAAAAAAAAATTATAAATATATTTATATAAACATATATATATTTGTCAAATGACGAAAAAAATAAGTTTTTTCATCAGTTTTTGGAAACTCAAAAAAATCAAAATCTTTGAATCTAAACAGTCGAGTTAAATGTTAGTCCTAATGTTTCAATCTAAATGTCAATCAGACATTTATTTTCTCATCGTTGTCAGTTGAATCAACTTTATCAACGATTTAATGTTGATTTAACGATATACAAATTTACTAATACAACACATTTGATGTTGTTTGCAATAAGTCCTAAATCCTAACTCTTCCGATGAAACTCTTCCGACAACAGCGTATTCAGTCAATCACCGTAGTGTCCTCTTATTATGTATTTTTGTCTTCTCAGATCACATATTTCCTCCTCTCACAGGCAGATAATCCAGCGCTGTCCTCTTGTCGTATATTTTTTTTATTGCCCAGTCATGGTAGAATTTATACATTTGTCATGGTTCAGTGATATCCGAAGCGACACATATGGACGCAGTTCTGCACGAGTGAGTGAGTGAGTCTTTCAGGTGGAAAAGACGGCCGCCAGAATCCATGAACAATGGATTATAGAAAAATAAACACAAGGGGAAACTAAAGGAGCTCAAGCCGCAGCATCGCCGATAATCCAACGTAGTAGGCAAACACCACAGAGAACATGGTGGAACAAGCACAAAGGAACTGACTCTATGAGGGCCAGAGTGATTGGTCACAGATTAACTATGTCAGGGTGGGGCAGATGATCACAGAAGCAGAGAAAAAAGAGGGGAAAACCGAGCAAAAACAACAGGAATCTAATGACAAAAATGAAGCAGGAGTCAATCAACTGTCAATCAATCTTTATTTGCCCACAGTTTACAAAACATAGTTTGTCTCACGGGACTTCACAGGGTTGGTAACATCCTCTGTCCTTAGACCTTCGACCAGGGTAAGGAAAAACTACCAGGGAAAAAACCATTGTAACAGGGAAAAAGGGTAGAAACCTTAGGGAGAACCACAGGTGAGGGATCCACTCCCTGGACGGACAGACGTGCAGTAGATGTTACCCAAAACATACAATACACAATGACAAGAATGAAAAGTGAAAAAGTCTTTAAATGCCAGGATCATCTGGATCACTGGGTTTATCACAGCCTGTAGTGAAGACTGTTGTGGTCAGAGACTTGGGGATGACGGAGTCCTCTTTCCTGTCCTGACCTCATGTCGTTCACTGGTGTCAGCAGAACTGTAAGAGATTAAAATCAGTTAGAGATGAGCTACATGTGGATTTATGGGCTACATCTCATGGGGGGACATAGGGTAAGTGGTGAGGGTTGAGAAATCGAGGACGGGGTAGAGAAAGTGTGGCTCGTGCAAAGTCTGTGCGCTCATTCTAAGTGCATGATGGGAAATTCCCCCAGCAGTCTAAGCCTATGGCAGCATAAGATAGACTATTCTAATCAGGACATACCTGATGTAGCTTCGACTATAGGCTATGTTAAAGAGGTAGGTTTTCAGTCTCACCTTAAAGGCAGAGACAGAGTCAGACTGTCTGAAGTGGAGTGCTTCTGAAGACAGAGAAGGAAGTGCAGGGTGTTTATTTTGGACTTTTGCTTGTTAATAATAGCAATAAAAATCCACGTTTCTATCAAAAAACACAAATATTTTGTCCAAAGACCAGGTATAAAAGTAGGAATTAAGAAAAAAAAAAAAGGAATTTATGTTTAAATATGGGATTTGTACCAAAAGTCATCTGCAACCAAGCGTTCACTGGACTATAGTAGCTGTCGGTCACACTGGTGTTCACTCTCTCCTCTCCTCTAAGTGGACCCTTAACCCTAGAACACCATTGCCGGGTAAATGGTGTTCCCGAGCAAATTTATGTGATTTTCATGAAAACCAAGTTTTCATCTTCATAATTTTTTTTTTTTTGGAATTTTTTTCTTCCAAAATTCCTAATTTTCTAGTAATTTTGGAACATTTTTATATGGTTTATATGATTGAGACCATTTACTCCCTAGCAATATGTTTTAATTAGTGCTGGGCCATTAACGCAGTTACCGGCGTTAACGCGTGGCACGTTTCCATGACGGCTGACCGGGAAAAGACGTGCGTGACCTCATGTTTACGTGACTCTGGATTGTTAAAATTGGTCTAAAGTAACGCTAAACTTTAAGAGCAGAGGCACACGTGCGCTGTACACTGTACGCTGGTTATTTGTAGCACTGCTCTTTTCGTTTAAAATAAACAGACAGCTTCAGTTCGACTGTGGGCGGTGCTAAAGGAGATAACGCAGCTAACAGTGCTAACTGGTAAACGGTGCCTTGACTCTGTTGCTGCGTTACTTAAGAGACTAATTTTAACAATCAGGAGTCATGTAAACATGTCTTTTCCCGGTCAATTGACGCCGTTAGCTTGTCTAGTGCTAGTTTTAATTAATGTATAGAGCACATTTTCACACCGCAATGCGACGTCCATGACAAAATAAATCTTTATAATACATAATCCCAATCCAAATATTGATTACATTTAATTGTGATTACTCTTTTGTTTTATCACTTGTAATTGTTATTATTAATCTGGCCGTAACTGAGAAGCGATATATTGTTTCTACAAATAAACACAACATACTCTGCGTATCATTAAAATGAGACAACATATCTAATTACACATTTTAATATATTTTAATTTAGACGCCTCCAATGGGCACAGTTTGGGAAGCAGTAATAATAATAATGAGTCTAGGTCATGTGACTATGTTTCATTTTGGGCATGTGTCCTAAATACATAACTGAACGTTATACAGTAGGTTTTTGTTGTTGTTTTTGTTGTTTTTTTATTCTGCTGAGCTGAATGACTTGAGCAGGAAACCTGCAGACGATGCAGAAATTAATAACTCATCAAGGGTCTCGGCTATGAAACTTCAATTAGGACTCGGCAGCTCATCTCATGTGTCCTGAGGGAAGGTTAATACAAGAACTAATGCAGTGAAAGAGCAATAACCACCGAGAACATGCTCACAGTTCAACCGGAGCTGGGTCTTTAATGTGTTTGCGCACAATGAGCTTCTGCGGGAGAAGTTATTCACTGAGAGGGACAAAGAACATTAGCAGAGCGCTGTAAATAATGTGAAACTTACACATGTTTATGAAGATTAATCGATATTCAACTTTATTTGACCTGCATTTTTCAATTAGAGGTCAAGCAATGTGGGTTTTCTCTGTCCTGGTTTCTGTTTCCCTTGATCCCTGTCTCACCTGGTCTTGGTCTCACCTGGTCTCTGTCTCTTGAGGTCTCTGCCTCTCTTAGTTTCTGTCTCATCTGGTTTCCGTCTCATCTGGTCTCATCTGGTCTCTGTCTCACCTGGTCTCTGCCTCACCTAGTTTCTGTCTCACCTGGTCTCTGTCTCACCTGGTCTCATCTGGTCGCTGCCTCACTTATTTTCCGTCTCACCTGGCCTCTGTCATACCTGGTCTCTGTCTCACCTGGTCTCTGTCTCACCTGGTGTCTGTCTCACCTGGTTCCTGTCTCACCTGGTTCTGTCTAGCCTGGTTCTGTCTCACATGGTTCTGTCTCACATGATTATGTCTCTTGAGGTCTCTGTCTCACATGGTTCTGTCTCTTGAGGTCTCTGTCTCACCTGGTTCTGTCTCGTCTGGTTTGTGTCTCACCTGGTTCTGTCTCACCTGGTCTCTGTTGTCTCGCAGTCGCAGAGTTCACTAACATCTCAGACTGTGAAGAACAAACACTTTCCCCCGTCGTCCTCAGTAACGACATTTATGTCTAAAAGTGGATTATTGCGCCTCAGGACCTCACACACACATCCACACACATGAAGATATTGCTCCTTTTTGTTGCCTCGGGGGTTTCTGTCACGTTTGAAATTGAAAAAACATCCTCACACAAAAGCCACACAGCAGACGGCGTCTTCCTCTGCGTTTACTAGAATCTGGTCGATGGTCGGTGCAGCGAACACAGGATGCAGACGTGTTGTTTCTCTTTTGTGTAGAAATGTCTTCTGTGTGTGTGTGTGTGTGTGTGTCAGATCGTTAGCGTGCCTCGCCTGCTGTCCATGAGCTCTCTATCCCCGCTGACTGAGGTGAGAGAAGAGGTGACCTACATAGAAGGAGGAGTAATTTGCGATGTCCAAGTTGCGAGCGATGCGATGGCAGCCGCTCTGTCAGTCGTGGTGATGATGATGATGACGATGAGCGCTGCGGCCCACAGAGGGCCCACACTTTGGCTTCTTCGCGGGGGTGCAGTTGTTTATAAGGTGTTGTAAGATGTAAGACAAAATAAGACGTGGTAACATTTAACCAGGCAGGGTTTTGTTGTGAACGATCAGGCACTGGGAAAAAAGGATTGGCTAAAAATAAAATAGTTTTAGGGCTGCGACTGACGATCATTTTCATCATGGATGACTCTCCTGGTTCGTTGTTTGGTCTGTGAAACGAAGTGAAGTGATGATGTGCTGAAGTGTCTTCATTTATCCACAACAAAAACATGATTTTAGTTCTGATGATTTCTTTGTTTTATGGAGAGAAGAACTCAAAATATTCATATAAAAGAAGCTGGAACATCAGGGCGAGTGGTTTTAATTACTCAAAAAAAAAACCACCTGGTCTCTGTCTCTTTAGGTCTCACCTCCTGGTTTCTTTCTCTCCAGGTCTCTCGTGGTCTCTGTCTCAGAAACCAGAACATATAAACATTAAAGTAGCTGGATTTAATGATTGAAAAATAAGAATAGTTGATTAAAACACACCTTAAATATATAAACTTAGAAAAATAGAAATAAAGACTGGATAATAAAGAACAGCTGATAAACCGACCACGCGGGGACTTTTTCATCATTCAGTGTCAACTTTTAGGCCAAAATAAACGAAGAAGCTCAGAGGAAAATTCACGGACAGTCACGCCACACAAACACGTAAAGCTCCTGAAAACACTTTACTAAATGGACCTTGTGGTAAGAGTTTGTCTTTTTCATGATAAGTGATCCAAACAGAGAAAAGAGAGCAGATGTAACTGTGGAGAATAGAATGTAAAAATAGCATCAATGTACTGTACAGCATCCATCATTTATATCTCTGAAAGGCCTTTGTTTGAGACGGTCGTGGCGGTGCTTGAGTCACGACAGATGCTGGATTTTTCTGTTGCTGTGACAACGCTCAAGGTTGAGAGAGCCTGGCGGGAGCATCTACTATTTAAATGCCCCACTCCCCTTTTTTTTTTTTTAAAGGTATTTGCTTCATCATTACTGGACTGGGTCTGCAAACCTGTTGACCTCAGTCGTCTGCTCCATAAAAACAGAGCGGCTGAAAAACAGAACTGTGGTTTGTTATGTCTGTCTCGCATGGAGATGGTCGATGGAGGGAGTTGATAGAAAAATAATACGCCTTTGTTTTTGTTGAGCTGACTCTCAGAGTGCACCATGGACTTTAAATTGACCTGCAGCTGCACCGTTCCTTTACCCTAGACCTGGAAATAAATGTCTTCTTCAGTAATTGCACAAGGGTTTTCAAGGGTTTTCTAATCATCAATAGCCTTCTAACACCATTAGCAAACACAATGTACCATTAGAACACTGGAAATGGGCCTCTATACACTTATGTACATATTCCATTAAAAACCAGATGTTTGCAGCTAGAATAGTCGTTTACCACATTAACAATGTATAGAGTGTATTTCTGATTAATTTAATGTCATACATTGAAAAATTTCTAAGTGACCTCAAACTATTTTCTATTTTTTCTAGCTTGGTCTGAAATCTCCTATGTCAGGCATGACCAAAGTCAGATGTTGTATATGGCCCACAGCTCTGGTGTAATGTATTAATTATTTCCCATAAATGACTTTGTCATGTCAGTTCAAAACCCACCTGTGACATTTTGTCACTCCTGCGTGGCTTCGATTTGATTACATTTCCATTTTTTTTTAAACGATAATGGTGAAATTATTATGAAACAGTGCATTTGTAGGTAACGTTTAGTACGTACCTTTACCTTTTAGATTGATCAAATCGCCCTCATTTGGACACCCTTGCCCTACACTCTTAGAAATAAAAGTGCTAAGTAGAACCACCCTTTTTGGCTTCAGGTATAACCGTGTTATAAAGGTTCCACCTGGAACCCTTTTGGAGGGTTCCACCAAGAACCCTCTTTAAACCCTTTATGATTCAGGAAAGGGGTTTTAAAGGATTCTCTGGATCAAAATGGTTCTTACTGGAACCATTAGCATTACCAAGATCCCTTCCAGGTAGAACCTCAGCCCTTGTAGAAGAACACTTTTGGAACCCTTATTTCTAAGAGTATATGACGTGCTTGTGGACGTTGACCATGACCGTTTGAGATGGTTCGTTTGAGGTTGTCCTTGTTGTGTCGTGAGCGGTGATTGGTCGGAGTCATACTACATTGTGTTTCCAGTCCCCTGACTAAGACACGGCAAGAATCCGTTCCAAGACTAAAATATTGGGTTGTCTAATCCCAGGATTAGACTCTTTACTCTCTTTTATAGGTTTTCTTTGCAGTGTAGGCAGTTGTTGCTGGTGCTGGTGCAGCTATTTTGTCCATCAAACACTCTCTACCTGAACTGAGAAGAATTTGCAGCAGCTTTAAAACAGACTTTAAGAATTGGTCTTGAAATCTTCTCCCTGTCTCTCAGATCACTAAATTTACTTTATTTTATTTCTGTGCGCGATCTCAGATCAGGTGTTTTTACCCCAGTGTGCAGAGCTGCAAACATGATTTGAGGAGGTGGTTCGAAGTCGGCTCGTCTGTCTTTCTTTATCGTTTCTCAGATAACATCAAAGACAAAGATGGTGAGGGGGATTGCTTTTATGTTTTTTTTGTTCCCTGGTTTTCCGGGGCTCTCAGGTGCAGTCAGGTCGCTGTGTATAATAAGTCAGGGAGAGCGACAACTCTGTGATTAATCCTCACCTTCTCCACAGAACAACACGCCATTACGGAAAAATTATCTCTCAATTTACTTTCTGGGACGGCTTTGAAAGAGCGTTGGACTGTGTCTCTAGGAATGGCTCCAACATAAACCCCCTGAAGAAATGTCAACGCGCCGCTCCCAGTGGGGACGTAGAAAGTAATGCTTGTGTAAATAATGTCTGCAGCAGTGTTTTTGTATACGGAGGATTAGTGCCTTTGAAAGATAACGCAATACGTTTGATATTTACGTCGTGTTTGTGCACGTTTCTGTCGTCTCGGTCAATACAAATCCGCAGATGAAAAACGAGACGCTGTGCACTGGAGTGGGTTTAAGTGTTTTGATTTGAAGTCTGTGTCGTGGCCAACGGTGAGAGCGCTGCATGCTGATCAGTCTCTCTGTTTCAGAGCGAAAGGTTTTCCCACTTCTCTGTAGCCTCTGACGACACAGCCAGATCAAAGAGAAGAGTCGCACGACAGAGCTCAGACTTGTAGGAGCTGCAGAGGAACTGTCAGTAGATACAGCTGTGCTAGTTCTGCAGTAATTGTCAGCGCTGTTGTTGCAGTGGCAGAAGCAGCTTTTATCAAAGATAAGATTGTCCTCTCTCCGTCCCACCATTAACACACAGACACTTCAATAAAGAAGAGCCATACAGACATACGGAAGAGGATTAGGGCCACACAGGAAAAAGATATTTGAGTTCTGACTTTAGACTGTGAATTAAAAGTCAGAATTCTGACTTTTAAAGTCTAAAATTCTGAGTTTAAAGTCAGAATTCTAGAATAAATTCAGAATTCTGAGTATAAAGTCAGACATTCTGAGTTCAAAGTCTGAATTCTGGGTTTCACAGTCAGAATTCTGGAATAAAGTCAGAAATTAGGAGTTTAAAGTCAGAATTCTGAGTTTTAAGTATATCAATAGTAGGTGTAGATGTAGAAGCCACAGTAGTGGTATTGGTAGGTTCCAGTAGTTGGTGTTTCTTGTTATAGAAATACAACAAGCAATGGTGTTGTTTTACTTGTAGAAGTCATATTACGAGTAGTTTTCGGACAAGTAGTGTTAATACTTGTGGAAATAGAGGAAATACTACTTTTAGACAATTGCCAGACAAAAAGTAGTTTGTCTTGTGGTCTTTGTTCCAGAATAATTATGTCAGTAGATGTTATTACTTAAGAGTATTACAGTACAAATAGTAGTTTATCCCACAGTAAACCACGTCCTTAATACCCTACACCTGCATCATTCATCAGTGAGTACCAGAAAGTACCATGTGTGTACCAGAAACATATCATATTCCTTCAGGAACAACAAGAACACTCATCATCGGCAGCTCTGTGGCTGGTGCAGCTTTAATTAAAGAGTACTTTCACACGTCTCCGTATACAGTGAAGGCTAACGTCGAGTGTGAAGGTGTGATTTTTCTCTCTGATCTTTGCTCTATGAATAGACTCATGTGGTTCATGTTCACCTGCCGTCTTGACTCATATCACCTCCTGTAACTGCATCACAGACGGCTAATGGTCTGGAATTTATGCAAAAGGAAGAAGAAGGAAAAAGGACAACGGCATAACTGTCAGTGTACATTGAGGGGGGCGACAGTGGCTCAGTGGGAGAGCGAGTCATCTTTCAACTCGAAGGTTGTGGGTTCGAGTCGTCTTTCAACTCAAAGGTTGTGGGTTTGATTCCTGGCTCCGCTAGTCTACAAGCCGATGTGTCCTTGGGCAAGACACTTAACCCAACGTTGCTCCTGACGGCTGTGCTGGCAGCGTGTGAGTGGGTATGAAAGATGAGTGATGGAAAAACGTATGAAAGTGTGTGTGAATGGGTGAATAGGACTGACATCAAGACTGGAAAAGTGCTATATAAATACTAAACCATTTACCATTAAAGAAGCTAACCTTGGTTTAACTGCGTATTCAAAAAAACACATTTGGTGGCTGAAAAAATTATATTTCAAGGATTCTGTAGTGATGTTAGTCAGATTGCCCTAATACTTTGGATATGGATTGAGCATGACCCGATGGTGTGCATCCTTGATTTTCAAATCTTTTGGAGGAATTTTAATTTTCACTGATTTATCATATCTCATCAGCAAAAAAAAGTATCTCGGAATGACTTGACGTTTTCCATCCTAATAGTCAGCATCACCCTGAACAAGGATCCGTTAAAAATATTTTCAAACCTCGTAAGGAATAATTTTAATGAATTTTTGAAATTCAGGAAATGATCCATTTGCCCTGATGCACTTTGACAGTGAGCTGACTTTCTTCAAAAAACATTTTAAAAACATTCCTTATCATGCATTACCATAATTGAAAAATCTTCTTCAGCTCCCACTATAGGAATACATACGGGCACTGCACTAGAATTTGTTAATGAGTGTATAATTCCAATAAATCCAATGATATAATAAGGAAGGTGAGTCATTGTAGACATAGTGATAAATAATACTAGTAGAAGTACTATTTAGCAGTGCTTTTACTACTGCCATGTGAAGTAGAGATAATAATAATAACTTTTTGAAGGTTAGTAGTAGTAGATGTTGTTGTTGTTGTTATTGTACTTGTAGCTCAAGTAGCTCTGGTATTGTTGTAGTAGAAGTAGTTGTAGTAGTAGTAGTACTTTCCATACCAGACATGGAAGACAAAAAACTTGAAGAAGTACAAGTAGTGCTGGTGTTGTTGCAGAAGTAGTAGTACTCTCCATATCAGATATGGAAGTTTTTGGGTGTGTATCATCCACTGCTTTAGACTTCAGTAACCTCAGGTGTCTTCATGGCGTCTGAAGTGCGAGCGTTTTTTTTGTTGTTGTCCTCGTGTGAACAAGCAGCGACTGACTCGTGGTGCGGTTTTTCATTTTTGAGCACATCACTCACGGCAAACCACACACACACACACACACACACACACACACACACACACACACACACACACACACACTTCCTTTCTCCAGAGGAGAAAGGAAGTGTGTGAAGTGTGTGTTTTTTTTTTCTACAGTTTTTTTTTCACACTCCGTCGACTTCACCGCGTCACTGAAGACAATGGCGACGGCCTGGGAAAGCCTGTTTTCCCTGTTTACTCAAGGACGCTTTGGGAAATACTTTACTCATTAACACAGAGGACTGGAGGGTTCACTCTGGGACTGTAATGTCAGGAGAAATTGATGTTCTTTATATACTATGTATGTATACATGTGTATGTGTGTGTGTGTATGTATGTATATATACTGTATATCTATCTATATATATAGATATACGTACATGTATATACATATACATATATACATATTCTTTCCATTAGACGTTGGCGGTGAAAACAACCTGCACAGTGCACACACATCCACAATCTTGTTTGAAAACCATGAGATGTGAGAGTGGAGTGATGCTGACTCTGCTTAATTACATCGAGCACCTTGTTCCCTCACAGCTGTAATCACAGTCCTGAAGGCCCACAGCTACATAGTATATATATGTATATATGTACTGTTTACTGTTGATTGCTGCTGCTGCTGCTGCATGCAGTCTTTAAGAAGATGATGACCACCCACTCGTGTGAGTTGATTGCAGAGTTGTGACCTGTGGTCGTCTTGTGTTTTCTCTGCAGGGCCTGCAGGTGAAGGCTGATTATGTTCCCCTGCTTCAGTCGCTCGCCACGTACGGATGGAGACTCACCTGTGTGCTGCCCACTCCTATAATCAAGACAAACAGGTAATCATGGATCCCGATTGGTTGGTTTGGACTTATAGCGACCTCTGTTGGCAGCCTGTGGGAATTGCAAGCGTGAACCACAAGCATTTAAATGATCCACGGTGTTTTTAAGTGGCGTTTGTGACCTTCACTGACCAATTAGTGGCACCCGTAAGTTCTACAGCCACTTCAGACGAGACGAGTTTGAATCGTAATTCAAGGAAAACCGAGTAAATAAATATGGTAAATATAAAAAAGGGAACAATATGCAGTACATACTACAGTCTTCACAGGGACAAAGTGGAACCTGCTATGAATTATGCAGCACACACACACACACACACACTTTGTTTGTTGAACTAATTAGTCACAGATTCACCAAGCGTTTTGGAGGAAATTGACCAGCTTTGAGTCCCAGCAGCAGAAACAGCAGCAGCTCCACTGCCTGTGGCTGGAAAATCTCTTCACAGAAACCTAACGGTTGCTAAGGCTTAGCGCGCGCTGACTCATGACTGCTGCTCTGTATGAGTGTGTGCATCCGCTTGCGGTCAAAGGCGTCAGACTTCACTGCTGCACTGCCTTAACGCGCTGATGATGATGATGATCTGTACCTGTTTGTGTCACACAAGATTAAAATGTGTTGCACTGATAAGGATTTAAAGACATACTGTACCTAAAAATCATCATGATCATGTGCACGTACAGCTGTGAACACACTTTCATAAAAAGTGTCCACGGGGAAGAGAAAAAGTACAACATTAGAATCAAAGCTGAAGCAATTTATCGATTATTAAATTAATCATCAACTATTATGATAATCGATTAATCGGTTTGAAGCTTTTTTTCATGATTAAAACAAGATTTCTGATTGTTTTAGCTTCTTAGTGTGAATATTTTCTTTGTTTCTTTGCTCCACATAACAAAGAAATCAATAAATGGAATCATTTTGGTTTGTGGACAAAAACAAGACATACAAGAACATTGTCATTTTACAGGTTTGACAAACACTGATCAACGTTTTTTAACATTTTCTAAAGGAAATTTTATTTTTTTCTAACATACAGAGAACATTTGTGGAAAAACGTCCAAAATGACTGTTTTGTAAAAGCAGCCTCACAATGTTTCTACAGGGCAGAGAAATGTAATCAACCATCCAGTCGCCCATTATTCACTGAAGAAGTAATTACAAAACGAGCAGCCACACACTCATTTACCGGATTGTTTGTAAGAAGTGGCTTATAACAACTCACACCCTCACACACACACACACAGGTTTGTGCTGCTATTCTTCTGAGGACTCTCACAGCCTTACAAACACCTTAACTATAACCACTTAATGTCTAATCCTAACCATAAAAACTTAAACCAGTTCCTCAGGAAATGAGGTTCTGGCAACCGGTGGCTTAGTGGCAGAGGGAGCCGTCTTTTGGATAGGTGTGGGTTCAATTCCTGGCTCCTCAAGTACTACACGTCCTTGAGCAAGACACTTAAACTTTTGAACGGTAGTGTATGTGAACATGTGCTGCACAAAGAATGTGTGAGTGAATGGGTGAATGTGCAAAACTTGAGGGGTCAGCAAGAGTAGAAAAACACTAAATAAATACAAACCATTTACTATTGGACCATAGTAACCATTTACTATTAAACACTGACCTGGTCAGGACTATGGTCCTGACCAGGTCAGTGTTTCTAACCCCTAACCCTAAAATGAACAAAATTCCTAATCCTAACCTCTAACCTAACTCTTAACCTAAACTAAAACCAGGTCTTAATGCTAAAAAAACAAAAGGTCCCCACTTTCCCTCACGAATACGACCTCACCTCCTAGGGGTTTTTTGGTCCTCATGAAGATGTACATACAAGTTCACACATTTACACACATTTACACACGCACACACACTCTTTTTGTTGAGCACCTGCAGTAAAATAAAACAAGACAGAGGCGTTTAACGCCACAATAACATTAACACGAGATGAGATTGAGCAAATAAAAATTTAAGGACCAGGAAAAAGAATATGGATGTCTGCACTGCTCAGTGTGTGTGTGTGTGCGTGCGTGCGTGCGTGCGTGCGTGCGTGCGTGCGTGCGTGCGTGCGTGCGTGCGTGCGTGCGTGCGTGTGGGGGTGTGTGTGTGTGTGTGTATTTGTGTGTCTCTCTGTCTGTGTGTGTGTGCGTCTTTAAAATACACTGTGTTTGGTTTGATGAGTGAAAACCAGTGAATTCTCTCTCCCTCACACTGACACGATACACACTGTAAAAAAAAAAACTGTAATATTCCGGCAGCTGGGGCGACAGTAAAATACTGTAAAATAAAGGAAAACATGCATCTCATTTAAAAAAAAAAAAACTGTAATTTTCCTTCAAAAAATTGAAAATCACCTATAAAACAGTCTATCAGAGTTCTTATGCAATTAAAATGACTTAAAATTGCAGAAAGATAGTGTTATTAATTAATATTTTGGCCCAATTTTATGCAAAAATTATTTAACATTACATTACATTTAACAATTTTTTATGTTAAAAAAACCCTACATCTCATCATCTGATAACGTTTTTTTTAAAAAGCTCAAAAACTGTTGAAAAACAGTTTACATTTTCAATAATTTATTGTTAATCTAAGGTCATATCAAATATAAATTCAATTCACATTTACTATTAAACAGTTTCTTGTATATTTAACAGATTTTCTATGTTTATTTCATATGGCCACCCATAAAATTAATTGGTTTATCCTTTCAAAAGCATTACAAGGAGTAATATTTAACAGTCATTCTGATTAAAATGAGAACAGAATTTAAATTTTTGACTAAGTGTAAAAATATTTTTTCCATGTTACATCTCAACAGCCGCCACAGAGTCAACAAGGCACATATTTTACATGTAAATATTGGTTTTCATCAACAACAAAAAACTGACTCCATCAATAACGTGTCTTACATTTGACGACGTGAAAATGTGGCATTTTCCTTTCCATACGGTGACTGATGGAGTGTTTGCTCTGACGCTGTCGCCTCAGCCTCAGCCTCAGCCTCACTCCTCTGGTCATGTTTGCTGCTCTGTGAGATCACAGCTGATTAATTACCTCTCTGTTTTCATCCTCCCCCTTCTCTCTCTCTCTCTCTCTCTCTCTCCCTCTCTCTCTTCTTTCTTATAAAACGCCACAAAGCAACAGCACAACATGGCTAATTAATCAGCGTCGGCCTAGATACGGTAACAGGACGCAGCTCATTTCTCTGCACAAAATATAAAAACAACAACAACAGAAAAACTAATGTTTGATGATCTAATTCAGACGTACACGTTAAACTTAAATATAAATGTTTTCATGTTTCTTCTTCACGTGTCAGTGATCTCGCCCGGCGTCTGAAATGAATGCTAACTGGCGCTCAGCGGCGTCTCCACACACCATTAATTCATGCAGTCGTGTGTGCATTCAATTAATGCAGATGGTAATTTTCACGACGCGGAGCCGTTTGCTACTGTAAATGTGATTGTTGTGAGAGAGAAATATTATGGTTAATCTTTTTTTTTTTAAGCCTCTGTTCGAGGCTAAGTGGTGATAAATTCATCTGTCTTTTAAAGGTCGTGTTGTGTTAGACTTGGTCTTCTTCTTCATTGGTTAATGTAATCGGGTTATTTATCAAACTTCCATTTGAAGCACGACAGACCACAAGATGGCGGCCTTCTTAAAGCAAGGCCCTTTTGCCTAAACTACATAAAAAAAATGAATGCTAAGGCTACAAACCCTTTTTTCTTTTTTTAAATGCTTATATTTAAATATGTATTCCTTTGTCTATAGAACTTATTTGCACTTTCTTTTTGACTTTGTTAATTGAATTTGTTATTTTAAAACTGTGTGAAAAGGAGACGCTCGCTCAACTTGTACATTTTATAATGACAATAAAGTGCATTCTATTCTATTCTATTCTATTATATAGACATAAGTGTGGGCACAATAATCAATTTCTGACAATAAACCCTCTTAAACGTTGCACACTGGATCTTTAAAGGAACATTCCAAACACTCCTAGAGCAAGAAATCAGTAAATTTATCAGTTATAGACACAGTGCTTACTTTAAATTCAACTGTATGTTCAATTATGCATACTAAAACTGAATATTAAATGTGTGCATGACGCGTTTCTATGACGACTGACCGAAAAAAAGACACGTGCAACGTCATGTTTCCATGACTCCCGATTGTTAAAATGAGTCTCTAAAGTAACGCTAAACTTTAAAAAGGCACACAAACGCAGTACACAGGTACGCTGGTTATTTGACTGCAGGCATGCTAACGAGGCTAAAGGAGCTAACACAGCTAACGGAGCTAACTGGTAAACGGTGCCTGGACTCTGTTGCGTTACATGATGTTACGCGCATCTTTTTCTTTTGCAGCTCTCGCGCGCCTGAGAGAGTCCGGACGGATGAAAACAGAGAGAAATTTGCATTTTATTGTCAATGACAGCCTTTAAACCCGAGGTCTCAAACTAGCGGCCCGGTGGCCACATGCGGCCCCCCCCCCCCCCCCCCCCCCAACTGATTACATACGGCCCCCCACTTCATATCATGTTATAATGAAAACATGGCCCACAACCTCAGCGTCTTTTAAACACAGTGTGTAGCTGAGGCACAGCTTCCAGCAAGGTGAGAGAATATAATATATGTTTGCTAGCAATGTTTTTATAACAGTAATAATAAGACATTTGGTCATAATTGGCAGTGGCCGAAACGGCTCCTGGTACAAATTTGTATTAGTTGTCCAGACTATTATTTATGTCATATAAATATTCTTTGTTTCATTTTCGTAGTGTTTCAAAAAGTCATGTAAAATGGTCGCGGGCCGCTACTGCATTGCCACGACGCCATGTTTCTACGGGAGCCTGTATAGACAAACGCGAGAGAACAAATCAAGCGTCGCTTTACTTGTAGTGGAAGTCCCGCCTCCACTCTCTCCGCTTCGTCTGCTACAGCTGCGGCAGCTCGCCCTCTCCTCACGAACCTCATCTGAGGTTGAGGATACCGTAGCTCTCAGGGAAGGGACGGGGTGAGCAGAGGAGCAGTTCTTTGTTGTAAATTTCAGCCTCTCCTCTAGATGGCACTATAAACTACTTACTTCCCCTTTAAAGTATACATATGATATCATGATGAAATATTGTGAACAGTTGTTTTTTTCCCCCCACTTTTTGTTCTCGAGGCCGGCCCCCTCTTGACCACAACAGATGCGCATTGGCCCCCAGGTCATTTGAGTTTGAGACCCCTGCTTTAAATGATTGAAAGAGTAATGAGTCAGATTACCCCGTTACTGTAACGCCATTTATTTTAAGACAAAATTAAATGAATCACCTACTTTAGCAACTTCTTTGCTAATTGAGTAATCTCTGATTTTAGAATCTTAAAAGCGAACGTCTTTAGCTTCGTGTTGAAAACAAAACACTTGAGGTTTGGCAAAACATGATTGACTCAAATTAAAAAGGAAAATAATCACATGATTAATCAAACAAAACAAAGAAAAGAAAATAACCCTATATAGAGCCTGCAGCTCGCCTATAACTACAGCTGCCGCTCTGTACGGCATCAAGATATAATGGTGTAGGTGACGCGAGCAGCAGCCAAGAGCAGGTTCAGTAATCACGCCTGTAATTTTCTAAATCACCTTCTCCTCTTAAGCGACACAGGCAGGAGCTTTTGCTGAAAAACCTGAGTTAGTTTTCGGCCTTTGATTTGCCAGAAAAGCCGCCCAGCATCCTTGACAGCCTCGAAAATAGCTTATGGATAAATGGGGGGAGGGAGGAGTAGGAGGAAGGAGGTAATGGAAAAAAAAAAAAAAGAGAGAGAAGTTGTGGTGGGCTTTGAATGGTTTAGAGAATAAGCCTTGTGCTGGAGGAAGCTCAAGTCCATTTGATGTTGAAAAGGGGAAGATTTGTAGCAGGCTTTTAGGGTTCTGCAGCGATCATAAACTTGGCTGAGCGGGCAGCTTATAACATTAGACAAAAAGTACGCTTTTTTTGTTTGTATGTGTGCGTGTGTGTGCGTGTGCGTGTGTGTGTGTTACTGGACTCGTGTTGGATAGTAGCGCCAGCCGGGCCCACATATCTCCTCTCCTTTAAGCCCTGTCCAGTAATAGCAAAAGAGAAAATTGAAGAAATAAAGCAGAAACAAACAATAAAAGTGTCACACTGTCAGGCTGTCGCAAGAGATAAAAGCAGAGAGGTAAAAACTCAGCAAAGCAGCAAAAAAAGAACAGAGCTGTTTGTGACAGAACGTAAGCAGAAAGAAGAGTAAGCTGGAGAGACAGGAGGAGGAGGAGGCCCACGCTGAAGTGAATGTATATTTCCTGCCACGATTATGCTGTCAGCGCGAGTTCTCGTGCAGATTATCCTCTCAGAACACAGCAAGAGTGACATATGCATGAGGAGAATGGAGGATTATTTTCCGGGGAATTGGTAGGGGGAAAAACAAAGATAGATAAACCTACTACGTTCAGATTCTCGCAAGGTTGTAAACACAGATATTTCGAGCAAACTGCAAAATCAGCCTTTCAGTGTTTGAGTGATTACCATCTGTTTCTGTTTCAAAAATGAGGAGGGGAGAGGCATTGACAGATAAGAGCGGGGAAGAGTCTGGGCCCCTAAATGTGAGGCTTTGACATTAAATCAGAGTCAGATAAGAGTGAGTTTGAGCCAGAAATCATTTGACTGTCTATCCGAAAGTCAGTGAAACCTCCATCACAATGTGATGACCATGACCAATATAAGACCAAGGCCCTTTCTCCATACCCAAGTATGCCAGTACATACTTGCATACTTGGGAACTACATACTTGAGAAGTACGACTGGAGAACATACTCGCCAAGTACATACACGAGTACGATCTCTTCAAATGGAACAGCAGTGTACTTCCTTGTTCTACTGTTGTGAATGGCGGGTGATGCCAAGCACTTAAGCCTCATTACCGCCACCTTTGTGTTGATGAATGAACATATAAAATACTTTTAATAAATGTATTTATTGTTGTTATTTTCACATTTTAAATATTTAACTTAATGTATTTATTCATGTTTATTAAAATATACAGTACCATGTGGAAAATAGATAAATTAGAGCAGTATATAGTAATATATATTTTAGACACACACACACACACACACACACACATATATATATATATATATATATATATAAAACATATGTATATATGTATTTAAATATAATAGTGTCCATTATATTTAAATACATATACAATGACAGTGCGACTTTTATATAAATCTAACATTAATATTATACAAACGTTCACACTGTCAGGTCAAAACGTTTGCATTAAAAACAAAACAACATGTCAACAACAAATCTATGGATCACAACAAGTATCTAATGACGGAACTGTCTGAGTCAGCGGATCATTTCATCAGGTCAGGCCGAGGTAACTCTGCTCTGTGCCGGGCACTGTGAGCACCGAACGTCCGCAGAGCAGAGGCAGCGCTGATCACCTCCAACAGCGCCGCTGTCATACTATAAATACGTCATAATACACAAACCACATGTTTGGATTCTAAATGACTCATTTCTCGCCTCAAATGATTTTAGACTGAGTTTTGGGACACAGAAAATATTTATTTCAGGTTTATATTAGTATTTTATCCTGCTGTGTTCCGCCAAACTGCATTCTGGGATATATGGCTTTCCCAAGTACGCTCAAGTCACCACCTGATGCATACTTGGTAAAATGAGCGGAGCGAGAACACTTCCGGGTATGAGAACCGTACTCGCTGCTCGCGTTCTTGAGAATTGGAACAGAACTTGGACTGAGGCGGATGACTGTAAGGGAAAAACATTATTCGGCCTTCTCTAAAGTTATCACCTTCCACTCTAAGCACAAGCATAAACAATTCAGGACGGCGCCTGCCGAAACTGTTGTTGTCACAGCGACCTCGGTGTAGCACTGTTGTCTACAGAATTCGTCTCTTCATGTTTTTCGCTGAGCCTGACCGGAATGGGGCAGATGACTGACGCTACTGCGCAGTCCTCCCCAAGGTCAGCTCCATGTATCAGCAGAGGAAGCACCTTTAAGTATCCTAACTCTAGGACTCACAGGCAGACTGACAGAGGATGCCCAACTGTTAACATACTTGTTTATGTTCAGCATTGTCTCAGTTCTCCTCAGATCTGAGCTGCTTCCAATAAAGCTTTTCAACTTAACTCATCTCTGACTCCAGGAAACTCCATCTTTGGTCGACTCACTTAATAATCAAATCTCCGCAACAGATGACGTTTTCACAAGTACGGGAGAACCCAAGTACGCACAAGTATGGATATTGAGAAACGGCCCAAGACTTTTATAAACTGAGACTAAGTCATGGCCAAGACCAGGCTCTACCAAAACCAACACAAGACCAATGCTTTTACAAACTGAGACAGTCAATACCAAGATTAAGATCTTCCACCAAAGCCACCAGTCCAAGAGAACAAGACTTTTAGGGGCTGAGATCAGACCAAGACCAGAGTTTGTCATGACCAATATAAGACCAAGACTTTTAGAAACTGAGATTAAGTCATGGTCAAGACCTTGATCTACTAAAACCAACATTAAGACCAAGACGTTTATGGACTGAGTTCAAGCCGAGACCAAGGCCAGAGACTATAATGACCAATATAAGACCAAGACTTTTACAACCTGAGACTAAGTCAAGACCAATACCAGGATCTAGCAAAACCAACATAAGACCAAGACCTTTATGGGCTGAGATCAAGTCAAGACCAGAGTCAGTCATGACCAACATAAGACTGAGACATTTACAAACTGAGACTAAGTCAAGACCAATACCAGGATCTACCAAAATCAACATAAGACCAAGACATAATTTTATGGACTGAGATCAAGTCAAAACCAAGACCAGAGTTTGTCATCACCAATATAAGACCAAGACTTTTAGAAACTTAGACTAAGTAATGGCCAAGATCAGGATCTTCAACTGAAACCAACATAAGACCAAGACGTATATGGACTGAGTTCAAGTCAAGACCAAGACCAGAGTCTGTCATTACCAATATAAGACCAAGACTTTTAGAAACTTAGACTAAGTCATAGCCAAGACCGGGATCTACCAAATCCAACATAAGACCAAGACTTTTAGAAACTGAGACTAAGTCATGACCAAGATCAGGATCTACCAAAACCAACATAAGAGTAAAAGACTTTTGGGGGCTGATATATCTGTCTATCTAGAATTTTAAACATGATTTCAAATTTGATATTTTCTTTGTGTTATTTCAAATACTTTCCAAATAATTGAAATTGTCTCCACTCTGTCTTTCTCTCCCTGTCTTGTATCATTCAGTGACGGAAGTCTGTCCACCAAACAGATTGTTTTCCTGCAAAGACCCGTGTTGGGCCGAAAGAAGAGGGAATCCAAGGTACGTGACCTCACATTCCACCCCTGTTTTTCTTGGCCGAGGCGAAGTCTCACGCCAGTCGGCTCCAACACCTGCTCACCATACATCCAAAGTCAACATCACCTTTTGCCACTGCCGATTCCACCGCCAATTCCACAGCTGTTTTTATTTTAGGTTAGACAAACATGCGCACAAATGTGGAGAAACTGTTTTTTCTCTGCAACCCCCAAATAGTGGTGATAACCTCTGAAGATAACCTTTGTCCACTGCAGTATGACTCCATGTTGATGCTGTCCGTGACCCAAAATTTAAACCGCCATCACATTTAAAGGGAAATTGAAAACATGGCTGCTCGTGGACTGGAGACACAAGGAAAAACTAATTTTAGCCTCACCAGATAAAATCTACAACAGCCTAAGTCTTCACTATCTTAATAACGTGTGTGCTGCCTTTCCTTTGCCATAGACGTTTGACTGGAAAGTTATGTCTTTTTTTTTTACTCCCTGCACCAAAGCCCATAGAGAAAATCAACAATTTTACATCACAGCTCAAAGGAGTTGTTAATCCACTACCGCCTCAATCAGTAAATTTAAATGTGTTATTTTTGTGACTTCAGTGTTCGATGTCCTTCATTCTTATTTACCCCCAGTGACACGAACTAACCAAATGATTTTCACAATGGACTTTGGTGCAGGAGAGCGAGTACAGTGGCTAAAACCCTCTGGTGTCCCTGTTGGCAATGTCTGTCTTGTGCAGGGAGTGTGCTGCAAAAGCTCAGCTAGTGCTGACAAAAAGTGTGCTTCATACACTACTGTTCAAAAGTTTGGGGTCACTTAGAAATGTCCTTATTTTTGAAGGAAAAGCTTTTTTCAATTAATCTAACATTAAATGAATCTGAAATACACTATACATTGTTAATGTGGTAAACGACTATTCTATCTGCAAACGTAGGTGTATAGAGGCCCATTTCCAGTGTTTGTGTTTTCTAATGGCGTTAGAAGGCTATTGGATGATTAGAAAACCCTCGAAAACCCTTGTGCAGTGATGTTAGCACAGCTGAAAACAGTTTTGCTGGTTCTTTGACGAAAGGGCAAAATTATTATTTGGGATAAAATCATCAACTTGTCAACGTCTTGACTATATTTTCTATTCATTTTGCAACTCTTTTGATGAATAAAAGTCTGACCTTTCATGGAAAACACCAACAAATTGTGTAGGTGACCCCAAACTTTTGAACGGTAGTGTACAAGCACACTTGGAAAAGTCACTTTCTAGCCCCAAGACTAAAACAAGATTTACCAATTTTCTTTTCAGTTCACTGTATCCGCACAGTGTGTCAATCACTCTTGAGGTTTCCTGTAATTGAGGAAATGTTGCATTAATTTCCTGCGTGTTTGTTTGGTCAGACTAAAGGCCTGGAGGCCATCAATAACTCCGCTCAAAATGGCCTCAGTTTCCTTCTCTGCATCACTGACTCTCATTTGAATTTGCTACTTTTACCCGGTGCAATATTGGATCCACTCTAATCTATTCTTAATTAAGTCTATGTGTAACACTTTGTGCCCAAAAGCCCACGTTTAAAGGAGTCGCAATGCATTCAACTAACATGCTAATGTCAATTTTTCAGAAACTGATCTTCAAGCCCCGGAGCAAGTCCAACAAGAACTGCATCAAAGACACTGACAAGAGCAGGAAGAAGAAGAAAGCAAAGAGTGAAAAGGATGCCGAAGATGCTAATATTCTCAATGAAAGAGAAAGGGATGAGAAAGAGGAAGAGAAGAGTCGAGATGAAAGTGACAAGGCAACGTACGGGGATGCAGCGAACGAAGGCGACTCAAGGTTTGAAGAAGACAGAAAGATTGATGACGGGCTTGAAATCAGCGTAGAGACGGTTGAAAAGAAAGACGGTGGAACGGAAGCAACAGACAAAGGAGAAGAGGTAGAAGTAACATTGGCTGAAGAAGGGTCCAAAGAGAACGGACGGCCTTTAGAAAACAAAGAAGTTCAGGAAGTGGCGGCAAGTGTCACAACTGTGGAAGCGGCGAACAAGACCAAAGACAAGGCGGACGTGGTTGAGGCTGTGATCGAAAACGGAGTGGAGGCAGACGACGAAGAGGTAGATGACGCTGACGTGAAGGCGATCAAAGACATGACAGGAGAACCGGCAGGCGTGGACGTCACCAAGGAGATTGTGGCCGTATCGCAGGACGCCCTGACCAATCAAAGCCCAGAGGAAACTTAAGAGTAGCTTCAAGTCAAGGGCTGTTCCCCTCTACCCACCACCCCACCCTACCTCCAACAAGAACTGGTTCACAGTGTTTTTCCCTGATCCAAATTACCGAGGGGGGCGATCAATCCCCATCGCTGCAGCATTGTCCAAACCGGATGTCCCTCGAAAAAAATCTGCCACAGTGTAGCGACAGAATCGTTCTGTATGTAACTGCAAACATCCGTCCTACTGTATAACCACGCATACTGAATGTATATATCCAAAAACAAGAAACATGATGTACAGTGTGGACTCTCACTGGAACGACTGCTAAAGTAAACGCTAGCATGTTAGCAGTTAGCTCAGCAGACAGTTAACCAACTTGCCGTGCAAACACACCGCTAACGTCGCCATGCCTCTCGAATCACAAACTTTTTAAAGGTCCAGTGTAAAATAATTAGTGACATTGTATTATGTTTAAACTGGAGATGTAGTAGACGAAGGTGGAAATTAGCTAGGAGCTAAATCTGGTCCAGTGGTGAGATCAACGGATTTTGTACACTGTTTGTGATACACGTACATTTCCCAAACCTTTCCTTTCCCCAAGTACTTCATGAAACTACGGTGGCCTTCACATAACGGAAAGGATGTCGTTTTTTTTTATTTCGTTTGTGTCGTTAGCTCCCGCTTCAAAATGCAGGCACACCTGGTCCTGCCTGGTTGTGTATGGCGACCTCTGTAAAGCAGTACATATACAAGGTTTATTCTAAGGCTACGAAAAAAAAAAATTTTCAAGACATTATTCACTTATACAAATACGCACTTTCTACCATTTAATCCCTGCAAAATGTATGTCACACACTGGACCTTTAAAGACACTGGGGAAAATAACGCTGTGTCACTTTCTAATGTTCCAATAGATGATGTATTTAAAAAAAAAAAAAAAAATGGACATAGTCTTCCCGGTTTTCTGCGTGAAGTCAACCCGGAAGTAAGAATATATTGAATAGCCACCAGGGAGCGACAAAAATAAATAAATTTAAAGGGATTTCTATGGGAAAATTAGCATGATTTACATAAGTAATTTACCTAAGTTCTTTGTCAATTTTGGCCACATTTAGAGGAAAACAGACTGTAAACGAGTGAATAAATGAATAAGATTGACAGCTAGCATTGTCCAATATGTGCCTGGTTGAAGACTACGTCCATTTTTATATACAATCCATGGGTGTAACCATGCGTCATACTCATTCTTTGGAAACCGTCCCGTGAGACATTGCTTGCTTTTGAAGAAAAGCTGCAGCCACCAACATTGAGTTCCTCCTTGTTCTTTCAGAAGATATCTACCCAGCTTTAGCGTCTACATTAGAAGAAGAGCTCGACGATTTTAACGATTCAAGCTGTTTTTCCGGCCTCTGAAGCCGAGGCGAGACAAGTCGGCTAAATAATCCCAAATGATCAGACACAGACCTGCCTCATTCACACAATATAAAGGCAGGTGGACGCAGAATGAAAGGTCCTACACGACCGTGTCCTGTTCCTCGGTGCTGTGCAGCAGATTACAGTGTAAGCGATGTGGAGGGAACTTGGAGACAGAGAGGAGAAGGTGACTGTGGGGAAAAGGCGTCCGTTGCGACAGGCAATCCAAAGTAAGGTGAAGTGAAGAGATAATTGTTTACGCTGAGCTCTAAGCCGTCAAGTGCTTCAAAGAGAGCCGATAATCACTCTTTGGTGTGGTGTGCTAAGCTCACCTTGCATACAGAATGTTCCATATTCAAAGCCAAGTTTAGATAAGGACGTGGAAATTCAGCTCAATGTTTGCAGCTCAAGGGCAGAACCTAGCGTATGAGTTAGTTTTTTTTTTTTTTTATCAAACAAAAGCACTTCTTGAACTATAGGTGAAGCTTGTTGTTTACTCGCAACCCGGGCGAAAGAAGAGAACTCCCAAGGTTAACGGTAAAAAAGAGAAAGACCACAGAGCGTAAAACAGTCAAATAAAAGAAACGAATGGGCTCATTTAGGGAGACGTCCCACATTCCCCCCGTAGAGATTTCCTTCATTATTTTCACCTCCAGCTCCAAGCACCTCTTACCAGACATCATTTCTGACAATAACCGCCGTTTCATTGCATCATGTAGCTTACCATTTGTGAAAAGGGGGGAGGAGGTTTTTTTCTTTCAATGCAGGGCTCTCATTAGCTCACTAATGGATTTTGTTAGCGGGGGATCTGTCAGGAATCACACATTTACAATGTAAGTCACTTATTCTGTGAGGGTTGTATTGATGTCAGAACACCTCAGCGTTCATGTCACCGTGTGTGATTTGCACCCGATGAGCGAGGAGAGTTTAAAGCTCCCATAGACTGGAAGTTCCTGGACTGGAAGAGTTGTTTGGTGTGTACCTGCACCATGACCTCGTTTATGAAGCCCTAAAGTTTGGAAACAGTTCAGCCACTGCTGAGAATGCTGGGTTTTATTGTATTCTTGCGCTCTGCAAGCACTCTGAAAAAGCCTGGAATCCTGACATAAGGATCTCATCTCCTGAACAGCGGATCCTCCTGCTCCGGCCACATCCGGTTGCGTACACTGAACAGCAGAAGAAGAAGAACTTCCATTGTGGAGGTGTTTCACTTGCGACAGTGTCTTCTGACGAAGCCATTTTTAAACATTAATGTTAAAACAATGTTTCGATAATGAGTAGCATTGCAACCACCGTTCCAGAGGGGGGGAGCTGCGCTTCGCAGAGCTGACATGCTAATTATGTCACTTCCAGGTATCTGGCCAATCACAAGACAGTTAGGAAAGCTCTCGTTGGCTGGCCAATCACAACAGAGATTTCGATTGAAACAGCGCGGCTGCCGAGAGCTTCAGTGAGAAGAGATTTTGATCGGAGGACGTTTTTGACCATAAAAACAAATGAATGTATGTAAGTAGACTCACATATGTGCCATAGGACCAGTCTATAGGAGCTTTAAAACAAAAGATACAACATTTTGCGGTAAAATTACCCATCAGAAAACCTTATATTTATTAAAAAATATGTTCACATTGGGTTGATCGAGAAGTTAAAGTGTCCCCCCTTTATACGCACTCTGATTTATCATAATCTGGCTCTTTTGTTTTATGAGGATGGATTAGACTGTGGCGATGAAGAATGTCTCCTTTTGGAGATGAAACCATTCAATTACACACAAGTAAGATTGATTATGGTGAATAAGTGCTCTCTCTCTCACACACACACACACACACACTCACTCACTTCTTGGGGGATTAATCCGCCCGCCGCTGAGATTTTTTTTCAATGTAAAATGGCAAATGTTTTTTTTTGTGTGTGTGTGTGTGTGTGTGTGTGTGTAGAGTAGATTATAAGAATTATATAAAACGAAAAAAAACTGTGACCAGTGTAGCCTTATTCCTTATTCTGTAAATGACCCCCACAACCCCCTGCTATGATTAGAAGCGTCCTGTAGAGGCACAAATATGGTGATTTTTCAGTGTTATATGTTTGTTCTAGTCAAACAGGAAGAGTTTTTGCTACAGTCAGTGTTTTTGAAAAGATGTCGTTCCCTGTTTTATGACTGGAATTCACAGTGAGGGGTGGCGTGGAGTGGGGACGGAAAAAAAGATTTGAAGTGCTTACATGAAGGTATAATGTGTTATTATTTGATTGTGAATGTTTCTGTTTTGGAGCTTTGTGCTGCCTCGGCTGCTCCACTAACGCTTGCGAACATGTATTTTCTGACTGACGCTTCGAGCTACCTCCCGACGGCTGCTGTTGGTTTTCAAACGTAGACTGTGTGTAAAAAGTGGACGCCGTCTTAACGCTTGAAAGGAGACGTTGAAAATGTGGCAAAGTTCCAGCTACAGAGGAAAACAGGCCCACTGGGAGGACACGCCCACTTCCTAATCCCAGCTAATATCATTTTAGTTCCAGAAATATTACGCTCTTTTTCTTTTTAAAAAAGGTCTCAGTAAACGAGGCAAAAAAAGTAAAGATTATAAATGCCGCAGTATGTATGTGGCGCTGTAAAGTTGCAACAGAAATAATAGAGCAAACATGAGTGTAAAGCTTGTGCACTGAGAGCAAACTCCAAAAACGCACAACTGTATGGCAAGAAATGTGGCGACTGCAAATCCAAGAGAAACAGACAGGTGGCGCTATGACGCCGTCATGATTTTCCCACGGTTAAATATCAACAAATATTAGTAAGTAACTTTGAAAAGACTGAGATTTAACAAGTGTTTCAGAGCTCATTACATACAGTAATGTCCATGTGGATAAAGGTGTATTAAATGGCCACGAGGGGGCGACACAACCTACTTTTCACTTGATTTATGAGGTCATTAAACAGGTACCTCATTCGTTAATGGTCTCAATCACTAGTTTCAGGTCTTCTTCAATAAAATATGATGTCAATTCTATTTAAAGTTCCCATTTATTGGGAAGAAATACACAAAACAAAGGCAAGATAGACTGGCGATAACGAGGGAGTACCAGCTCTATCTATATCTGTAATATAGTTTGAGATATCTATGGTTACATTTGCTCAGGAATTGAACGATATCTCCAACAATAACACAACAATCTAGTTTGATGACGGGATCATGAGCTTCAGTTCACGTGCTAATGAAGTGACTGATCCTCTCATGTTTTTCCATGAAGTTGTTAAACACAGGTGACATTTGACCGTTCCTTATTTCAAACCTGAACGCGTCAAAACAGTTTGTTTTGCAACCGTAAGACTTGTGTCCACTTTTTATAAACGCTCCATGTTTTGGAGTGTGTGTGTGTGTGTGTGCGTGTGTGTGTGTGTGTGCGTGTGTGCGTGTGTGTGTGCGTGTGCGTGCGCGCTTGTGTGCGTTCATCACTAATGGCAGACAAGGTCAAGGGTCATTTTGGCCCTGAATGGATTTTCCACAGCAGTTTTTACACGAGCACATGACAAAATAACCACTCTAATATTGAATTAAGATAATATGATACGTTTTTATCATAATATTCTCTGTGGTATTTTTTTTTACTTTTGGCTGTTTGAGCTTTGATAAGCACTTATTGTATTCGAAGGAAATATTTGCTGCCACCGCCTGCGGGGGAGCAAATAACTGTCACTGTCACACAGACGTGATGAATATGAATTATGAAAGGCAATACCACGACATTCTGATGGCTGACGAGATCACTGGTCAGCGTATTAAATCAGATTTAATCAATTTCTTCATTCTGCCCCCCAGACGTTATCTGCGTCTGTTTTATAAATATGAGTTTATCTCAGTTCCCCTGGCTCTCTCTCTCGTTGTGGAAACACGCTTCACATAACAAGTAACAAAGGGTTACTATTTTGGTTTGGACGTCCCAAAAAAACAGGCTGTTTTAACGTTGAATCGCTGTATATTACAGATATCTTTCGTTCTAATTTTCTAGTTTTCCATTCATGTGCTTTTGCAAATATCTTCCAATTCAGTTATAGATAATTCACAGTGTCAATGTTAGATATCTGCCACGAAATTATGGCTATCCACGCGCAGTTTGTGATAGCTACGGTTAAATTCGCACAGGAATTGAAAGATATCTTGAACAATAGCACAAAAATCTAGTTTGATGACAGGGATCATAAGTTTCAGCTCACGTTCTGATGAAGTGACTGATCCTCTCCTGTTTGTCCATGAAGTAAATATAGATTCACAGTTCTTTTAAATGTTTTCATTGTGAAATATTTGCAGGACCAGTGGATTTGTACAGCTTCACATTGATGAATCCTGGCATTTTACAGTACAGAGGAGAGATTTGAGAGTTAAAAGGTTATTTAAAAGGCAAAAATGTATGTAAAACAGTTTCACAAAATAAAAGGTAATAAATGAAAATTTACATTGTTGAAATTTCATCTGAAATTAAAGACATTTTGGCTAATATAAATACCCTACTCAAAGAAAGTAGCATCAAAAATGAGTTGCATCGTATTTAGATATTTGTATACAATATTTTACGTTATATCTTAAAAGGTACAGTGTGTAAAATCAGCTAGTGACAATTCAATCAATCAATCAATCTTTATTTATATAGCCCACAGTTTACAAAACATAGTTTGTCTCACGGGACTTCACAGGGTTGGTAACATCCTCTGTCCTTAGACCTTCGACCTTCGACCTTCGACCTTCTTGAAAGATGTTTACTTCGTCCACTTTGGGCTACCGTAAAAATATGGTAATCAGATGATTGTACACTGTACACACAAAGTTTGGTAAAAAAAATAACTTTGTCATTCATTTCACCTAAATTTTACACGCGGGATGAAGTTATTTCAAACTTAAATTAGCAAGTTATCTAAAGCTTAGTTTAAATCGACTTACAGTATTTATTTTTTTACACACCACATACACATGAATGGAAAAAACTGTAGATTTCTAAAATGACAATTGTGCATATCTGAAGTTTTTTATCATTATTATTATTATAATTTTACTTAAAAGGAATTAAATTACACATAATCTTTAATCATATCCAGACTAATCAAATGTCAAAACAGCTCGGCTAATCCTTGGGAAAAAAGCAAAACCCATCACAACCTGGTTTATACTCAGCCGTCATCTGTCCGTCCTTCAGTGCTTCAGTGTCGGTCCCTGATTACTTTATCACATAAATGATGCTGAAGCGCGTGAACGTATGTATCTGCCCGTGAGAAGAAGACCTTTGTCTTAACGTGAGACATGAATACACATCCTTTACTGTGTTATTTTCTTTTCAAAGTAATAAACTGTTTCCTGTATTATTATATCAGCATAATTGTCTCTGAGCCTCGATCTTGGCGCTGGTGCAATCGTTCATGGTAATGCTGTAAGAAAAAAAACACACAAAAAAACAAGTGTAATGGTTCATTTCCTGTGTGCTACTATGATGTGAAACGGGCAAAGTAGAAATGACAGAACATGAACAACTGGGATGCCATTGTTTGTTTGGTTTTTGTTTTTTTGTCCCTGTGTTGTCACTTTAGCTCACAGCTTCTAATGGAAAATGTATTCTGACTTTTTTCTTGATTGTCTCTGATGTTAAATTTGTATCACCTCAGCTACCATCTTGAATGTTGAGTAGCTTTGATCATGTGCTGTCGTCACTTGCGTAGCAGTGAAGCAACGTGTGTTCTTTATCTTTGCTTTCGTTTGTTCACATTCCTATTGTTCATGACATCTGTACAATTTGTATATTATAAAATGATTTATATTTAATGTGTACACGTGTCCTGGCTTCTTTTTTGTCACAAAGGAAACGCATTTTCTTCTATTTAAGTCAGCTGCTTTAAGAAAGTAGCAGGTAAGTCTTTGACTTAACACACATGATTTTTGACTAACTATACTATGACTTTCTGACTTTACAAGATTTTTATGACCCATTACACAAGATTTTTATGATTTACTACACTACGACATTGTAGCTTAATACACAAGATTTTGCCTTCATATCCAAGATTAAAAGTAAGTGTGAGGTCATAAAAAAGTCAATGTATTAAGTGAGAATGCGACAAAAGATAGGTTAGTATGTCGTCCAAAAATTTGACTAAAAAGTCATAGTTTAGTAAAAAGTATGACTTTTTTGTCAAATTTTGCAAAAAAAAAAAAAAGGCAAATGTTTTTGTCAAATTTTGGACCACATACGATACTATTGTCAAAATTTGGACTATATACTTTACTATGACTTTTTTTGTTAAATTTTTGACTGAAAAAGTTTTTTCAAGAAAATTCTCAAATTCTGGACAACATTGTATATAGTATGACATTTTTGTCAAATTTTTGACCTAAAAAGTTTTTTTTTTTTTTTTTTTAATGGTGAAATTTGGACTTTTTTGTAAAAGGAATTTGGGGAAAAAGAAGCCAAATTTTGTTGTCAAATTTTGGACGATACACTGTAAATGACTTTTTTGTCAAATTTTGGACTGAAAAAGGTTTTTTCAACTTTTTTTTGACATAGTGTAGTTTGACATTTTTGTTAAATTTTGGAAGACAGTATAGTATGACGTTTTTGTAAAATTTTGGACCACGTGTTATTTTTTTTAAATTGTGAGATTTTGGACGACATACTATACTATGACTTTTTTGTCAAATGTTGGACCGAATATTTATTTATTTATTTTTTTTAATGGTGAAATTTTGGACAACATGCTATACTATGACTTTTTTGTCCATTTTTTGGGGGAAAAGGAAGTTTTTTTTCAAAAACATTGTAAAATTTAGGAAGACATAGTGAAGTTTGACGTATTTGTTAAATTTTGGAAGACATAGTATAGTATGACGTTTTTGTCAAATTTTGGACCACATATGTTTGTTTGTTTTTTTAAATTGTCACATTTTGGACCGAAAAAGTTTTTGGGTTTTTTTTAAATGGTGAGATTTTGGACGACACACTATACTATGACTTTTTTGTCAAATGTTGGACGACTTCGTATTGTATGACATTTTTGTCAAATTTTGGACCGAAAAAGTGATATGTATACATATATATATATATATATATCATAGTCTGAGGACACAAGTTTCAGAAGATACTGAGGAAATATCACAGCACACATAACAACATTATTCTCTGTTATCATCTTCTATTAGCTTAACTACTCGATAAACAACACAGCAAAATCACTGGGAAGCAGTTCAATGTTTTCTCGACTGCTTAGGAGATCAAATAAAGATGGTCCACTCAGGTCTTCTTGGTTTGGTTTGAGGATAGATTCTTCCACCGAAGCTTGAAGTCAGTCCATCCCAGGTTTGTCAGCCTTTCATGGATCTGTGGAGAAATAAAGAAACGTGCAAGCTTGTTGTCACAAGTGAAAGGTCTAATATGCAACACATGAGCGCCACCAGTGGTGGAGGTTGAAGAGAAGGACGAGATGCAGAGAGGACAGAACATTATTATCAAATATTGTTATCAAATACAGTATATTGTAAGGCAAGAACACTATGTGGGATGTTACCTGCTGGAGAAACTGTTCAATAACAGCTGGATCTGTCATATTTGCATCAGTCATAATCTGCATCCCCACTGTGGTCGTCAATCTTGTTGCTGAAAAGTACAAAAAAACATGCACGTCACTCATCTACTGTAAAAGTGAACTGAATCAAAACCAATCACTTATTTTTCTCATTGAACTATCACCTTGATGACAAATGAAAGGGTTCAAGCGGGAACAAGGTTCGTCAGCCCACTTATGATCATACAAATTTTCGGCCACACAGTGTTGGTTGAAGTTGGTGTTTTGTGGTTCATTGTCAGCCCAGTTCTTGAAGGAACTGTGAGACTTGTCAGACCATGTCCATGGCTCTCTGTACAGACCGATCCAAGAAGTCTGACCACCAATTTTTGAAAAGACCAAAGCGTTTTCTTCAGCGTTCTCAATCATAGCAAGGTCTGTGTAGTTGTGTCTGCAGTATTCCTGAGCAAAATTCCATGATTTGAAAGTCGGGATGAAATGATAGACTTTCTCACTTTGGTTTGTGACTGCAATGGACAGAAGAGAAGTCAGTGTCTTTATATTGTTATTAGCATTTCTGTGCAAAAAGGCAACAATTATTACAATTTATTTGACACTTCTGTGAGAATCAGTGTAAAATATGATGATGAATCATGTTTTATGAACATGGAAAAGAATGGGAAATAAAATGTGATCGTTTTTGTGGATAAAACCAAAAACGTTGAGTGTGGAGTTGAAGAACAATATTTAAGGAAAACATGTAGATCAATACTGAATTTCACCAATTCATCTGTGCATGTCAAATGTAAAAGGATCATATATTTAAAGGGGTAGTTCAGTGTTTTTTGAAGATACAAGCACTAACTACACTGTGCACTGCCCCCTGGTGCCAGGAACCAGCCTTGCTTCATTGAATTCATGGCTTCCAGTGAATGCGTACGGAAAAACAAGATTATGGGCCAAATCCAATTCCTATCTTAATCCTCAATCTTAACCCTCAAGCTCAACCCTTAATCTTAACTGGCCCTCAAAACCAAGTGTTGAGGGTTATTTTGTCACTTAGAAATGGAACACCCCTTAAATGCAGATACGTCTTCAGACTGTGGGGGGCAGAATAACGCGAAAGCTGCGTCCAGTCTGTCAACTCCAAAAAAGAAGAAGAAGAACACATTTACGTCACGATTATTTATTTATTACTTTATTTCAGTCAAGTTATTAGGTTGTCAGTTAGTTATAAGATGATACTCATACAAATACCACAACCACGGACATATTCAGCTGACAGTTACCACACACCACGACTTATTGAAAAGTAAACGATAGCAAACGATCGCTTGTCCCACACCGGCCGGCTATTGACAAACGATCGTAAAATAAAAATAAATGTTACGCAACAATGACGTCAGTAATCCATAATATGGGCTTAAACTAAGATAATACAATGGTTTTCATCATTTTTATATCTCTATTAACAAAGAAAATACTTAATTTGTAGTGCACTCACTTCGCTGCTTTCAACGCCATCTTTCTCATGTGAAAACACGCAATGCATTCTGGGTAGCCCTTGCTCCCAAGGGTGGTCTTGGAAAATCTCAATATTGAGGGCGATACAGCCCTTAAACTTGCCCCTCAACTCAATTTTTCTGAGAAAGGACAGCACTGGCACTGGCGGGAGCGCGCATTTTTTAGATTGAGGGTTAAGCAAGGAATTGGAATTCACCCTATAACTACTTCACAAAAGGCTGATTTTATGAAATATTTGACTGCTGAAGTCTGAGATATCTTATGAATGTGTTTGTTACTTTATTTCACCATTAGACTGACTTTTTCTGATTGGAAACTGAACAACTAAGATCCATTTTTTCCTTTGTTACCCCTCTGGCAGCCATGTTTTCACTGAGAGTGATAGACCATTTATTTATACAAGCACTTCCTCCTAAAAATAAACCTAAACAGAGCTGATGTAACCTCAAATGTCTTCTTACCTGTGTAACAAACAAAAGGGTATCCAGTGGTGCAGGTCATGTCTGCCCAAGTTCCATCAGGATTCATGACTACACAGGTTTGCTTTGCATTCCAAAACGAGGGCTCTGTAGGGCTAAACCAAGCCTTAAAAGTAGTTTTGCCTGTTTGACCAGTCTCTGACCATCTCCAGGAGTTAGACTCATTTCCAAGGTTTTCCTTCCAGGATTTGGGGTCATCATTCAGTCCGATCCATGCATGAGAAATGGAAACTGTAGGTCGTAGCATGCTAATATCATCGTAGCTGTCAAAGGTTGCCAGGTCTGTGTAATGCTCTCTGCAGTAGTTCTGAGCCTGGTACCAGTTCATGGGCTGGTTTATGTAGTAGTACGTACGTGGGGGAGCATTACAGCAGGAGCTGAGGCTCCATCCTGAGATTTGATGATAGGATGTATCTTTAGTGTTTCATGATTTAATAGATACAAAAATAACTGAGTTAAAAACAACACCTTTAAAGGTCCAGTGTGTAAGAATGACTGACATCTAATGGTAACACTGTAGAAATAACAATTTTGAAGTCATTATACAGTTATACAAAAATGTATAGTGTACTGCCAGAAAATCCTCCTGGAAGTTACACACTGTAACTTACAAAGTAAAACAAGGAAAAACTAATAAAAAGATTGGTATAAAAAAAAAAAAAGTCCTCACACTGTACAATACACGTTTAAAAAAAAGATAATAAAGCGATAACAAAACCCAGAGATTAATTAAATTAAATTAATGAAAAAAATATATATATATACGTACATCAATGAACTAAAATAAGAATTGAATCTTTAATTCTTCTAAAGTGAGACATAGAAACAAAGATGTACAAGCCTCTTCATTTCACTATTTGCATTCAGTCATATCTTTCACACATCTGTGTCCCCTGCACTTCTGTTTCTTTCATTTTAAAGAAATTATTTTCAACATTCTTTTACATCACAGTGCATGTAAACACTTGAACTCACCAAAAAAGAGCAGAGTCAACGTCACAGAACAACCCATCTCTGATTTGACTGCAAACAAGAGGAAAACGGGTCAATAATATTCAGGCTCATCTGTGTAATAATCTGATGTGTCTCACCTGGCAGGTGGATGGATTATTGCAGTAAAGGTGTCGTACTCACTAATACAGAAGAAATCGTACTTTTTTTCTTTTTTTTTTTATCAATTCATGGAAAATAGGAGAAAACAGGAAATAATTAAAAGCTCAATCTGTAACAAGAACCAAAAGAAAATCATCCCTTCTTAAAGAAAAATGTATTGCTTCTGTAAAAACCCTCCCTTTTACCCTCACTTGCAAACAACAATTTTGTTTTAGCTGTAAGAAAATATAAACTGAATATATTTTTTAATCCATCTCCATTTCCAACATGAGTTTGAGTTCATGCATTCCTTTGCCTTCTATTTCCCCTGTAGTTCTGTCATTTATCATTAACTCATGAACAAAGACTCACAATACTCACAAGTTTGACATCCAGCTGTTGAAGGATTTTAAAATGTTGAAATCTAAACTCTAAAACGGGCTGTTATAAAGCCCTGGACTATTTACATACAGTATGCAAAGCGTGCGGTCTGTTTTGGAATAAAAAAAAAAAGACACGCCTATTTTTGATTCCATCTATACACATATATCAGACAAGTGTCTGGTGTCTTCAATGGGTGTGTTCATAAAAGTTAAAGATGATCAATATCTGTCAGGGAAAAGCAAAGGGAGAGGACATTTCACCGGTGATGGAGCGCTGTGAGAAAACAAAGAAGACGACCGAGCAATGAGAATCCACGGGAAACTGGTTCTGCTTGTGGAGTGATCACTTCATATCACTAACTTTAATGAAAGCCCATCACCTCCAGCTAAACCTCTCCAAAACTGAACTGGTGCTCTTCCCAGCCAAGCCAATGATGCGTCATAACATCTGCATTAATATCCACTCCTCATCTCTGGCTCCTTCCAGGAGAGCAAGAGACCTGGGTGTCCAGACTTTAGTCATTTGAAAACTGCTTGGTCTCTGTTTTTGGGGCTGTGACAGATAATTCCCCCAAAAAAATGAAAGCTGCAAGGAGCGTTGTGCGGGACCTTGCAGCCGCTGGCGCAGCCACAAGGCCGGGTAAGCCCTGGACTATGTGTTCTGGCCGGGTCACTTGGTAAATGTACGGGTGAGCTACAGGGCACTTCCGGTTTCGGGTGACCTACTTCCTGTGTGCAAGACATTGTTTGCAGACATGTGTGGGGCCTTGGTCTCACGTATCAAGTGTGGAGCCAATCTGTCAATGTACGGCAAAGTTACAGGCACTACCAGTTTCTGACAATCTACTTCCTGTGTGCAGGTAATGTCTTGAAGACGTATTCAGGGCGGGCCTTGGTCTCAAATATCAAGTTTTGTGGCAATCGGTCGGTTAGTTAATTTAAAGGGACACTATGTAGTATTTATGGGTTTATATAACCCAAAATCCACTTTTTTATACATATTATGTGCTCCTGCATTGTCTAGTCGTTGTATAATAGTTTTTGTTTCATTTTCGTAGTGTTTCAAAAAGTCATGTAAAATAACATGGTCGCAGGCCGTGGTTGCATAGCCACTGTTAGCAGCGAGACGCCATGTTTCTACTGGAGCCTGTAAGGACAAACGCGAGAGAACAAATCAAGCGTCGCTTTACTTGTAGCAGAAGTCCCGCCTCCTCTCTCGCCGCTTCGTCTGCTACGGCCGCGGTAGCTCGCCCTCTCCCTCACCTCACGAACCTCATCTGCTGACACAGAGAAAGACGACGAGGACGACATTTGACCAGCTGCAGATACCGTAGCGCTCAGGGAAGGGAGGGGGTGAGTAGAGCAGCAGGTCTTTGTTGTAAATTTCAGCCTCTCCTCTAGATGGCACTATAAGCTACTTATTTCCCCTTTAAGTTCTAAAGTGAGAATTTAAAGTTAGTAAATTTCGGTCGCTCCACCTCCTAAGACCTGGCATCCACATGCGTGGACATCACATTTTGGGTTGTCAATACTATAAAACTAAATTCATCATAAAATTGGCCCCGATGTCCATGTACGTTTACACTTAGACTGCCATCTAGTGGTGTCAGAAGTGTAAAATTCTCCAGAAGTGGCATGACAATGCCATATCACAAACTCCCAAATGGTGCCGTCATAATCGGCAGGTTGAGGCTGATGGGGTTAGGGTGAAGATCTAACACCAGAACCAAACCCTCAAGGACAGTCCAAGAAAGTACTGGATCATATTCTGAAAGGCTGCAGGTCTCAGTCTTGACCTGAATGTGTGTCTATTGATGAGCAGATGATCCCATTTACAGAAGCCTGTCCATTTTGACAATATCTGCCAACAAAGCCAAACCCAGTTGGCTTGAAGAACTTCATTTGTGCTACAGCAGATGGCATTGTGCTGTACTTTGACATATATCAAGGTGCACATGCACTGCTTGAGCAGGTCGATGAACAAAAGTGTACTGCGATCGGTTCTTAACAACCATCCACGGTGTGGAACAAATGATGAAGAAGAAAGTGTACGTGACTGGTACTGTTATGAAGAATAGCTGCAGCAGTGATGGAAAGATGTGCGTAGTGAAGTGGTATGACAATAAACCGGTATTGATGACGTCTGTTCATGCTACACAGCCTGAAGACACCTGCCAGTGAAACGATATGTGACTATCTCGCGGCCAAGTATTATCCGTGTTCATATGTGTTAACATTGCTGTGTTCAGATTGGAAATAAAGAGTTTTGCACTTTATTACACTGTTATAACAAAATGGTGAGTTTATTGTATCTATGGAAATCAATTTTCTCAAAAACTACATCATGTCAAAAGATGATGCTTAGTTTTTATACTTATCAGGTCCCAATAAGCCCAAATAGCAAAGAAAAATAAAAAATGCATACTAAACAAAAGGTCAGGTCTTAGAAGGTTAACCTGAGGGGGCGCTACTGAGCCATTTTGCATTGGTTTTTCGCACTTCCATTATTTTATCGAATTTTTTGCCAGTTCTGGTTTGCGTGGCAATTTTTGTCCGTTTTCACCCACATGCATCGTAGTTACCGTTGTTGGAGCAGAGGGTTAGCTTGCTAGCTTACCTCGGATGATAGCAACATTGTTTAATAATCAATAAATAGCTGAGTCGACGTGTGTTAATGTTCAGGGACGTTTGGAAACTTAACGTTAGGCCTGTTCAGGTGTTATTTTACAGGTGTCTTTCAGTGTTAAAGTGCAGTTAAAGTGTATTACTGTTAATATTTCATACCTTAGCTTTCCCATATCATTCATAGGCTATATATACATATATATTCATTTCACTGCACTGGTTTTTGCACTCTGATTAGACTGAATTGATTTGCAATGACAATAACGTTGAATGAATCTCATCACATTTTCATTATTAGTCTATATTAGTCTCATCTATAGCACACCAAGCATCTGTTTTTTATTAAAATGTAACATGCAGTCTTCACATATACTTCTCTTCTCTCTTCAGATGCACTTTTAAAATATTTCAGTACCACCCCCAGTGACACAGCATCAGGTGCTGCTGTCCCGTCTACCTCTGCACAGCCCAGTGACACAGCATCAGGACTAAAGGCTGCACCTATAGACCCTGCTGACTGGCCATCTCTTCTTACAGACAAAGTAAGAAGAGAGTTAGTTCACAGAGGACCATTTCAAACAGTTACACATTTCCCCAAAACAACTCAAAGAAATAAAATCTTGAATACACACATGCAGTTTCTGTGATTGTATGAAAGTTTATTGTGAAATTGACTGCTGTGATGCAAGGGGGCCAAATTACTCAGGGCCGGCAACGGAGTCAAATTAGAAATTCAAACAAAATTTAAAAAAGTTATCAGATTTCCTAGGTTGTGCCAAAAAAAAAGGATCTAAGACACTCTATATTGCACATTATTATAGCCTCTTTATATGTTTTTAATATAGTCATGGAAAAACACGTCCTAAACCCTCTGAGTTCTAAGGGTTAATATCAAATGTGCTAATAATGACTCTCTGTGGTTGACCTGTGCAGGACAAAGCCTCTCAATGAGTCTGATATAGGTAAAGGAGACATTTGAATTACATTCTAATTCCTCCTGTGTGAAATTCTAGCGAACAAAAACACATGAATAAGCTGCACGGCTGAAACTGAGACAGGTGTTGTCTGTTGCATGTAAATAAATAGTGATCTGTTATGGGCTTTCTTTTGATTTGGTTGGTGGGTACAGAGGACAGAGGAATTCTCACCAGCTAATATTAATAATATAATATTGCGTCATTTATTTCCATGCAACAGACACCAGTCTCAGTTTCAGCCGTGCAGCTTATTTGTGTGTTTTTGTTCGCTAGAGTTTCACACAAATGAGACATTTGAATGTAATCCAAATGTCTCATGTACCTATATCAGACTCATTGAGAGGCTTTGTCCTGCAGAGGTCAACCACAGAGTCGTTATTAGCATGTGCAAATGCTCATCCATGTTTGATATAAACTCTTAGAACTCTAGGATTTAGGATATGTTTTTCCATTACTACAGTTTATAAAAAACATATATACAGAGGCTATAATAATGTGCAATGTAGAGTGGCTTATATCCTTTACTTCAACACAACCTAGGAAATCTGAAAAAAAAAACGTTGCCGGCACAGAGTGGGCCACATTTTGGGCCTGCAGCAAGCTCACTTTGGGCTGGGTACGGGACCCAAACGTGAACGTGAACAAACTGAAATCTAACAGATAAGTATAGATAAGTAAGTATTTTAAACCAGCAGAGGGCAGCACCTGTGATACTTAGAGTCTGCTGCTGTAATAAGCAAGTCATAAAATGTCTTAACATCCGTGCATTTTCTACCAAAGGATGTGCTGTCATAGGGCAATAGCATGGATGTATTATGAACTGGATAGAGCACCGCCCCCTCTGCCTTGAAGACAATTTCTACATGGTGGCCACTGTGGGTACTGCAACAGAAAACCCCATAAAAGCCCAAAAGCCCAAAAAGCAATTTACCCATTGACCGCAATAGTAAAAGAGACGCCTGTAAAAGTGTCCACAGGACACCTCGAGACATGGACACGGGCTTTTATAGATCTTGGTAGTGACAGTACTGCGCATGCTCTATGGGCACCATAACCCAGAAATAAACGCGGAAGTCAAAAACTTTTTTGGCATAATGCGCTGGGTGAGCAGCTTCATAGGAATGAACGGAAGTGAAGGGGCGAAGCTCTATCCAGTTCATATAATACATCCATGGGCAATAGGCAGGGGGGTCACACCCTGGACCAGTCCACATATAGAGACATATTGCATGTTTTCGGACTGTGAGAGGAAGCCGCAGAGCCCTGGAGAAAACTCACGCACATGCAAACTCCTTGTACTTACCCAGAGCTTGAACCTGGGCCTTCTTGCTGCAAAGGCAAGAGCTCTAACCACTACGCCAACCATGTGGCCCTGGCTCTTGTGTATTAAGTCATAATCATAGTGTAGTAAGTCATAAGAGCCTAAGGTATTAAGGTATTAATAGTCAGTATTGTAAGCCATAAAAAGCATTGCATGGTAGGTAAATATATACATATATATATATTTTGTGTATCAAGTCACAAAAAGTCATCATATAATAAGACATAAAAAGACATCAAAGTAGAGTAAATTAGAAAAAATCTTGGTTATTAAGTCAGTACTGGGCGTGTTAACGGTGGTTAACTGTGTCAACGTTAATGCACGCTAACTTATGACGCGTTTCCATGACGACTAACCTGAAAAAGATGCGCGTGACGCCATGTTTACGTGATTGCATATTATTAAAATGAGTCTCTAAAGTAACGCTAAACTTTAAAAACAGAGGCACACCTACGCATGTACGCAAGTACGCTGGTTATTTGTAGCACTGCTCTTTTCATTTAATAAACAGACCGATCCAGTTTGACTGTAGGCACGCTAACCGGCGCTAAAGGAGCTAAAGCAGCTAACGCAGCTAAAGGAGCTAACGGAGCTAACTGGTAAACGGTGCCTGGACTCCAGTGTCGCGGCATCAAGACATCACGCGCGTCTTTTTCCAGTCCTCACAATAATCCGCACACGCGCACACATGCACGCGCACGCGCACACGCACACTCACACGCACACGCACACACACACACGCACACACACACACACACACAGGTGAAAAGGACCTGCAGCTAATGACAACCTCAGTCCACTGAGCAGAGTGGG